>NC_141995.1:34122130-34432130 GCF_049901715.1 Pseudonaja textilis | reverse complement strand
AATTAGGCCATTTATACCAACTTAAATTGTTTAAAATCCCTAGATCAAATATGTGCAAAGAACATTTACTGTAGCTGGTGTAAAAATATGGTCAATTGTCTTGAAAGATCCCTTCTTTTTTGTTCTTTGCATATAAGGCTGGTGTAGTATGTCCAGTGAATAACTGTTAATATCACCAATCTGTTCCTGATGTTCATATCTTGTACAGTCTCACTGAGAACAGACAATTAAACAGATAATCAAAGTTAGAAGGGACCTTGTAAGTCATCTAGTCCAACCCCTGCCCAAGCAGGAGACCCTACACCATTTCTGACATATGGGAGTCCAATCTCTTCTTGAAAGTCTCAAGTGATGGCGCTCCCACAACTTCTGATGGCAAGCTGTTCCATTGGTTGATTGTTCTCACTGTCAGAAAGTTTCTCCTTATAGAATAGAGTAGTGTAGAGTAGAATTCTTTATTGGCCAAGTGTGATTGGACACACAAGGAATTTGTCTTGGTGCAAATGCTTTCAGTGCACATTAAAAAAGATACATTCATCAAGAGTCAAGAATCATCAGGTACCACACTTAATAATAGTCATAGGGTACAATAAGCAATTAAATCATACTAGGAAACAGTCAATATAAATCGTAAGGATACAAGCAACAAAGTTACAATCATAAGTTCTCCTTATTTCCAGGTTAAATCTCTCCTTATTCAGTTTCCATCCATTATTCCTTGTCTGGCCTTTGGGTGCTTTAGAAAATAGCTTGACCCCTTCCTCTCTGTGGCAGCTCCTCAAATATTGGAACACAGCTATCAAGTCTCCCCTGGTTCTTCTCTTCACTATGTTTTAGTCTCCAGTCCCCTAATCATCCTGGTTACTCTTCTCTGCACTCTTTCCAAAGTCTCAACATCTTTTTTTATAGTGTGGTGACCAAAACTGGATGTAGTATTCTAGGTGTGGTCTTATCTTGGAAAGGGACTATTTTTAAAGTGCCTTAGATTTAGAGATAGGCAAAACTATCAAACTTTTTTTTAGTTTTATTTCTTTTACATCTTTTATATATTCAAGTTGCCTTCTGTTAACATCTCATAAAATATTACCTTTTCTTGTACATAGCATTCAAACTATATTTTAAATATTTATCTTTAACTAATAAATTTTTGAGTGCAAATAAAATTATCATAATATTCACATGATTATGCATAATACGTTTTGAGTCAAGGAGTATATCACTATGGATTTCAGCATGCAAACATTTTTTTTGCATTGTATATGTATCCAGGAAGTGTGAACTGAATAAATTGTTTAGCCATACCTACTCAGTGGAATATTGTAGACATAATGGCTACTTCAGCCATAAGATTTCATTCTGAACAGTGATTGCTTAGAGTGAGCCTTCAATATGTGCTGCACTAGAACATGTGCTGTAGTATAAAAGAGGCTAGCAGAGTTTTTTACAAACCCCATACTTTGAGGTATAAACAAACAAGGAGAAGTATCTTCAGGACTATATATTCATGGTAAGGAGTAGCTGTAAGTACAGTATGTGTTATGTGTGAGACCAATGATGTCAACCCTAGTTATAGTTTTTGTTTATTTTTCCATTTAGTTTTCTTATACATTACTGTCTCTCAAAGTTTAAGAGTCCCTAGTGATGAATAAACTTCTATAAAATATGGTGTTTGGGACTTCTTAATTTTAGCCAGTTTGTCTATGTAACACATATTATATATGTGAATTTTGCTGGTTTTAACATGACATTGTCAACTATTTTGAAGTAGCTTAATTTTCTACTGAAGTTTGATTAATCTCTCATGCTTTCCAACCAAGCAAAAATCACATAATTATGCTTTCTAATTTTGCGGTTACTTGAATTCACACTGATTATGAGATTAGATGTAATGACAATAATTACTGCATGAAAGTGGACAATGGTTGTTGAACAGAGAAAAAAATTCAATAATTTAACAAGATAATACCTAAAGAACAAAGACAGTCAAACTTAGTTTGCTGTGTACTCAGCCTATTCAAATATCATTGGCAACAGCTTGTACTTTTCATACTCTGTTTATGAGAGTTTCCATATGTGAGGACTGCAAGTAAAATCTTAATATTATGGCAACATCTGTAAGAAAATGTAGCCAAATATACCATTGTTTACTATAGAAGCTCTTTCTTCAAAGAATTTTCTTCTAAAGCCAGAGATGTTATTTGGTTCACTAAGGATGTAACATTTTATTTATCATTTAATAGTAATACATTTGGAAAAGCAAAGTGATAAAAAAGGAAAGAAATTATCTTTAAAAACCATGATGACTTTTACTGTATATCTATTCAGAAGTAATTTCTATTGTTGTATAGTGTAACTATCTAATAACTCCTTAGAATTAAGTCCATATGTTACCTCATGTGATATTGCAGAGAGAATTAAGAGTATTCTGACTATTGATGAAATATCTGTATATAGCTGTTATTCTGTTTTTTTTTGTATTATGGTTTGACTTTTTTATTTTTAAATGCTTATTTTTATTCTGTATATATGCAATTAGAATCATCTCCAGCTAGTCTGAATTAGTTCTCTACAAATTGTAACCAAATATGACTGGTTATCATGAAGCTAAAATATCAGTAAGGTAACTCTCTGTTTTTTATAGTCTATGATACTATATAGTCTATATGTATATGTATATAATTTTCTACAGTCTAACCAGTTGCCTCTAATTGTATTTGAACTTATTAGGGCTATGGAGTAGCCATTTGCTTCTTTACTTTAACCACTTTATGTTACCTAGAAACACTTTTGAAAAAAAGCAACATCACACACATATTTATATGTGTGTGTGTTGCCTTTTTTCGCAAATGTTTCTGGGTAACATAAAGTAAAATGGTTAAAATAAAGAAGTAAATGAGAAAGTAAGTATTTTCTTTACATTTTGGCTATGAATTAGAACTATTGCTCAGTATCTAAACCAGGGGCATCAAACTTATTTATTTTTATGTGATTTGATTTGTCAATCACTTACAAGATAATAGATATAAGTATAAACATGAGTAAGAATACAGAAAATAGGTATGATTGAATGGGGACAATAGGACAAGGACGGGAGGCACGATGGTGCACTTATGCATGCCCCTTATATCGTCATGGCAGCATGTGACATATAAGGACTTTTTTCCCCTTCACTAAACTGGGTGGTGCAGGGGCCAGCACGTGACACATCCAGCCAGTGGGCCACGAGTTTGACACCCCTGATCTAAACAGAAAATCCACACAACTCTTAGTTGCCTGCCTCTGACATTAAAAAGCAGATGTTTGTGTCAACTGACTTGGTGGGTGAGACGATGCTCTTTTAAAGAATGCTAATATTCCAAGATGAAAATAAGATGACCATGGTGTATTAACAACTTTTCTACTTTCTTATGATAGACTCCATATTTTGTATGGTCGCAGATGACTGTTTCTCTTCTACTGTTTTCATTTATTCAGTAATATTTATTATGAAGAATAGAACTCACTAAATATTACCGCTAAGAAAACATATTTCAACAACAACAAAATTATGAAATAGGCATGGTCTACATAGTGACTTATGTGCCCCTTCCCACAAGTGCATGTATATGCCAGGAAAACTTTGTTTCTAAAAGGTAATGACAAATGTCAGTATGTAAGCATGCACAGTATGCATATTTTCATTATTATGAGCATTGTAATCTCTGATTAACCCCCTTTCCAACTACTTGTGTATTATAGAATTGCTTTCTAGAATTTGATAAGTTCACTATGACCCTCTGATAAAGGGCGCTGTAATGTTCACTTTATAATTGGAACTCATAAGTAAAATACATTAACATGCCCAACGTTACTTGATCCACAAAGAAGCACATAGGAAATGCCCTATATTAATTTATGAATTGTAATCTTGAGGAAGCAAGAAAGGTTCCAATAATAAAAGGAACAGAAATCGGGTATGTCCTGGAGACATTGCAAAGTGTGAAGTTAATCATTGTGATATATTCCTTTTGGCTATTTTATTTTCGTTCCCCTCAAACCATTTCTTGATTTATAGTTTGTCACCACTTATAATGCATACCAGTACTTCCCTTAACAGTCTGGTGGCCTCATTCAATAGGAGTTGACAGACTTCCAAGAGCCGTCATGATCTGGTAACTCTGCTCTGATTCATAGGGGATTAATTGCCCCTTAGTACTGGTGAGCTGTAATGTTGTCACCAAGGCTATAGATCTGTCACTTTGATACATAAGATAATCAAGTCATATAATAGCCACTCTATGCATGGAAAAAGCTAGGAAAATCCAAGGAAAAAGAATTGAACACAATGTGGCAAACATATATACTGGTAAAAGCAGGGTCTGTGCCTCTTATTTTTATTTTCTTCTTTTGTAAAAAAAAAAAAAAAGTACAAACATGGCTACAAATGAATGTAATGGATGTTGCATTTATTAGAATATAGACAGAAATATATATTTATTTATATTTATGGATATTGGCAAGTTTATACACAAGCACACACTGATAAGAATGCACAATTTACTACAGTCCAAACCTATCAAGAATTGCAGCCTTTGGCCCCAGGGATCCATTTCAATGAGATTCTCAAATTAATTTCTAGAGCTCTCTGATTGATCCATTTAGCCATTTTGAAGACACTTGTGACTTCCAAGCTGCCTGCTGCCTTTTTGTAACTGGTGGGATTCAAAAAAATTTACCACTGATTTTGTGGGCATGGCTTGGTGGGCATGGCAGGGGAAGGATACTGTAAAATCTCCATTCCCACCCCACTCTTGGGGGAAGGCTATTGCAAAATCCCATTCCCTCCCCACCCCACTAACCTGCTTTCCAGCTCTGTTCTCTGTGCAGGGCAACAAAAGAGGACCCAGCTGATCAGCTGGGACTTGGGAGGCAGAGTATAGATGGGGGTGGGGCCAGTCAGAGGTGGTATTTGTTGGTTCTACAAACTGCTTAAAATTTCCGCTACCAGTTGTCCAGAACTGGTCAGAACCTGCTGAATATCATCTCTGCTTTTTGTGTAGAAAGATTAAATTAAAATAATCATAGAATGGATAATCCCACCTTTTTGCTATAGGCTACCAAGTAATTGTCTACAAATTGAATAACGTATTTCCACCTTTAGTGTACATATTTACTGATTTCAACTAAATTTAGAAGGGGCTAATTTATCAGGAAATGAAAGTAGGACTTCATGTTTATGCTTCAGAATACACTCTAACAAAATTTGGTTGAATTTAACTTGTGATTAAATAAATATAACATTATATATTAATCATCTACAAATTCAAGGAAAGGCACTGTTCTTGAGGCAGTGTCTCTTTCTTGACTGTTTTACTTTGGCTTGATTTTTATTTACTTTAAATAGAAATTGCACTTTGCAGGTTTAGTGCTAAATGTGTCTAAAATATGTCTAAAAAGTGACTATTAATAAAGTTCAAACTATTTTTATACAGATTATAAATATAAACTTTAAGAGGAATATAGGAAAAGGTTGCTGCAGTAAATAATTTAAATGGAAAATGAAGGTGGCAATATTTTAATACAAATTGACATGAACCTGGTACTCTTTTGTGGCAAAACAAATATTAAACTTTTGTAAATGGCAAACAAATACCAAATATGTTTTAAGGTAGTCCTTGACTTAACACCACAGTTGGGACCAGAATTTTTCTTTCTAAGCCAGGCAATTGTTAAGTAAGTCATAACCAGTTTTATGACCTTTTTTATCTCATTTTGTTAAGCAAATCTAAAGTTAAATGAGTTAAGTGAATTCAGCTTCCCCTGTTGTCTTATAAGTTGAGGCCTTATAACTGAAAGTAAACCCAATAATCTAAATAATACCCTATATTTTATTAGAAGAGGTGGGTAGAAGAAAAATCTGGTTACATTTGGGACTCTTATGAAAAAATAGACAAATAATTTTGAAAAAAAATGAATTAGTAAGGTGAGCTCATGAAGCTTTTTCACCAGCCACATGGATAACATTTCTATTCTTGAAGGAATCCTCATCTAAAGTCTCAAAGAAGATCTTTGATATACTATTGTATTACTACAGAGCTAGTTAAACAGATGGTCTACCTTGCTCTTCATAAGGAATGAATTCTTCTATACTTTCAACATTTTCAGTGAAACAAAAGGTAACAAAATAAAAAAAAATCCTTTTTATTTCAGCCTAATATGGTATATAATGTATACTATAGTGCAGAGATGTCCAACCATAGCAACTTTTAGACTTTGGGATCTGAGAATTTCCCAGCCAGGGGGAATTGATGGGAATTCTGGGAGCTGAAATCCACAAGTCTTAAAGTTGTCAAGATTGGAAACTCTTGCATTATAGTGAACATATATTTGAAGGACCCCTTTTTCCTGGTAACATCTATGCATCTCATCAGGTCATGCAGAAGAGGCATGTTGTTGTTAATTGAGAAGTCATGTCTGATCCATCATGACCCCATGGACAATATTCCTCCAGGTCTTCCTGTCCTCTACTATCCCCCGGAATCCATTTAAGCTCATGACAACTGCTTCAGGGACTCCATCCAGGCACTTCATTCTCTGTTGTCCCATTCTTCTTTTACCCTCAATCATTCCAGCATTAGGTCTTCTCCAGTGAGTCCTTGCTTCTCATTAGGTGGCCAAAGTATTTAAGTTTCATCTTCAGGATCTGGCCTTCTAAACAGCAGTCAGGGTTTATCTCCTCTAGGACCGACTCTCAGGAGTCTTTGCCAGAACCACAGTTCAAAGGCCTCAATTCTTAGGTGCTCAGCCTTCCTTATGGTCCAACTTTCACATCATACATTCCAAGTGGGAAAACCATAGCCTTGACTATATTCACTTTGGTTGGCAGGGTGATGTTTCTGCTTTTTAGTATGCTGTCTAGAGCTTTTCTCCCCAGGAGCAAGCATCTTTTGATTGTTTGGCTGTAGTCTCCATCTGTGGTGATCTTGGAGCCCAGGAAAATAAAATCTGTCAATATCTCCATTTCTTCCCCATTTGCCAAGAATTGAGAGGGCCGGATGCCATGATCTTAGTTTTTTTAATGTTGAGTTTCAAGCCAACTTTTGCATTCTCCTCCTTCACCTGCATCAAGAGGTTCTTAAATTCCTCTTCACTTTCTGCCATTAGAGGGGTATCATTTGTATATCTGAGGTTGTTGATATTTCTTCCTGCAATCTTAATTCCAATTTGTGATTCATCTAGCCCAATCTTTCTCATGATGTGCTCTGCATATAAGTTAAATTGGCAGGGCTACAGTATATAGCCTTGCTGAACTCCTTTCTCAATTTTGAACCAATCAGTGGTTCCATGTCTAGTTCTCACTGTTGCTTCCTGATCAGCATATAGGTTTCTCAAGAGACAAATAAGATGGCCTGGTACTCCCATGTCTTTAAGAACTTGCCACAATTTCTTGTGATCCACACAGTCAAAGGCTCTAGCATAGTCAATGAAACAGAAGTAGATGTTTTTCTGGAACTCCTAGCTTTCTCTGTCATCCAGCATATATTGGCAATTTGATCTCTAGTTCTTCTGCCTCTTTGAAATCCTGCCTCTACTTCTGGTAGCTACACATACTGCTGGAGCCTAGCTTGTAGAATTTTGAGCATAACTTTGCTAGCATGTGAAATGAGTGCAATGATGTGGTAGTTTGAACATTCTTTGGTATTACTCTTCTTTGGAATTGGAATATAAACTGACCTTTTCCAATCCTGTGGCCACTGCTGAGTTTTCCAAATTTGCTGGCAAATTAAGTATAGCACTTTTACTGCATCATTTTTTAAGATTATGCATAGCTCAGCTAGAATACTGTCACCTCCACTAACTTTGTTGTTGTTTAGACTTCCTAAGGCCCATTTGATTTCACATTCCAGGATATCTGGCTAGAGGTCAGTGACCATCCCATCGTGGTTATCAGGGACATTAAGCTCGTTCTTGTATATTTCTTCTGTGTATTTTTGCCATCTCTTCTTAATCTTTTCTGCCTCGGTTAGGTCCCTGCCACTTTGATCCTTTATCATGCCCATCTTTGCATGAAATGTGCCTTTCATAGCTCCAATTTTCTTGAAGAGATCTCTGGTCCTCCCTATTCTCTTGTTTTCTTCTATTTTTTTGCACTGTTTATTTAAGATGGCATTCTTATCTCTTCTGGCTATTCTATGAAATTCTGTATTCAGTTGGGCGTATCTTTCTCTTTCTCACTTGCCTTTTGCTTCCGTTCTGTCCTCAGCTATTTATAAAGCTTCCTCAGACATCCATTTTTCTTTCCTGCATTTCTTTTTCTTTGGGATGGTTTTAATTGCTACCTCTTGTATAATGTTGCAAACCTCCATCCATAGCTCTTCAGACACTCTGTCTATCAGATCATATATTTTTGCCTTTTGGTACTGTCCATGGGGTTTTCATGGAAAAGATACTGAAGTGGGTTGCCATTTCCTTCTCCAGTGGATCACCTTTTGTCAGAGTTCTCTGCTATGACCTGCCCATCTTGGGTGGCCCTGCATGGCATAGCTCATAGTTTCATTGAGCTACCAAGCCCCTTCACCATGACAAGGCAGTGATCCATGTTACAGGTCCCTATTAAGTATTGTTGTTTGGTGGAGCTCAATAAGAGGCTTTTTCTGCCATGACATTCACCTTTGGGAACATCATTCTCCTTCCTCAAGATTAGATTGGCCCCATCCCTCCTTGAGTTTCAGAAAATTCTGAGGAGTTGGTTTTGCTTCATAATATTTGTACTGCTTTCAATGGATGAATGGAGGGATGTATTGTAAATGCTGCTGGTTATGTTTTTATGGTTTTTAAATTTTAAACTACCATTTTTTATTCTGACACTGTTCATATACCCATTCCTCACAGATAGCATGTTTTTAAGCTATTGGGGAGGGAGGGTCATCTTATTAATTTTTCACTCATACACACAGATACATACACACACATACACACACACATACAGTAGAGTGTGTATATATGTCTATCTCTATATCTGGTGTGAGTGTGTGTTCCTGTGTGTGTTTGTGTTTCTAATATCAGGATACTTTCAGGTTTTCTGTGAATTATTATACTAGTTACCACACTATACAATAAATCCACCAATTTAATGAATTTTCTGCCCAAAGTGCTAGATGAAACTTTACAATATATGAATAAGATGCAATCTAGACCTTTTAGAATCCACTTCAGACCATTCAATGAATTATGTATGCATTGAGGGCAAATTTAACCAGAATCTCTCCAATTTTTAAAAAACCAATCATTACACTGTGCTGGTTCTTCTTGGCATTGGTGCTTGGTCACAATTAGGAAGGCCTGAAGCATACTATGCTGCTTTTCAAATTACAGTGTTGTAGATTTTCATGCAACTCAATTTTATGCGTATTTCTGTGATTTAAAAAAGAGACTGATATTCGTTGCAATTCTCAAGAAGAAGAAAAAGCATGTGCATGTCCTTTGTATGTAACTTTCTGTAAATTTAAAAAAAAAACTTCACAGACATCAGATACAAAATAAATTGGACAAGAAATGATGAATGTTAGCAATGCAATTCTGTGCTATCAATCCATGGGATAAAATAGGCCCGTTTCAGAAAACTGGTCTATTGCTGCTGTTAAAGTGAGTGATTCTTCCCTTTTACTTCTCTAGTTACAATTTGATAAAAAGGAATCCCAAGAAAATTAGGGCTGTCAACTCTCACTAGTCAAGAGCAGGAAAGTAGGAAAATATTTTGTCACCTTTTTAAGGAGAAAAAGCTGTTACACTGATATTCAGCATTTCATAAATACAGCAGTATGTTATTTGTTTAAAGATAAATGCTTATCCAGTGCCTAATTTCTATAGATCAAGTGATATAAAAAGTGGTATAATTGATTCTTCACATCTACAAAACGAAAAACATCATCTTATAGATTCTTATCAATTACAGTGCTTAGAGCTTCAGAAATACTTTTGCTTTCCCAGATTTGTTTTTAAGGTGGGATGCTCCGGTACAGTTTCTCTCAATCTTGTGGTGTGTGGCTTGCTGGTTGGCAAATTCTGGGAGCTGAAGTCCATACATTTTGTCAATTTTCCCTCCAAAATCCCAAGAAGGAAACCATTTAAAAACAGTAGCTTGGATTGAATGTCCTATTGGGCTAAATTTAACTTCATTTTTTCATTTCTTTGTTTTTAGAATGGTGGGTTCTTTCAGAATGTACAATGTTAAAATGCAAATAAGGAGATGCATCCATATAACTGAACACTTTTGCTAAAACCAGTTCTGAAATTTGGGGATTGGCTTCCAATAATCTTCAAGCAAATCCCATGAATCATTGATTGCTTATAGCAACCTGTGAGCAAGAAGTTAATCACTAAGAAACCAGTTCTGAAATTTGGGAATTGGCTTCCAATAATCTTCAAGCAAATCCCAAGAATCATTGATTGCTTATAGCAACCTGTGAGCAAGAAGTTAATCACTAACAAAATATTTTGTCTCTTCTATAGCAATAAGCTATCATGTTATTTTGAATAGACACGGACAATTTGGTTATGTAGCAGACCTCTTGCTGTTCTCACATATATTACTCTGTGTAAAAGTATGCATATACTGGCAAGATTTCATGCATTACCCTCAAAGATATTGTCAGTAACATTCCATATTCAGAGCACTTCTCTGTATTCTGCTTGGATGAAACCTCTGAGATCTGGCTGTGCTATCCCTTGTAGATTACTTGAATTAGGATTGTTTACCTTTTGTAAATGTATGAGTTGGCCTGAAATAGAGATTACAAAGTTTTTACAAATAGATCAGTCTAGCAAGATTTCTACAAGGTTGCTAAATTTTATTCAGTTGTGGTTGCTTGCAGAAGATGCTGTGTTGAGTCAATTTTATGCTTGTATGGTTGGGTTACCAAAGTCAGGCCAAAATAATCAGTACTTTTTCATGTTTGTCAACATCTCCATCTCTCTAATGTGATTATTTACTCAAAGAGAGTAAATAAAGAATTGTTTGATGTTGCACCTGCATTTTTTTGTGGTCTTTGAGTTTAAATTAAAATACCAATTATAATAAATTCAAAGGAGCAACTAAGCTATGCATGCTTTTCATTTCCATTTTGTTTAGTAGGATGTGAAAAAATAGATGGATAGGAAGATGAAATAATTAAAATTAATTAAGGAAATGCCATAATTTTGTAGAACATAAAGAAAAGGATAGCTGAAATTCTATTCCCCACCGAACTGGACAAAAGTTTCTTCTGCTGTACAGGATAGCTCGTGTTTTTGCTTGGAACAGCTGCAATTGCCATTGTTTTTTGATAATAGAAATTTAATGTAATTGAGTGCCTATTGCATCGTATTGTCTTATTTTTTCAAATAGTATAAGAATCTCCACAGAGCAGAAGATTGATGTTACTATCTGTTAGTGTTTAAAGGAACATTACATTCCAATTTGCTTCAAAGAGTATAATGCCATTTTGACATCTGTGTTCCTTTTCCTTATTATAGCAGAGAATTCCTTTAATATTGACTTGCTGATTTAACATTATTTTCTTTCCTTTAAACTTCTTTCAAAAATATTGTCCAAGGGTGAGGAGTGGGGATGGATGCTTTTGTTATTGTCTTGACATTGTTTAAAGCTTACTCTATAATGAACACCATACATTTTTTTTGCAAGGAAACTAACAGCAACAAAAACCATTTTTCATAATGGCAAGATCAATCCAGATTTGTAGACAAAAGATCCATTCTTACATATACAAGTTTATTGTAGTTGAAATTTAATAAATTGAGAGGACAACAGATAGCAGAAGTATCTAATTTCTGATAGCTTTTCCAATTAGTGATTTAATACTGCCTGCAGTCATTTAGTCATGTTTGCTATGTTGTTAATAAAGTGAAGTAGAAATCTATGCTGCCTAACAATGATACACACGTTCTACATTTTTTGGTAATTGTCTGTTTCTTATAAGTCCAATCATTTAGTATTCCAGGAAGAAGACAAGGTGATAGAATGGAGAAGTCTCTCGGTGTGAAAAGACTGCTGGAGCACTGAACAGCAGAAGGGATTGAACCCATGGGCTTTTTGTAACTTTCCTCCCCATAGGCTAGTAATTGTGTCCTAAGAAGAACTAATGTCAATCTGTATTATTCAAGTAGTTCTAAAAATTCACTTAAGGATCCTTCTCAAAATAACTGTTTTGCAATTCTGCCCTATGTTGCTGAATCTGGCTGCCTTTTTCTAATTGATCAAATGGGAAGGAAAAAGATAAATGGATTTATGAATTTTTTATAGATGTTCCCTAGTTTAAAAAGAATCGGAGATTTTAGGAGAATTATCTGCCATTCCTGTTGAGGATGAAGGACTGTAGGATATGCAATTCTTTGAATGTTGCAGCATCCCCATCTCCATATGCTCCAGCCAGCATGGCCACTGGAAATTATATCTTCCAGTAATACCTAGAAGGACTATAGGTTCTCCATTCTTGATATAAGAAAAAAGTGAAGGGTATTGGGTATCGGATTTATGTGCAGTAGCTTACTAAGTAACTATGGATCTTAGCTCAGCCTATATCAGCTCAACCTCCCAAGATGGGAAGGCAATGGTGCCCTTTGTTCTGTGCCTAGAATTAAGGTGAAAAACAAATCAAATACATGCAATAAGATTAGATTACAAAATCAAATTTGATTACAAAATTAATTAGCACTTTATATTTTCTTTAATAGTCACTCCTTGGAAGGCAAGTGTTACACACTGAACACCAGTTATATAAAATAAAAAATGGCCCCTTTCCTTTTGGCTGGAGATGTCACAATTTTGCTGTTTTTATTTATTTATTTAACTTTACATTAACCATTCTGGAACTTGTTTATGCACATATATTATGCCATGGAATCATGTCTTCTGGGACATGTAGTGCTATGGGGAAAATGGCTATCATCTCATGCATCATGTCCTGTGGGAGGAAAAGGGCTTTAATGATAGTTTTGTCGTAACATTATTCTCCTGGTTGAAAGGAAAATAAAAATTAACAGAAACAGGGATGTCTCTGAAATATTTCCATTAAATGTGAGGCTCTCAATGAAAGATATACAAAAGCTTTGATTCCTTTTCCCTTTGCATGAATTTCTATTATGAAGCAACTCACATCCTACAACAATGGCAGCTTTCATATTTAGAAAAGGAATGCAATTTTAATTTAGCTTATAATGATACTTTAATAAGCATGCCTGTTATTAGGCATGTCAGCCTGATTGCTTTCCTGACTGCAGTTTTCAATTAAGCATAATGTGTCTTATTCATGTGCTGAGGAGAAGAGAGGAAAGGGGTGGGGACTATTTTTGTTGGCAAATCAGAGATTTGAATAGGTGCTTAGAGAAAATATATCTTGTAATGCATGTTAGATTTCAATGACACTGATTTCCTCCATTTACTGAAATACTTCTAACTTGATTAAAGTCATTTCTCCTGCTAAGTCCACTATGAAACTGGGTTTGGAGCAGTTGTATGTCTACTAAATTTTGTTCATTTAACAGATTCATAATAGGACTACTAGGAAGAATGGAAAGGCCTAAAATGATGTCTTTTCTTTGTTAATTCTATAAATTTCTGGATCATTTCAATCAGAAATTGATTTATTTATTAAATATGTGTGCATATTTCTATTTTGTAAGAGGTAGAGTGGCAAGATCTTGGGTGGAGTTAAAAGAGGAATCAGCCTAGAATCTCTATGCAGCTGCAAGTGGACTAAGTTCAACCCTCCCTTGAAATACATGGACTAAATCTAAATCTAAATCTAAGCAGATGCAACCACTAGTTGAGAAGATTCCTGTGCATAGGCGGTTTAGCAATAAATCAGCTTAACTGGATCTTTCATCCCTAACCATAAGTTATGAACCTGAATTGTACTTTCAATGAATCCACTCTAAGCATTCAAACCAATATTTTATGCTATGAGAAGTACATATCTGTGACCTTATAGATGTTACTAAACTGTAATATCCTACATCCCTTTCTCTTCACCATACAACTTAATGCTATTGAGATAGTCAAAGTTAAATTGAGCAATATCTCAACGGCCTCACATTTTTCCAGCCCTGAAAATCATCTATTGTTCTCTAAGTTAATATTGACTGAATTAATCAGTGAAACTGGTTTGGAAGATGAAAAATACTTTATTGGAGAACCATTTTAAAGATAGGGTTAGTAAAAGTGAAGTTATATTCAAGCTACATGTATGCATTTTTCCTTCAGAATTGCTCCCTATTTTCCCACTAAGGCTTTCCTCTAGTTAAAGCATCTTTTTGCTTTCATTTCAAGGTACTGGAAAGCCATCCAGTTATTCAACAGTGTTTGTAGCTCCCAAAATAAGTTTTATTCAGGTTTATTTTTAAAACTTAAATTGTGACCTGTCCAGTATTCCCAACACACTTTGAGAAAGAGTAAAAAAGATAACAATGCACAATGCTACTACTTTACAAAAAGCAGAAGCAAACAAAAGGGACAAAATATGTTTTGATAAAGAGACTGGAGTCTTCAAAAGGAAAAGAGTAAGAATCAAAGGTCAGCACTTAAATTTAGTGGAATTGATTTCAGAAAATGCTTGAACTGGATTTCCAATTATGTAATTTGCCCAGTGCAAATAATAAAAAAGTCCACTGGAGTTGGACAGCGAGTAAGTTTAAATCATAATAATAACAATCAATATTCAAATTTATAATTAATATACCTTTCTAATACCTTCTACATGCCCATGGTCACATATCAAATTTTGGACACTTGGCAACTGACTCATATTTATGACTGTTGCAGTGTCCCAAAGTCATGTGGTCACCTTTTGTGACCTTTTGACAAACAAAGTCAATGGGAATGCCAGAGCCACTTAACAATGGTGTAACTAACTTAATAGTGCAGTGATTCACTTAATAACTATAGCAAGAGAGGTCATAAAGTGGGTCAAAATTCACTTAATAAATGTCTCACTTAGCAACAGAAATTTGGGGCTTAATTGTGGTCATAAGTCAAGGACTATCTGTATTTAGATACTTAGTGAACTAACAATCCATTTGTTGAGTATGGTGATGCCATATGTCATGGCTATATCTTATTTCCCTAAATGTAGCTCAGATTCCATCTTACTTCGCTTCACTATGACCTCCAAGAATGGTAAATAACTGTTATTCTCAACTTCATGTTGAACTTTATACTTTGGTTTCATCTACTAGGAAGTCAATATATTTCTGTTGCCTCAACCTTAGAAAATGTTAGCATAGAAACCTTTCTAGGTTCATAGAACACAATGCCTAGAGTCACAGAAATGTATAAATATCCGAACAATTGAAATAAGATAGAAGTTTATCAACTGCTCATAAGTCAAAATCATTATTTGGAAAGATACAAAAATTCACAGGGTTTATTCAGTTCAAATATCAACTTTGTTACTTTCTATTATCAGAGGCCAGCATATCTTATTATCAGAGGCCAGCATAGTTCTATTCCATGGTCAAAGGCAGACTGGTTTATGTTTTTTTTAAAGAAAAAAGAAAGCCAGTGAAACTGATCTTAAATGCCATGGTGGTAAGGCCATTTAAGAATATCTGCTTGTAAACAGGGAGGATGAAAGAAAACAAACCTTCTAAAGGACCCCTTGTTAATTATACAAACTTTTGTCTAATAAAATATACAGAACTATAATGGTGCAATGTTATTACATGAGTGAAATTAAACTATTGGTAATTTAGGTAAAAGGTATTTCACTTTTAAAAGGAGCTGCTGATGGCATTTTGTTCTAGATATAACAGATACAGTCACTGTTAGTTGCGTTGTAAATGACAGATTAAATGAGAATACCTCTTAGTAAGCTACTGTATTTATATCTATGCTTCTTTATAAAATATTTATATGGATATTTCCTATCCAGGGTAGTTTGGTCAGTCAGAATGATTCCTATTCATAGCATTATTTTTTTTTAAAAAAACTAGGTATATAGTAGGTATATTATATAATATATATGGGTATATCTGAGGTTCATAATTTGCAAATGTAAACATTATGTAATAGTATTTTTATTTTTATAACAACAACAAAAACAAATAAAACCTTTCTATTCATCAGTGGGTCAGTTGAGTTGTAACATTTCTTTGTGCATATAATACCATTATCATACATATTTTACGTATATGTTTATAATCCTTCTAATCAGTATTTTATATCACATATATCACTTATTATAGTAGCCTTAACATTATATTTATTGACTTTCAATAATATATTTCACATTCATTTTCTTACTCTGTCTAACTCATTGTTTATCAGTAATAAATATTATACTGTACTTACATATTTCAATTTCTTACTCTTCTATCTAGCCATTCATAAAATAAATTCCAAATTTTATAATAATCTTTTTCCTCTCATTCTGTAATTGCCATTGTCAATCTACTCATTTCTGCACATTCCATTATTTTCTTAATTATTTCCTCATCCATCAGAATTTTCTCATTTTTCCAATTTTGTGCAAATACAATTCTAGCTGCTGTTAATACATTGATAATCAAGTAGGTTAACTCTTTGTTGTAACCCTCAGGCAAAATTCCCAATAAAAATGCCTCTGGTTTTAAATCTATAGGTTGTTTTATCATTTTCTCGAGCCACGTATGTATTCTAGTCCAATACTTCTTAGCTTCTGTGCATGTCCACCACATATGGTAGTATGATCCTGGTAACTTCTGACATTTCCAGCACTTCACCGACTTATCTTTAAACATCTTGGTAATTCTTGATGGGGGTGGTAATAGTATGTATTTTGTGAGGTCATCTAGTAATCACATTTAAACATTTCCCTCTAGAGAAGAATATTCTCTGTATTAGCAATATAAAGTTTGAAAATAATGGATATATCTAAACTTTATGAGAGATGGACATTTTGTAGACATCAAATAATTTGAAAAGCCTTGGGATGTCCTTTGTGTTCCCTTGTACATTATAGAAAATGTGTAGTGGCTTAGATCTTTTGCAGTCATTTATAATTTATGCAGAAAATGTTACTACTATCTCATTACTAAATCCCTATAATCTCTTTTTGTTTGTGAATACTAGCCAAATGACACAAAAATGGAGTGATATATAATTATTCTTTCAAGGGTCAACAGGGAACAATATATTGTTTGGATCAATTTTGCTTTATTCAATAGCTGCAAAATATATATAGAGAGAGAAATAGAGAAAGAATGGCAGAAGGGGGTTCTAAGGATAGTTGCCTGGGGAATTCAGTTGGATATTTTGTCATTATTCAGGGCCTGTTTCTCCTTCCCAGGAGGCTGTTTCTGCACTGATAGATTACAAGTCAGCAGAATAACCTAAGGTTAATGAGGTGATGCATTTCATCCAGCAAAATCATCTAGCAGCTTGTTTTCTTTTTGTGTGGTTTATTTTTGTAACCTTATTGTTGATCATAGCATTCAATTAAAACTGCATAGCATAGACTAGAGAAAAAGTGCTCATATTTCTATTATCTTGATATTATCTTCATATAATGTTTTATGACCATAATGCTGTGAATTGATGAGTGTCCATGATGTAATATGTACTATAGAACAAAATGTGCATTTTTATGAGCTACAATGATGAGAAATCAACTTTTGCAGAATGTAGATGAATAGGTAAAAAGCATTCTGAAAATTCCAATATGGCTATCCACAATGGAAGCCATGATACATCCCAATAATTTGGACATAGATAAAATGGTGAAATATAAAGAAGTATTAGACAGTCAAGATAAGTTAAAATCAAACCAAGAACTCAAAGAAAAAGGAACATTCATAGACAGGTGGCTGTACCTCCAACTGCAAAATAGATATAAAAATATATATAGAAGACTATGGAATTTATACAGAATTGCAACAATTAGACAAAATTCTAACAGGCCCTGAGAAGAAATGTATAACCAAACTATATAAATATTTATTAGAAGTTGATTTGGAAGAAGAAATAGTGAAAGGCTGCATGATAGCATGGGCCAAAAATATAGGACATAATATAGATCTAGCAGACTAGGAAAAAAATTGGAACTAGAATTATA
Source organism: Pseudonaja textilis (assembly GCF_049901715.1). NCBI lineage: Eukaryota > Metazoa > Chordata > Lepidosauria > Squamata > Elapidae > Pseudonaja > Pseudonaja textilis. Next base: position 34,414,065 of record NC_141995.1, on the reverse strand, counting down.
AATTAACAAGATCATCAGCCTATAAAGAAAACATCTATAAGATGTTCTACCGCTAGCACCTACCCCCAATGAGATTAACAAAAATGTATCCCAACATGAACCTGGCATGCTAGAAATGTAAAAAACCACAAGGCACTTTCTACCACATGTGGTAGTCCTTTGGGCCTGAAGCCCAAAGATACTGGATAAAAATTAGACACTGGTTACAAGAAATAGTAAAAGAAGAAATAGAATTTGAATCCAAGCTATTCATATTAGAAATATTTAAAAAGAAATACAAGAAAAAGACTAAGTATATTTTATTACACTTATTAACTGCAGCAAGAATAAAATATGCACAATGCTGGAAGCATAACAACATCCCCTCTGAGGAACTGATAATTTAAAAAATGTGAATTATCTGTGCTGAGATGGATAGATTGACTCTAAAACTAAAAAAATAAATAAAGAAAAGTCTGAATATCATGAAATTTGGAATATGTGGTATAATTGGCTAGAAAAAAGGAAATAAAGAAAGTTAAGATAAGAAAACTATAGATAAAAGTATATAATCGTATGGTATTGTATATTAATGTAATTATTTACAGGAGATGGATATGTACAATAATGATGCTGCAGCACTGTTAATGTCATGATCAATTTTGCTTTTTTAAATGTAAAAACAATAAAAAAAATTTTTTTTAAAAAGCATCCTCTTTGGGAGTCTTATAAAGGGATTATAAAATTCAAGCTTGGTTTCTAATCAGACCACTTCATATGTCATTAAATCAGACACATAAAGACAAGTCGTTAAAGGATTAATGTGCCTCAATTCGTTGAGTAACTGTACTGTTTTAAAATTATATGTATATAGATATATAGATACACACACACTGTGTATATAACTGTATGTGTGTATCTATATCTATATATCTATACACACACACACACACACTGTGTATGTATGTATGTATGTATGTATGTATGTATGCCATGTATGTATGAAACAAATATTAGAAACAAATATTCTGTTACACCATATCCCAGGGGACAGACAAAGGAGTTCCTAGACTAGTATCATCAAGAAACTATCTCCTAGTGAAACGAAGAAACATTCATTTACCAACTGGGACCATTAAACAGTAATCTACCACAAAAAGAATACTACCAAATGTAATATTTTTATTATATCGTTCTCTTAGCTCTAATAATCACAAAATATCTCTCTTCCTGGCAAGCTGCCATTGAGGAACATATACAGCTGCAGAAGTACTGTATAATGAAACAGTCTGTTTTAAAACTCAGAAGTACAGTATAATGAAACAGTCTGTTTTAAAACTCAGCATGTCTTCTAAATCTGACTACAGATACATGTAGGAACACACACATATAAATTGTTCCATAAACCTTCTGGAATCTCCTGCATGAGTCCCAATAAAATGAAAAAGATTTCCAATATAAAATTAAAGAACTCTGCTGACTGCAGAAACAGATTGTCTAGTAGTTATTTGCTGCTTCAGAAGATAGAGTTAAAGAAATGAGTTTCAAATGCTCTGAGTTTATGATAGGTGTTCTGCAACATGACACTAAAATAGCAAAATGTCTTTACGTATATTTGTCATGCACACTGTAAAAAGATTGGAGAACATTTTCACAGTAGCTGACTTCACTTCTCAATTTATCTGCATTCACTGGAGAAATAACTACATTTTTTTTGTCAAATGATTTTCAAGGTCCTGCTAGTGAGGAGCCCAACAAGGTCCTTAACTAGTCACAGAATATATGTCTCAGCATTCCAAAGAAACTCCCCATTTCCATTCAGCACTCAGAGACAATAGGAACACAAGGTCTCAGTAGTTCAAAGGAAGTGCTCAGCATCCTTAGCTGAACTTTCAGTCTACAGATATAGGCCATTATCTGTGATCTATCCATGAAAGGATATCTCTGCCAGAGTTTCTGGAGTTTCATAAACTATATGAGATTTTACGTAGAACAAACCAAAAGCTCTTATGTCCAGAATCAGCAACAAGCATGGATGAAGCTAAAAAATCAGCTGACTCTTCTTAAGATTGCAGCTGGACACAGGTACATTCTAGATGCTAGATGAACAGAACGTGCTTCATTTATTTCTGAGTAATCACTCCACACTTGGCTTACTCAGTTATGCGTAAAACTTACTAAGATTTAAAAGAGAGAAGATTTCCCCTAAATGAGACATCTTTTTTCTGCTTAGTTATATGAAAAAATAGGTACATTTATAGGTGTTGTATCAATATATAAGCTTATTAGAGTTTACTATTTTTATGGATACATCACCCCTTAAGGAAGGAACAAAAACATACTAAAGTGTAACAGATCAAATAATATTGTGCCTCTTTTGAAAAACATCTTTATTAGGATTAGAATAAGTCATTCTAATTACGTGTATTATTTTCAGACCCATTCATCCTTGAACTATGTGGTTTTGTTTTATTTTGAATTGCCAATGATTTAAATATATATTTCAATATATAACTTGCCTCAAAATAACCAACTTCTAAACCTATATTTTTAATATATTCTTTTTTATCATTATGCTCAACAGCCAGAGTATCACTTAGATAAATAAATATGAAATTCAATGAATGGCTTACTTGGTGAACTTTAAGCTAGGTTATGGAGACTGGGTCTGTCTCAGTGGGACTCACCACATTGCACAAGAATTTATATGATCAATGATGTACAGTTTTTACATAGTATAGTGAACTTTCTGGACAATAGTATAGCCTTTAAATGCACACTACATGCACAGGTTTAATAATAATATGGAAGATATTAACCATTGTTTCTGAAGGATTCCAGAAGTAGCTTTTAGATAGCTACTGTGATTACAGAAGTAGACATACTTTTTTGTTTCCCTTACAAATGAAATTAGGATAATTTCTTAACTTTGAACTCTTGCACCAACAATATCCTATCGTTCAGAACTGACATTTTTGAAGTCATTCCTTTTCTGGTCTATTGGCCGTTTCAATTACAGGAGGTTATTTTACATTATTATACCCATATGAAATGCTTGTAAGTGAATCAGCTCTCTCATTTCTCAGCAACTTACATTTCTGAGCGAGGCCATGCAATAGTACATTACCTCTATTTTTCTTTCTACCTTTGCTTAATCGTGAATTTCTGATTTTTAATCTTGCAAGATTAAAAGTCAAATTCATGATTAAGAAAAGTCAAATTTAAATTGGCTACACAAAACAGTTTTTCTCAATCTTAAATCCAAGAATTAACTCTGCTTACTTATTGATGTATTAATTGACTTTGTATACATAACTATTTACTTTGGTGGTCCTCCAAGCTAAATATGACTGGTCCATGTTGTTTAGTGGACCTGGAATTGCCATAAACCATGGACACCAACAGTCAACTTTTTGTCTAGTCTTCTGTCCTTAATATGTATTGGGATGAATTAATTTTATAGCTCAATTGTAGAGCCTATATTTTGCATTAGAAAAGGTTACTGTGTAACATTTCCAAACAGGACTGTAAGTTTTTCTAAGATTTTGTAATCTAACTGGAGCAGGAAAATATGTTTTTCAAATTTTCCACATCTGTAGTGAAACAACTTGTCTTCAGAAATGGTGAATGCTCTAACTTTGGAAATTTTAAAGAAAAGATTAGACAACCATTTGTCTGAAATGGTATCAGGCAGGGGTCAGCAACCTGCAGCTCTGGAGCCTCATATGGCTCTTTCATCTCTCTGCTGTGGCTGCTTGTTGCCAGTTGGTAAAAGGAAAAAGGATGCCGTGCTAGGAGGAGACTCTATGATGGGGAAACCGGATTTCTGGTCAGCTACAGAATTGTATGAGGGGCTTCTGATGGGGACTTTTGTGGCTCTTTGAGTGTTTAAGGTTGCCGACCCTGGTATAGGGTTTCCTGCCTCACCAGGGGGTTGGACTAGAAGACCTCCAACTGACCTTCCAACTATTCTATTCTATTCTATTCTATTCTATTCTATTCTATTCTATTCTATTCTATTCTATTCTATTCTATTCTATTCCATTCCATTCCATTCCATTCCATTCCATTCGTAGCCGCCTATTTTCACATCTATTTTCACTCTTAAAATTTGCATAAACCATGTACACGTTTTTCTTTTCACTTCTAACATAACATTGCTTATGTGCAAATTTCCTTAATTTTTCTGACAATTTTGAAAAGAAACTGTGCCATAACATTTGGAAAAGTGTATAGTTGTACAGCTTGATATAAGATATGTTTGCATGTTCACATTTGATGCCAGGATTGAAAGTTACAAATAATTTTAAAAATAATATTTGATAACTCTGACATCTTTTTGATACAGTTATGAATTTCACCGAGATTCATTTATTCATTGTATTTCACTCTTTTATTGTCATCAAAGAATTTTAACTTTTCCAAAATCACATACTTGTCATTTCCAGTTTGCTCCAAACTGCATTCAGATCAGAGATATTCTTTACAGAATGCTGCTTCACAATTGCTTAGATACTTTTTCCCCTACAAAAAAGGCTGTTACTTTTCTGCTTTAATCTCAGGTCACCTGAGAATTTTTTTTTTTTTTTGTAACTCTTGATTTGACTTTGACATTACTTTATAGTTGGAGATGACAGTCGGTCCTACTTCTACCATTGTTGAATCAATCACATATGTAAGGGTTAGTATTTATTTTGATATTGGGATTGATTATATTGTTGTAATACTGCTTCCCATATCTTCTAATAGTTCTCTGAAAATTCTTTGTTCCTTTCTGAGATCTTAGTCTTTTTTACTTTGGCTCCTCTCCTCCTTTTGGCAATTTTCACCATTTGTTCTGATATCCAGTTTGCTTTCTTCTGCTTCTTGATCTTTAGCAGCCTCTTTTCTCTTTCATCCTTGGCAATGTGTTTGATTTCACTCCACACTTCCTCTGGTTGTCTATCAGTGGGGTTCAGAAGTTCAGAATGAATCCTAGTATTCTTCAAAATGCTATGTACTGTATATACTCAAGATCATTTCATGAAAATAACTATTTTACTTGATGTAGAACTTGCACATGAGCAGTTTGTGATCTATTCCACAGTCAGCCTCTGGCTAAATCTTTCCTGCAAAGCTGAGCATGTCCTTGTACCAAAATAGTCAATTATATTATATTGCTGATACCTAAGTTCTCCATCTGCTGATGTCCTTGTATATAGATGCTGTTCGGGTTGTTGGAAGACTATGTTAACAATGAAGAAAGAACTATATTATTAAAAATCAGTTATTTTGTTCTTCTCTTTCTAATCTTGGTATCCCAGTCCTCCATCCACTAGCAGCACATCTTATTTCTATGTTATGCTGGATACAGATTGGACTTGACCATAAAATATTTCAATTTCCTTCTGCTCTGAAAACAGCTGTTCTTTCTTTGGTTTTCAAGTCTTGAATAGAAAACTGTATGAACATCCAACTTAAAAACTTCAATTCCAGTTCATTTCTATCCATTGATTCCTAAGATATCAACATGCAGTTGACTCATTTTATCCTTCATTGTATTGAGTTTTCTATATTAATATTTTACATTCTATGTTCTCCCTGTAATTATCTTTGCAGGTTTGGATTTTCTTACTTTACCTGGGCAGCTTGGATGATCTTCCTGTCCTGGGTGACCCTACTGGTAGTATATGTGCTCTTAGCAAACACTCCCAGCATTTTTCACTTATCCTTTGTAGGAACATTTCTTTGCCATGACAAGACTGTATAGAAAAATATGTTGTGTTGGTTAGGAGGAAAAAGTGCTTTGCATGCCAATATCATATTCAGGTTTATCAAAAGAGAAGAGAAGGAGGGGTGGAGGAGGAATTATTAAATTTGGCATCTATTGTTGTAATTTCTATTTATCAGTGAAAGCTATATTTTCTGCCTTTCAGAAAATTTGAGACTGTGCACACAAATTTTGAAACCCACCTGCACAATTCATTCCCTGTAATAATCTTACATTGATTATCAGTTGCAAGAAAATTGGTAAAAAGTATACTTGGATAATGCATTTTGCTATTATGCACTCACCATCTTGCAGAACTGTTTATGTTTTGCTGTTCATTATTAGATTTGGTCTTTTTTATAGAGAAGCCTGTATAATTTACTGAGGGAAGTGGAATAATTACCCAGAAGAATCAGACTATTAGAAAGGTAAAAGCAATAAAAAAAATTCAGTATTTATAATTTGTGCATGCTAGTAAACTGGTATTTGTTATTTCTTATGCTGAATTAAAAGCTCTTCAGCAGCCACACTTCTAAAGCGCTTTGTCTGAAGTGGGAATGTGGACTAATTTGCAATGATAGTGCCCTTAGTGCATTTAGAGCTGTCAAAGCTGTCAATTTATTCTCATAAACTGTATGCGCTCTATACTGTTTGTGCTGCTTCACAAATGGATTTTTGATAGAATGTTGTTAGCAAAGCAAGTGGGATCTGAGAATGAATAGAAGGCAAGGAGAAGAAACATGCACTATATATTTATACTCAGATAAGAAAGATACCTTTATTCAAAGATCGTATTTCAGTTTTTTAAATTGTATGATATCTCATTATACAAATAATAGGTAAAATTACTGAGCAACATATAAGTAAGGTCAAGCTTCCTCTAATCAAGAGAAGAATGGCTGAAATTAGCTCTGAATTAAAAATGGCTCATTGCTATAAAGACTCTTTAATGAAAAATTGACTTGAACCTATCTTTGATTAAAGCATGAAAGGGTCACCTGTTTGTAGTGCACAGGAAGTATATTTTAATTTATTTCTTCTGGTTCATATAGTGATTTTTCCCAATCGCTTGATGACTAGGGAAGAAATGTTGAAGTTGCATAGTCTCAACAGCCACACCTGCATTTTTCTGGTGAATCTACTTCTATAATACTTTTCTGTTATTTCTGCCACTTCAAATAAATTAACACTGATTAAAAATTCCATCATTAAAAAATTCCTAATACAAAGATGCCACTTATAAGAATTGGCTCTCAGGATGATAAATTCTCAATCAATTGTTGTATTACCTCATAAATGCAGATTCTTTCAGCTATCCTTAAGGGTCTTTGGTGCTCTCTGAGCTTTGTTGTTTTTTTACAGGCCTTTCTGTGGGCCCACTTCTTACTAACACTGATGATGTTACTCTAATTTGAGTAATGAAACATCTTGATCAAGAAAACATCCACACTCAGAGAGCACCTCAGAACCCGCTCATTCAATCCTGAGTTACAATTATTGACCTTTATTGCTACCCATAAAGCTATGAGACAGAAACTCAGAGAATCCCTGCCTTGACCAAATAAATTTTGGTTCTGATTGACTCAGCAAATCAAGCCATGACACCTTTTATTGCCATATATTGTTATATCTGACTCTGTTTTAACGGATTGACACCTGGGATTAAAGGTAGAATTTTGGATTGGTTGATGATATGTTGTAGATCCCCCACCATCCTCTCTGACATCAGAAGATGATCTGGACCACTGTAGTTCTTCAAGGTCTTTTCTCCTGGACATATGTCTAAGCTTCAGCAAAATGCGAGGTTCCAACAATTCACTTTTTTGTTTTATAATAATGCTAATAAATATTTATACAGCTTGTAAATACATTGATAACTAAGAATACCAGACATGGCTATCTAGAAGTATCCCGGGTTCTTTCTTTCTTTTTTTAATTAAAAGAATCTTTAAACATTAGAATGGGACAGGCAAACAGAAGCAAGAGACTCATGGATTTTACATTGCCTTCCCCTATAGACATATAATTCAATATGCATATTATTCTGTATGTGAATGAAAAATCTAATTCATGAGTGGCAGCTCAGCTCCCAATAGATCAATACATTCTTTCTCTTCCAGCAGATACTGTTGAAGCAGACCAGTTCATGAATGATTTCAGAGATAAAACTCTTTGAAGGAATGCCAGTTCTGTGAAATAGTATTCTCCTCCCCACTTCAGAATTTTCTGAATATCTTTGACACTGTTATCAAAATTTCATATGGGTGCAACTGAGATATAAAAGGATTCAGAGTGAGTAAATAGTACCAGTGTTTAGTGCTTGTCTCATTTACTCTATAAGCAAACTTTTAGTGGCAAAGATATGAAAAAATTCAGTAAATTCAAAACTCTTTGTTCACAGAACTGTATTTAATTATTAGGCAAAAACTACTGTGCCCAAGTATAAGTCAGCTTAACCATTATTATGTAAAAATAAATGTAAGTTTATGCTGCCCTAAAGCTTCAGAGCTCTGTATTGATTTTCTAGGATTATACAGTATTGTTTTTAATGTATGGAAATAGCTATAGGATTCAATTACTCCCTTATTTTTAAACATTTAATTTATTTCCATCTCCTGCTGTAAATCTATTTTTCTTTTTCCATATGCACATTTACTGTTATATTATCTTGTTCCCTCCAGATATATTCTGTGATAAGCAGTTTGTTTAATGCAATATACATTCATTGAAGAATTGAAGGCCCAGGTTTATAGAGTCCTAACAGGCTTACTTAAATAAATTTAGATAAACATATTATCACATTTCTTGATGTTTTTGAACATAAAAAGTAGTACAGTTTGCATTTATAGATTCAGTATTTTTAATTTAAAAATTGTTTCTTAGTATGATCTCTGAATTCAAAACAAAGTAAACCAATTCAAAGTGTGTTTCTGAGAAGATCACTTCAGACAATATTTTTATTGAATCCCCTCAATTCCCAGAATGTTTCACGATGGCAGCAGTAGAATTTGTTCCTGTTTAAGACTTGTCTGTGATTTCCATGATGTAGTTTGGGAGCTGACAATGGCAGGTTGAAAAGAAGGTTCCATTTGCCAAAATTAAAAATGGGTTTTGACTTTAGCTTTTGTTAACTTCCTTATTTTTAAAACACTTTGATGGAAGACAGCAGTATTGGTCCTAATGATGGATTGTCTAACCATCAGTCAAGAATGGCATACATGGCCTTTGCAATCAGATTGCCATTGATTTTACCTAACATAGCTTTTTTACAGTGAATGGTAGTGGAAGGAATTTTAAAAATGTTAAGCACTTGTTCACGGTTGAAGGTGCCAATCTGGTGGCAAGGATGCTGTTTAGCACTTCATGACCTGTCACCATGAAGGGCAATAGGATGTGGTCAGTTAAGAATTTGTTTCGCACTGTCTTTTCTCTATTACTCTGCCTACTCTTTATCTAAGAGATATCTAAATGGAGATCACATCCTTCTGACTTTGTTCTCAGAAATTCACGCACAGTGAGAACACTTTCCTTTGACTCTCTTCATATTAATATGTAGCTTGCTACTAGCCTCCGTTTGTCTCTAGTATGTATTTTCTGTAAGTAATTATTTCCAGGATAAGTTATAAAACCTGTTTCACTAATAAAGCATAGAATCATAGGGTTGGAAGGGACCTTGGAAGTCTTCTAGTCCAATTCCCCTGCTCAAGCAGGAGACCCTATATCATTCCAGACAAATGGCTGTCCAATCTTTTCTTCAAAACTTCCAGTTATGGAGCATGCACAACTTCGGAAGGCAAGCTGTTCAACTGCTTAAATGTTTTCATTGTTAGGAAATTTCTGTTTCTAGGCTAGTTGGCTCCTTGATTAGTTTCCTTCCATCCATTGCTTCTTGTTCTGCCTTTGGGTGCTTTGGAGAATAGGTTGTCTCCCTCTTCAGCCCCTCAAATATTGGAACAAGGCTGTAATATCATCCCTGTCTTTCTTTTCATTAGACTAGACTTCATTATAAGGCACCCTCCTTTCTGTTTTGCACGCCAAAATCTAAATACTAGAAAAGACAAGGCAGGAATCTCCTTCACAAAATCTTAAGATCAGATATTGCATTTCATTTCTTCTGTCAGCCAAACTATGTTTTCCAATACCAAACAGTGTTGTCCAAGATGCTTAAATACAAAATGGGAGCTGGCCCGAGACAAAGAGATGCTGGGACAAAACAAAAAATCAGCATGGCAAGAGGAAGTCTACCCTCAAAGAGCTATGCCTTCACACAAAAAATGAGGAACAGGCATCCTTATTGATTGGCTTGTTAGCTTCCTGGAGACATTTGCCTGGCATTGGTTTATGCAGAAAAGGTGGAGCAGGTGACCTTTGATAGGAGGATAAAGGGAGGTGGGTCATCGTAGCTTTATGACTCACGCCTGCAGGATAAACGATCAGTTACTGTCAGTTATCAGTTATCAGATGAAGATGCCCCCCAAGAGGCAGGCTGATCTTCAGAATGGCTCCTGGATTCTGGAGAACTTTCCCCTTTTTTGTAATCAGCTATCAGATGGGTAAGTGAGGGTGAGAGTTTGGGTTGGGGTTAAGATAGGATGAGGGTGAAAGTTAGGATGTGAGTGAGGGTGAAGATCAAGATCAGGATAAAAAGGAGAGTCAGGGAAGTGAAGGGGGAAAGGGAAGGGAAGGTGGGAGGAGAAGAAAAGGGGAAGTGAAAGTCAGAGGAAAGATTAGGAATAGAAGGGAAGGAGAGGGGCAAAAAGGAACAGGAAGGTGGGGAGGAAGATGTGGAAGGGGAGAGTGAGGGGGAAAGGAAGAAAGAGAGGGAAGGGGATAGGAAGGGAGAGAGGGATCATGAAGGGGTTGGGGGAGGAGAGGAAAAGGGAGGGAGGGGAAAGGGAGGCAGGGCAAAAGGAGAGGGAAAGGGGAGGGGATTGGAAAGGGAGGGAGAGAGAGCAAGTAGCAGAGGGGAGGGGAAAGGGTAGAGAAAAGAGCTAGAGAGGGGGAGAGAGGGGGAGGGGAGGAACGGGGAGGGAGAAAGGCAAAGAGGGAGATGGGGAGAGGGACAGGAAGAATGGGAGGGGAGAAGGAAGGAAGGGAGGAGATAGGAAAAAGGAATATGGAAGGAGAGAGGGGGAATGGGGAGAGATGGAGAGGGGAAGGGGAACAATGAGAGAGAAAGGAAGGCCAAGAGTGAGAGGGGAAGGGCAGGGGAGACAAGATGGAGAGGGACAGGAAGAGTGGGAGGAGTAGAAGGAGGGGGGAGGTGGAAGGGGAGAAGGGGAGGAAGTAAATGGGGAAGGAGAGAGTAAAGAAAATGGGGAGGGGGAATGAGATGGGAGTGGGAACTGGAGAAAGGGGGAGAAAGGGGGAGAAAGGGTTAGGGTGAGGATGGAGAGGAAAGGAGGAGGAGAGGAGTGGTGGAGTGGGAGTGAAGGAAGAAAAGGGTTAAAAAGGGAAGGGGAGATGGATGTGAGAAGGAAGGGGAAGTGAAGGAGACAGAGAGGGGGAGAGTGACAGAGGGGAATTGGAAAGGGGAGAAGAGAAGGTGGAGAGTGAAGGAATGGAAATGGATGGGGAGGGAAGGGGAGAAGAGAAGAGAAAGATAGGAAGAGATGGACCATGGGTGGGTTGGGGACTTACTTAGAAGATTAATTTCCTTATAATTGGATATACTTCAGAAATGCAGACAGTGAGCTCTGCAGTAGAATAAGGGTGCTATATGAATTCAGATGTTGACTCTCCAATAGATTTCTAAAATATTAGGGAATCCTGGTCTTCTAATCCTAGTCAAGCCTTTTGACCACTGGATCATACCAGTACCTACTGGTTATATGGGATTAAGAGACTCTCAGAGTTGCTGGGAGTTGGATGGCATACAGTTTTAATATATTCTGGTTGGTTGCACAGACAGCCAGAAGTTTAGACTGAGTTTGGCATTTTTATCCAACCAATATTATTAATATACAGAAGAATCTTTCCATTTTGGTAATACTTGCTTCTCCCACTCTTTTCCCCTTCCACTTTTTCCAAAAGAAAGGGTTGCCTGAAAATCATCACTATTTTAAAATCCCTTAAAGTCTCTCTCTCTCTCTCTCTCTCTCTCTCTCTCTCTCTCGCTCACTTCCCCTCCCCCCCCCAATATTTCCCTTTTGATTAAGTGGAATGTGCAGAATCACAGAACAGAATAACAGAGTTGGAAGGGACCTTGCAGGGGTTCTAGTCCAACCCCCTTCTCAGGCAGGAAACACCACACTACCACGCTACTTCAGACAAGTGGTCATCCAATCTCATCTTAAAACTTCCAGTATTTGAGCATTCACAATTTCTGGAATCAAGTTGTTCCACTGATTAATTATTTAACTGTCAAAAAAAAATCTCCTTAGTTCTAGGTTGTTTCTCTCCTTAATTAATTTGATCCATTGCTTCTTGTCCTACCTTCAGGTGCTTTGGAGAATAGGTTGACTCCCTCTTCTTTGAGGCAATCCCTCAGATATTGGAAAACTATCATTTCAGTAAACTTGACAAATCCAATTCCAGCAACTGTTTTAGCCTCCAGTCCCCTAAGCATCTTTGTTATTCTTTTCTGTACTCTTTCTAGAGTCTCAACATATTTTTTTATGGTGTGATGACCAAAGCTGTACATAGTATTTCAAGTGTGTTCTTCTCCAGGCATTGTAAAATAGTCCTAAAATTTCATGTGATCTTGATTCTATCCCTCTGTTAATGAAATCTAGGACTGAGTTGGCTTTTTTGACAGCTGCAGCACCCTACTGGCTTATATTTAAGAGATTGTCCACTAGTACTCCAAGATCCCTCTCACAGTTATTAATGTTGAGCCAGGTATGACCTATACGATACTTTTGCATTTGGTTTTTCTTTCTTAAATGTAGAACCTTACTTTTTTCACCATTTAATTTTATTTTTTTAGATAGCGCCCAGTGTTCAAGTCTGTTAAGATCCTTCTGTATCTTCAGCCTATCTTCTGGAGTTTGGGCTATTCTTGCCAGCTTGGTGCCATCTGCAAATTTGATGATTTCCCCAAGTTATTAATCATGTTAGACTTGCACTCCAGGAATGCTCATCTACATGCAGAAATTGCTTCAATATTCAATACTCATTTCATTGTTTCCTGTTTTTAATCCTTAGAGGTTATCAGTAAAAATGTTGTGATTGTGTTATCTAGTTGTCTGCCTTAAAAGACACATACACAAACATAATACACAACAGATAATAATGGCTTAACCTCTTATACTTTTGTTTGAACGCTATCCCAAACAAGTGATTCTAATCTCTTCATATAAGGATATTATTATTCTTTGTTGTTATCATTTCTTTTTTCAGAAAAATCCTTTACCTGCCTGAAATTTTGCTACAAATTTCATTAGTAGAGAGTCCATGTTTACTAAAAAAATATTACATTCTATCAGTGCAATCTAATGCTCCTACTTTGAACTGCTCATTGCAAGAATTGATATGAAAGGATAGTTTCTAAAATTATGATGTCTATGGCAATTCAAGAAGAGTGTGGCAGGGATTTATATCTTTGGTTCTACCTGTCTCCTAGTAGGAATGATCTAAATTATTGAGGTTGGTTTCATTCAATTTATTATGTTCCAGATGAAGAAAAGAAATTTGGCCCTAAGTAATCCAATGAACTCTGTAGATGAGCTGAAAAATGCATCTGAAGACTCCAGCCCAACATTTTAACCGTAGCTCTGTAGCATTTCAAAAAGTCTCCATCTTTTTATTTATGTGTGCTCCAATTTAGCTGGAGTTTTAGAAACTGTGAATGGTGTAGTATAGTAGTTTATTAAATGATTAGTCTTAAGAGCACATCAATAATGTGCAGCATCGATACAGAAATTATGTTACTAGAAGCCACTTGGTGTCACACATTTAGTGTTTTTCTGCTATATAAGATCTGAAAGTATAACAATTGGACTGTACTTTCTCAGGTACACTGGTTGCTAGAACTAACTCTTGAAAGAGGAAGTACCTATGCAGCACACTGAATATTTCTATGTGGGGGCATCGCCCACATTGTCAAACTTGGAAGGTTTATATACACAGTTTTACGCTCAGTCCCTGCTTTTCACAAATGAGGTTTATGATTGTTGCATGCTCTGAAAAATTTTCAAGAGGGAGATGAGAATATATTTGTGAGCAGATTCAACCTCTCCTACCCAGTGGTATATTAACCATTAAGCAGACTAAACATGTGCTTAGGGCACCAGGCCCAAAGGGGCCACCACAAAGTTGAGACTATGGCTTCGTTTGTACAGTATGTACAAAGGAGGGAGGGGGCACCAAGATTGTCAGTGCTTAGGACACCAGTGAGCCTTCATCCTCCACTCTTCCTTCCATGTGTCTTGATACTTTGCTACTTTCTTCTATTACATTGACTTTTAAACATTTTATCCTAGAAATCTTTGTATCCTTTTGTAAATATGTATGTTCACTGATGCATTCTATTTCTGTAGTTTTACATGTCACATTTTATTTATTTATTTTATCTGATTTGTCAATTGCTTACAAGATAATAGATATAAGAATAAACATGAGTATGAATACAGGAAATAGGTATGAATAAATGGGAACAATGGGACACGATTGTGCACTTACTGTATGCATGCCCCTTACAGACCTCTTAGGAATGGAGCGAGGTCAATAGTAGATAGTTTAAGGTAAAGGAGTGAGGATTTGAGGATGTAACAATAGAGTCAGGTAGTGCATTCCAGGCATTGACCACTCTGTTGCTGAAGTCGTACTTTCTGCAATCAAGTTTGGAGTGGTTTACATTGAGTTTGTATCTGTTGTGTGCTCTTGTACTGTTGTGGTCGAAGCTGAAGTAGTCATTGACTGGTAGGACATTGTAGCAGATAATTTTGTGTACTATGCTTAGGTCCAACCATAGGTGGCATAGTTGTCCAAACCCAAAATTTCAAGTCTGGTCGTGTAGGGTATTCTGTTGCGAGCAGAGCAGTGTAGTACTCTTCTCGCGAAATACTTCTGGACTCACTCAATTGTATTAATGTCCGATATACAGTGCAGATTCCAGACAGATGAGCTGTATTCGAGTATTGGTCTAGCAAAGGTTTTGTATGCCCTAGTTAGCAATTCAATATTACCAGAGGAGAAGCTTGGTAAGATTAGATTTACAACTCTTAATGCCTTTTTGGCAATGCTATTACAGTGAGCTCTGATATTTAGGTAATTTGATATGAGTACTCCAAGGTCCTTGACAGAGTGAAGGTTGTCAACGAGTTCATATCCGCCTAATCTGTATTTGGTGTACTGATTTTTTTTTACCAATGTGTAGGACAGAGCATTTGTTGGTCAAGATTTGGAGTTGCCAATTGTTTGACCATTCAGACACATAATGAAAGTCACTTTGAAGGACGGTAGCATTGTCAGTGATGTGGAATAGTTGGTGGTGTTTTGATTCAAAATAAGGAACATGGAAAAGAAACACTGAAATGGATTGAAGAACTGCCTTTCTTAACACTAAATTCACTGTTGCCTTTGTTACATGAAATTAGCAAACTAAATACAATCCCATAAAAGAGACCAAGTCTTGATAGATTGTATATAGTCAAAAGTGTAAAAAAATCTAGGAAAATAGCCATTTGGCATGCACTTGAAACAAATTGTGCACTGTGTAATAAGTACAAATGTGAGAGTGTAAAATATGTAAACAACTGCCTAGTGATGGATAATTAACATGATATAACAGCATGTATGTAAATAACACAGTAAATAATGGTATATATAGTAAATAACACAGTAAATAATGGTATATATAGTAAATAACACAGTAAATAATGTAAATAACACAGTAAATAATAGTATATATAGTATGAGGTAATACTTCAGTATGAAAAATTTGGATGTGTACAGAATAATGGCTATCCAAAGGAAAAAAGTCAAAACAAATAAAACAAAGCTCTTTAGCTCTTCTCTTTGTTCCAGGATACATTTACAAGATTGCTGCCTTTTTTCCAGCATTTTAAACATAGCTTTTAATTGATTTTTCAGTTAGATTTGTAATATTTTGTTGCCATATTTCATGGAATGCTATAAACATTTTGATCTTTTTAGATAATTCTCATGTGTGTTGTAAGATGCATCTTTTTACAACATTTCTTTTGACACTTCGGTCTTTTCCATTCCAGTATAAAATGTACCTGATAATGATCTGATTGTTTGTGATATATTCTTTGACCCCTCCCCCCCTTCCCTGTAACTTTTTCCTAGACATAAAATAACCCAGGGAAAATGAGCACAGATGTAATGAACCAGAAGTAATTAGCCATAGACCAGCTGGAAATGTCTATTTTTTTCCCCATAGACTGAGGAAAAAATAAGCGTGCCAGTTTAAGACAGAGCCACTGTTCTGAAAAGAAAATTCTACATCTATGAAAATAGTCAAGATATACCGATATTTCATGAATTTTCAAGCCCCTTCTTATGACATGATTAGAACATTTAGGATGGGTGGAAGTGATCATATGCCAGAAGAAAGATTATGCCTCTAGATTTTTTTCATAGAAAGGACATTATTTTTCTCTTTTTAAGATTGTAAATGCTATCTCTGTGTTTTAATAAATACCTTTCTGAATACATTCCTAGAAACTAGAAACAAAATTTAATGCCGACATGAATTGTGACCAAATTAGTGATTGGGGTTAATATTACAACAAATACACTGTGATTATGACTTTAGTGTATATGCAGAACGTTCTTGACTATTAGTTGTTCATAGTGATGATTCTGTGATATTTGGGTTGTTTCTGTGTCATTGCTGTTTGATTGTAATTGCATTCTGAAATGAGGTCAAAGGTCTATCTGTGCCCCCTAAGGACTGCAGTTAACCATTACAGTTTATCCTTCATATCCTACAATGAGATTAAGTCAGATGCTACTGATCCCAGATCCTACCCTCTTGGAGTTATGAGACCTCTCATCTTTAGCTCAAAGCCCATGTGAAGTCTTCAGTTCAAGAGCTGATGTGTGCATGAAAGTTAGGCTCTTCTTTTCAGGTTTCCTTCTCCAAACTTGGCCAAGATGAGCATCAAGAGAAAAAGGTGGAAACCAATTGCTCCTGTTACTGTTGTTGTCCCCCTGGGAAAATTTTGTTTTGAGCATGGAATTAAATAGGCCTATTTGTTTATAGCAATTACTCAGGACCAAATTGGACACAAAGTTAATTACCTCATGAGTGGTTGTTGTGGGTTTTTTTCCACTTTTTTAAAGTAATTAGCAACTTTAACTGAATAGGCATTGTATGGACAATGCTTGCTATGGGGAGGAATACCATAATTGTTTATCTTTTGACATTGTATATGTGTGTTTAAGGAAGCCTCGAGTGCCCTACCTCCCCATAATTAATGAAAATGTTATATGGAATAGTTTCTACCTCATCTGCCCTATCTAACAGCATTTTTAAAATGCCAACAAATCCAATCCCAGATAGTATGAGAGAATTTGAAAGCCTGGAAATGAAAGAGAACTTTGACTTCATGCACATTACTGAAATCTGACAGAATGAGAGAGATGAATTGGCCACAACTCATATTCAGACAGGTTATAATTTACCTCTCACCACATGGCTCTGCATTTGATGGCATGTGTTCTCAGATGCTAAACAGGATATACAGATTCAGCAGGGGAAGCCAGCCCTCAACCAATGAGAACTTGAATCAGTAGCCTTTATGCATTATAAATTTCATGACAATGGATTAGGCTGGGAAAAAGAAAAGCTTGGGTGTTATATGGTGCATCACAGAGACAATTTTTAGGATACTTTAGCAGTAAATAGCAAAACAAATAAAATGATGCATTTTTTCTTCAATAACAAAGTTCAACTGAATCTCAGGAGCAATTAGAGAAACCATGATAAAAGACGATAGGTATTTTAAAAACCTCATATAGACCTGTGCTCAAATTTCCCTTCAAGAAAAATATAGATGAATGAGTTATGGTTGCATCAATAATGCACATCTTTCTTTACAAGTACATGAAACTTTTAATAAATATATTATGCTTCTTCAGAATCTTGCCAAGCAACCAAACTAGAGACAATGATATTTACATAATAAGGCTTTGTACTTTTCTTCCTGTTTATTACAGAGTAATTCTCTTAGGTTACATCTTTTATAGCTGCTACTATAAGTGGAAAGGAAAGCTGCCAATCGGATCTTTCCTACCAAATAAAAAAGCAGCAACTGAGGAAAGAATGCAGATGGGAACTCTGAAGTGTGCAGAAATGTGTCTTGGGATTTTCTACCATACATAAGCCTTGGCAACCTTAAAAGCTGTAGACTTCAATTCCCAAAAATCCCCAGCCAGCCAAATCCATGGGTCTTAAAGTTGGCAAGATTGAACCAGTCTACATAAAAAATGTTAATGCCTATTTTCTAAAAAAAATCATACCGATGTGGAAGGGGGATGGAATGAATTTTGATTTAGGTTAAAAATGAGAAACTCGATGAAATTATTAATAATGCATAAAAATATATCTGAACTGAACTGAATACTAAATGGAATTTTTACTCAAAGACCAGAGGAAATTACATTTTAAAAAAATATTTCAAACTGAAGTTGGATGGCCTCTTTCCAACTCTGTGTGTGGATGAGACAGGTAGGTAGATAGGCAGACAAACTGATGAGAGGGATTTCATTACTTTTTAATCCCTGTTATTTCAGAATGACCTATCAAGTTCTTATCTTGATTCTCTTGCTGGATATTTAAACTGTAAAGCTCAAAGTGTTATTCTGTTTATTCTATGATGGCATAGAATAAAATTTGAGCTGTGGAATGGGCTAGACTAAAGATACAGCCCAGGACCACTTCTGTGTTTAGAAGAAGCAATGCTGGGTGAGATAATGGAAAAATGGGAAGAATGAGAGTGGGGGAAAAAGATGTATTTATATTGCATTTATATATCATTTTTGCCTCAACCCTGGGAGATAGTGACAGTGACCAAGTCAATTATCCCATGAATATTTGAAGTATATACGTGTGTGTGTGTTTGTGTATGTGTATTCCAACATAACTCTGGAACGCCTTGAGCAATTTCAACCAAGCCTGGTATACAGATGACTTACCTTCTGGGAACAAATATTGTGAAGGTAAGACACCAGCATAAAGTACAGATTTGGGGGGGGGGGGTCCTTAAAATGGCTTCTACCATATAGCACAGTGGACTTGCCATGGTAACAGCTTCACAGTACTCCACAAGGGAACTCCCTCTCCCGAGGAAAGGAATAGAAGACTTGCGATGCTACACGAGAGACAGTACAACAGAGTGAGTCCTGACTACAGGATTTTCCTGTCTAATACAGGATTGGGATAAACAAATACCATGCAACTCCGGGTTATCAGCTATTAACTTATAAAGTACAGATTTTGAAATAACTGTTAAGCATCCAAACTAAATTCAGACACTGTCAATGACCTAATGTCCATCCTTTGAGGTATCTTTGATAATCTAGATAAGAAGTGCTAACCATGAGTTCCAACACTACCTTCATTGTAAGTTTAAAGTAGCAGAATCTTGTCTAAAGTGTGAAAGCATTTCCCCCTTCTTTACAGGTAGTTCTCAACTTATGAACACAACTGACTACAAAATTTATGTTGTTTAGTGACACAGTTAAGTTGTTTTGTCCCATTTTATGACCTTCCTTGCCACAGTTGTTAAGTGAATTGCTGCAGTTGTTAATTTAGTAACATGGTTTAGTGAGCCTGGCTTTCCATTGACTTTGCTGGTCAGAAGGTCACAAAAGGTGATCACATGATCCCAGGACACTGCAACCATCATAAATATGAACCAGTTGCCAAGGATCTGAATTTTGGTCAGGTGGCTATGCAAATGCGTTGTAAATGTGAAAAGCAATCATAAGTCACTTTTTTCAGTGCTATTATAACTTTGAACTGTTAGTCAACAAATGGTTGTAAATAAAGGACTACTTGTATATTCACTTTCCCAGAAACTAGGAAGGCTTCCTCTTGATTCTATGTGCTGATGTACCTTTTGCATGATGGTTAGCTACCCTGTGGCCTTTCCTCCCAAAGTCATTCCCACCGACTATTATAGGCAGTTAGAAATGTGATATCCAATGGAAAGAAGATGATTTGTGTAGGGCTGGGTGGAGAGAGAGACATCCTAGTGGCATTTATAATATTTTATAGGAAATATAATTATAGTTTGAAATTAAGCATGCTTTACATCAAGAATTACATAAAATTACTACAATATTTGAAGATTACTACTAGAAAGGGTGCTAAAATAAAATCAATTGTGGAAGCAAGGCAATTTTTTTTTAAAAAAACAGCTTTGTAATGTTAATAATTGTGCAAGCAGATTAAAAAACAGCTTACCTTTTTTGAAAAGTAACTTATATCCTGGAAAGCACATCCTGCTGAGTTTGACTTTGAAAGAAGAAAATATATCTAAAACATTATATTAAAAGGAAACTATAAAGCAAGTGTATAATCAGTGTGTAATAGAGATAAACTGGCAGAAACATTGGTAAGAAAAATAGTCTTAATAGAAATTAATTCTAAAAGTGCCAACAGGCTATTGGAAAGAGGCTAGTAAAAGCAATAAAGGAACGAAATGTATTGTGTTAGGTGTAAAATCTATCAATTCCATAATGTGGGCAAGAAATTGGCAAAATTTTCCATATCCCCAGAACTGTTCTTATTACTACAGCATCTTAATGCTTGAAATACTGTGCCAAGATATAACAGTAGGAAATGAAAAAGGAGTGAACTTTGTATTCTCTTATCACCATTCCTGCTGGATGTGAAAAAAAGCAGGTAGAGAATAGCTTAAACATTCGTATGCAGTGTTGTATGTCCCCAAATTGTCTTTGAAAAAACTGAATATCCTCCCCCTGAAATTATTGATCTGTGATCTCATAAGATTCAGGGACACTGTTCAATGTTTATATCAATAGTTCCAGAATATTGAAACAGTATGTAATAACCGCAAAATTGTTGTCTTACAAATTAGCATTGTGTGATCAGAGCATTGTGGCAATCAGCTGCCAGTTATTCAGCTATCATCCTGTTATTATTTTTTTGCAGAATGTGAAGAAAGGAAGAAGAAAAATAAGCAATATCTTTGAGACTGAAATAGTGGCTCAACGAAATGATCGTCTAAATTTGCCGCTTTTGAATAAAATAGAGAGTTGGTGCGGCTAGATATAACAATTTGGGATTATTAGATTTATTTATATTTTAAAGTGGTATATATTGACACAGTGGATTTGAAAAATCATTTTTTTTTAATAATGGAACAATGTTTTGATGGTTTTAAGTTTCTCCAGAAATAAATTCCACAAGTGACATAAATAATTGTGTGCCCAAAGGCCAGCAGTACATGTTCAATTTTGAATATTTACAGAGAAATATAAATTTAGAATGCTTTTCTCTACAGTGCATACATTTATATGAAAACAATCCTATATAAGGATAATTATATCAAGTGTTCATCTCTTGATACATTCTCCACATATGAACTGCTGCTGTTCTGCAGATGAAGAATTTGGCTGCACTTTGGAAAGTGAGGGGGTGGAAACACACCCCATAAATTATCTGTGCATGTGTAAATGATTCTTCACCCTTGCATTTAATAAGTAGATTTCTGAGATCTAATTGTGTCAGCTTATATTGAAAAATAAATATTAATTGGCAAAGGCTGGTTTTAGACAATAATATGACAAGTCTTATGCCATCCCAGATGATTTGTCATGGTGTTATATTGTCTGGTTGTTAGTTTAGAGCAATTTATTTTTCCTCCACAGCCAAAGGACTGCAACTTGTAATTCTGACTTCTTTTTGCTCTTTGGAGGTGAGAGAATAAAAGATTACAGTGTATTAGGATTAATATACCTTACTGTCTTTAATTTAGGATATTTAATGGTCACCCAAATGGATTTGGGGATTACTGGCCTGAAAGCTGCCTTTCCTTATTCTAAGGCAGGGGTCCCCAAACTTGGCAACTTTAACAAGTCTTAAAGTTGCCATGTTTGGAGACTTCTGTTCTCAGGTCTTGACAGAGTTTTTTAAATTCAGATAATGTGTGGCTCCTTACAAGTTAATGTATTACAACTTTCTTAATCCATCACTGCGGCTTTGTTCCGCATTAGGAGGGCTTCTCATTGAGTCCAATGCATCAAGAAAGACACCAAGCCGGTTCAGTCTTGGATGAGCAGCCCCGAGCACGCGCTCAGGGAAGCCCTTTTATTGAACAAAAACGTCACAAAAGAGAGTTCAGCCTACTTTACATGTTAAAAGGGTTGGGGTCTCAGTGGATATATTGTAGCACCCAATCACAGTGCTTAAGGGATACAAAATAACCAATCCGTGCCTGCAGTCCAGCCAGTAGCCCAAGGTGGGCAGCATCCTTTTGTTCCTGATACCTGCTTTCAGCCTACACGTGAGGCCTTGCAGGTATCGAAGACTCCTTTGCCTACGTGAGGCTTGGCATATATCAAAACTCCTTTGCCTACGTGAGGCTTTGGCATATGCCCAGGCTGTTAGATGTGGATTCGCTGCTGCATCTCCTCTGTTTTAGTTTTACGCAGAGGGATTTCTTCTGGTTCTTCGCTATAGTCCATACAGAAGCCCCTGCGCATGTTCTCATCGGGGTCCTCTGAGGGTATAGCTTTGTACAGAGATTCTTTTTCCCAGAGGGCATTGACCTGTGCAATGGCGCGTTTTCTGCTAGCAGTGACAGACTATTAGAGATGGTGCGAACAAAGATTGGTAATATACATGGAAGAATAACACACCCAGCAGCAATAATACCTATGAGCGCTATTATAGCTTGTAATCCTGGCAGTTTTGGGAGCCAGGAGCCAAAGATATTTTTGAGGTCCATACCTCGCCATACTTGATCCGGATTGTAGGTTAATTGTCGGATCTCAGTGGTTAACTGTGCTACAACTTTGCCAACCTTGTCAATTTGAAGACAGCAATTTGTGAGATTAAACCTTCCACATACCCCCCTTCCTTGGCTAATAAATAATCCAAAGCCAAGCGATTTTGATAGACAGCTGTGCGTAATTTGTCTGTAGCAGTTGCAAGAGTGTTTAGAGCCTTATCTATTCGTTGACCTGCTAAATCTAAGACAGCTTGCAAGCGAATGATTCTATTAAGCATATATATGGGGGTCTGTACCCATAAGACCCATCTTGGGCCCAAGTGGCCATGCCATAGGTGCAGACGATTCTCTGTGAGGTCCAGGTGTCCCCTGTGTATTCTGATTGGCAGGGGAAGCCTGCAAAAGTATTGTCGGCTTCCCTTTTTTTTAAGAGACAACATGTCATAAACAGGGATGCCTAGTTCCTGCTTCACTGAGATTGGAAGGAGGAAGAAGGAAGGTCTTATCCATCCCAATACACATGACCCTTGCCAATCTGCTGGGAGGATGGGTAGGCTAGGTTACCGCAGATCCAATACATGTCATTGGGTGCAGTCCAGTTCTGGGAGGATGAAATGTCCCTGAGATAAGGGAGGAGGGTTGTGTTGAATTTTTGTGGGTGTGGTAGTAGCATTATCAGGTGCTGTCCAATTCTGGTAGGAGATGTCCCACGACTAAACAAAGGAGATGTCCTACCGGGAATGGACCCGTTTCGGGAGAAGCAGTTTCTACCGATTAGATTGGTAGTAATTGTCCAGATAAGGGGGTCAGGGGCAGTTCTGGCTGTTATGTTTCCTATAGAAGACATGTTGTTGAACAGTGATGGCGAGGCTTCTAAGGCTTGCCATGGCCACTGTTCTCCTGTGGTGGTTCCCCGCAGACAAAGCAATTGGTTATTGCAAGTTGTTTTGCAATTTTTCTGCCATGTCCATGAATAGGTTTTTTGCTATTATGCTGGTATCAGGGGCTTTATCTAACTTCCTTAAATTATTATACACTGACCAGCCTAATGATGTTTCCTTACCCTCATATATCACTTCTGTTTTTATAGTAATGTAGGTGTTTGGGTCTGCTCCTATGCCATCGATCCCTATACCATAGGTATCCATGGTAGGGTGTTGTCTGGAGATAGTGATCTCTACCTTGTTGTCCTTGGTAGACCCTGATACTCGTTTAAAATGTGACAGATGATTGCAACCTGAGTATCCTCCCCAGTGTAATCACAGACACAAGACCAACCCGAGCATTCAATGGAGCCCCGCAAGGGATCCAATGATTAGGGTTTCCTACGCCCAATTGATGGGCGTGGGACACAAATACTTATGATCATGAGCATATTTGGTTTTCCAATCATCTGACCCACAAGGATATCCCCTGGTTTGGAACAAGCAATGCAAACATCAAAAAGTTAAGACAATTGGGTCAGTACCATCCTTAAGCACAGTGGTGTGATTTAGGTAGTAAAGTTTTCCCTCCCTTCAGGATCAGCTCTGCCAGAGGCTTTTTGAAGTCCGCCCACAAGTAACATTGAGGCGAACAGCCGCCTTGGGGTCATAGCAAATAGTTTTTGAGTTCATTTTGCATAACTGATACATAGTCCCGTTATTCTGGCAAGTTTTCCCAGTAGAAAGGCATCTCTGAGGTTGCTGGGTATGGTAAATGAGAGTCAGTCGAGTGAAGCCTGCTTGTGTGGTTTTGGTCAAGCAGGGGTGCAGTCATCTGGTTTGGAGGGTTTTGGTGATCTTTTAATCCTATGCAGCAAAGGGGGTTCTGAATATGAGTGTCAGGCTGATTCACAAATTGTCTGTGATGATGATGAGATGAGCGAGGAGTCTGAGGATTGTCCAGGAGCTGTAGGTGTTGCTATGCGTAGAATCATGGAGCGCCCGACCTGAACAATAGTAGGTGGTTGTAGTAGGATGGGATATGAGGAGTGTAGCTCGAGGGGTTGTTCAAGGTGTTGACCCGGAAAGAGGCATTGCTGGAGATGTAGGACCATGGCTGAGGAAGCGTTGACCATCTGAGATAAGGAGGAAAAAATGTCCCAGGATGCAGTGCAGGTCAGCAGGAGGGTGTCTGGCGTGAAGTATGTTACTCTGGATGGAATGGAAACTTTGGAGCGTGCGCAGCAGGGAGGAAAGGAGGAGGAGGAGGGCCAGCGAAGCAGCAGGGCAGATCATGTTGATATGTCTGCAGCTGGTGGTTTAACACCTTGGGGTGTGGTATGGCCTGATCAGCGTGCCGTCCAGGAACCCACAGGACACGATCTGGAAGCTGGATAGCTGCTGTACGCGACCCCAGGTGAGAGATCGTAGGCAGGACCCTTCCAAGCAGGGTCTGGCAGTTGGCGGAGGTAGGCACCTGTGGTTTGGGAGAATCAGGAGAGGAGGAGGAAAAGTGTCGCTCCGCTGCTGTTGGCAGGGTGCCAGAGAGATTGAGGAAATTAAGCGTATAAAGGCAAAGATTAAGGGTGTTTTGCATCGCCGGAGGCCAAGGGGTTTCCTTTGGCCAGATGTCGTTCAGTGCTGTCTTTAAAGTTAAATTGGCTCTCTCTGCCAGGGCTTGTCCCTGGCTGTTGTAAGGGATCCCAAATTTGTGGGTGACCTGCCACTTAGAGCAAAATTCTGACATAGCCACACTAGTGTATGCAGGACCATTGTCTGTTTTTATTTCGCTTTGGGCGTCCCAATCGATGCAAAGGTGCGAATGCAGTGGTTAATGACATGTTTAGAGGCTTCTCCTCTCTGCTTGGGGTTGCCATTATGAACCCTGAATAAGTATCAATTGTGACATGCAGATACTTCCAGGGGGCAAATGGGAAACTTTGAGTAACATCCATTTGCCATATTTCACAGGCTTTCAACCGCAGGGATTTACTCCTAAGGGGATGAATTGGCTTGCTGACTGCAGGAGCGGGCATTGCTGCCTGATGGCTGAGGCTTCTGCCATGGTAAGAGTTAAAATGTTTCATGAGGGCTTTGGCATTTTTGATGAAAGTAAGAATGGCTTTCCAGGGAGTTAGGGTGCGTGGTCACATAATGCACCTGCAGCTGCTTGATCGGCCACGTCATTGCCTTCCTGGAGAATTCCCCTGGGAAAGGCTGGTGGCTGCGAATGTGGCCTACAAAGAGGGTGTTGTCGTTGTGCAACAAGCTGTTGCAGTGTAACAAAAAGAGAGAAGGTTCTTGTCAATAGCAGAGAGAGGTAAGAGTCGTGGATGGTAGAGACTATTTGGGTAACATACAGGCTGTCCAAGATCAAGTTGAGGGTTCGCTGAAATTTTGGAGGACTAGTATGGTTGCAGCAAGCTCAGCCCTTTGTGGTGAAGTCTGCACAGGGGTGGTTTTGGTGTGCCATGCTCCATTCTTTTGCCAACACATGCCCCTCGTTCCCTGCTGCCATCAGCAAATATAGTCAGGGCACTGACCAAAGGTTGTTGCTGATGGGAGAGGAGAAGGAGATGGGTATGGTTCTAATGATCTGAAAACGTGGGTCAGCGGGTGGGTGGCAGGAGACTGGCCAGGCCAGTCGGATAAGGGCCAACTGAAGCTCCTGGGAGTTTGGAATAGAGGTTCCCAAATTTGCAGCGAGAAGGGGATAAAAAGTGTGGAGACATCTATCCCCATGAGTGCTTTTGTGCGGCTCCTGCCCTTTATGATTAATTGAGCCAATTGAGCTGGTTTGGAAGTGATGGAGCATCGGGTGTGTGGGAGAGATGGATCCACTCTAAGATGTGGAGCTTTTGGTCCTTTTGGGTCACTGCCACAGTCAAGAGCCTTGGGGTGGCTAGAATGACCATATCTAGAGGAGTATTGGCAGCGCCCTATCCACCCATATTCTACGTATGTTCTCTTCTATATGGGTCAGCGCTTGAAAGCTGAGGTTGCTGCAAGGATATTTTGTCAGCGGGCCCTTTTCCCCAAGTAAGGGCTTCGAATAGTGGAGAGAGTGTCAGTGGTTGGTGACAGGAAAGGTCGGGCCCATTAATGGTGCCCAGATATTGTTGAAGCTGAACCAGGTAGGTTGAGGAGGCAGAGAGAGTGAGGGGAGTGAAGGATAGGCAGTAGTTGAGAGCATTTTATAGCCTAGATATGCATAGGAATCAGCACTTGCACCTTTTCAGGTGCTGTGCAAGCCTCCCTTTGCAAGGATGGCTTTCAGGAAAGAGAACGAAGCAAACACTGTACCTGGGGTCCAGGAGCAGCAACAAGGATGTCATCCATGTAATGATACACCAGAAATTGTGGATAGGCAGAGCATAGGGTAACAGGACCTTATTTACATAGTGCTGACACATGGTGGGGCTGTTGAGCATGCCCTGAGGTAGGACTTTCCATTGAAAGCGAGAGGAGGAGAGGAGTTATTCAAGCGAGGCAGAGTAAAGGCGAACAAGGCGCGGTCAAGTTCATGCAGTGGGATAGAGAAAAAACAATCCTTTAAGTCAACAACCATGAGATCAAATTTTTCAGGGATGATATTGGGATTTGGCAGACCACATTGTAATGCCCCCATTGGTTTTATAATCAAGTTCACGGCCCTCAAATCTTGTAGGAGCCTATATTTGCCTGATTTTTTCTTTACAACAAAAATGGGGGTGTTGTATGGGCTGACAGATGGTTCAACATGCCCTTTGACAATTTGGTCCTGGACAAGTGATTGCAAGGCTTCTAATTTGTCTATAGTGAGGGGCCACTGATCCACCCAAACAGGCTCTGTGGTTTTTAGTTGCAGCCGCAGTGGGGTTTCAGTGGAGGATGCCATTAATCTATGATGAGTTTTGCATTAAGTTGAGACATGAGATCACGGCCCCACAGGTTAGTGTGTAGTGGAAGCACCAAGGGTTGGAGGTAGGCAGTGCGAGAGATGTCAGATGAACTCACCGGTAGCCAGTGTTTGCTCACGGTGGGCGTGCTGAACTCCTCCCACTCCCGAACGGCCGGGGGCAGTTTCCAGGGCCAATCGTCTGGCCACTCAGCCGTTCGGATGACACTAACGTCAGCTCCAGTATCTAAGAGACCCGAAAAGACCTTATCATTGATTGTGAATTGTAATACAGGCCTGGCTCGTTCCATAGATTGATGAACAGTGAATGCCCAGGCATCTTCAGTTTAACAGGTACTGGAACAGCAGTTGCCACTAGTTCTCCCTTGCTAAGTTTTGTGGGAGTATTTCCAATTACTGCTATGGCAACTGAGGAAAAGTCATCGGAATCTCTCAGAAATGGAGATGCAATAATTCCTTTTGCCATGAGGTCCCGGATGGGATAAATTATGAGGGCGTCATGGCAGGAGGAATGGTTTTCAGACACGTGGGGAGAAAGTACACAGTGCCTGGGATGTCAATTTCCATATCTTCAGAAGCAATTAATTGGAAAGATATGGTGTCAGCCTTGGAGCGGGGCTGGCTGACTGCCCCCTCTAGTTTCCCTGCGTTTGGGGGTGCTGCTGCGACACTGGTTTGCCCAATGGTACCCCTTTTTGCACCTTGGGCAAATTGTTTCGGCTTGTTGTTGTTTTGTGGATTGTCTCTAGCCCTACATTGTGCTTTGAAGTGGCCTGGTTTCCCACAATTGAAGCAATTCCCAGCTGGCCTGTTTTGAGAATTTGCGTGCTGCAGGGCCATTGCCAGGTGTTCCATATTGTAGGAAACAGTCCCCACGATTCTGCAAGCCTTTAGATAGTCCGAGAGGAAGCCCCCTCGGGCAGCCAGAGGC
Source organism: Pseudonaja textilis (assembly GCF_049901715.1). NCBI lineage: Eukaryota > Metazoa > Chordata > Lepidosauria > Squamata > Elapidae > Pseudonaja > Pseudonaja textilis. The sequence goes on along the minus strand of NC_141995.1, from coordinate 34,385,693 downwards.
TGCAGAATCCTTTTACAATCCTCATTTGCATTCTCAAAGGCTAATTTCAACAGAAGCTCTCTGCGGGCCTCTTCATTTGAAATCTGCCTCTGAACAGCCTTTTGGAGCTCTTCTATGAATTCGGCATAGGGTTGGTGTGACCCCTGGGTAATTTTGGAAAAGGAGCCTATGGCCCCAGAGGCAGGATCATCGACCTTATCAAGGGCTTTGATAGCGATGATACTGACAAGGGCGAGAACTTGCTGTGGGATCGCTGTCTGGGATGTTAAGTCAGCGAATTGGCCCATGCCAAAATTTGATCTGCTCTTGAGCCACGATCGTGAGCAATTTTCTCAGCTTCAGCACGAAAGTCTGATTCCCACACAACATACTGCGGTCCTGTCAGTATCATTCGGAAGAGGTCTTTCCAGTCTTGGGGTAGCATAAAAAAAGGAGATGCTGATGGTGTTAATGAGACCTCTGACATATGGTGCCTGAATGCCATACATGGCCACAGCTTGTTTTAAATCTCTAATTAATTTCATGGATAAGGGCTCAAGCCTGGGCACCAAATTCCCAGCTCTATCCCCTACATATTCTATGGGGCAGAGGGAGAGCTCCTCTAGGGTAAGAGAGCCTCCTTGCGCCCTGTGCCATGGCTTGTGCAACTGCTCCCATGGGTGTCTGATCCCCCACAGGATTTAATTTAGGAGGAACCAAGGGTTCAGGAGCTGTGGGGGAAGAGGCTTCCAGTGGGAGAGCATCTTTGGTTTTGGTCTCAGCAGCATAGGGAGGGGACCTCCTGCAAGGGGGCTGCCAGCGGTTAGTCAGCGCTGAGCTCTGAACTATCAAACATTCCATTACCACCCTCCAAGTGGTTAAAATCTTTGGCGGAGCCCTGGGAGTATCATGAAAAAAGTCACCCAAACGTTGCCATGTGGAGACTTTTAAGGACCCCTTTTCCGGATAAGCCGGACATTGCTTGTGGATGTATTTTAAAAGGGCTCTGAGGTCCTTTTAGTTGGAGCCAGGAGCTTTTGCCCTGACTCCTAAGAATCAAAATTGAGCTCTTCGTTAATTCCCTTAATTCTTGCAGATGCACCATCTGCACTTTAGAAATTTCCGCCCATACTCACCTGAAGGAGGATTTCTCCTGGGGAAGGATCCGTGACTAGACGGCGTCCCTGGGTTGCAACTGGCTCGTCCGGCCGGGTGAGATGGGAGGTAGAAGGCAGGCGAGTCTGCTTCTTTTCAGCAAATCACGTCGGGGTCACCAGATGCGGCTTTGTTCCGCATTAGGAGGGCTTCTCATTGAGTCCAATGCATCAAGAAAGACACCAAGCCGGTTCAGTCTTGGATGAGCAGCCCGAGCACGCGCTCAGGGAAGCCCTTTTATTGAACAAAAAACGTCACAAAGAGAGTTCAGCCTACTTTACATGTTAAAAGGGTTGGGGGTCTCAGTGGATATATTGTAGCACCCAATCACAGTGCTTAAGGGATACAAAATAACCAATCCGTGCCTGCAGTCCAGCCAGTAGCCCAAGGTGGGCAGCATCCTTTTGTTCCTGATACCTGCTTTCAGCCTACGTGAGGCCTTGCAGGTATCGAAGACTCCTTTGCCTACGTGAGGCTTGGCATATATCAAAACTCCTTTGCCTACGTGAGGCTTTGGCATATGCCCAGGCTGTTAGATGTGGATTCGCTGCTGCACATCACAACTGTCCACAATGGTCAATTTGAATTCAAAAGTATCTGGAATGCCTTATGTTTTATCCATTAGTTATAATTTTCAGAAATAATATTTTGAACTTTACTTATGAAAATCCTATGTTATACCACTGAGCTAAAATCTCTCTTCATTTCATTTCCAGTATCACCTATTGCAAGGAAAAACACCTCCCTTCTCTCTGTATATGTATACTTCTTCAGATATGCTGCAATACACTTTCATTCATTTTTTTTTCCTATTATGGCTCCCATAATAGCTTTCATTTGGTTTTCTGACATGTATTTTGATGCAGTTTATGGAATAGATGATACAGAAAAGGTGATAGGAAGGAGAGACCTTTTCCAGTACTTGCTTTCCATTTATAAGAGATTCACATAAGGGACATTAGCTTAGGTGTAAAACAGATGCAACCCAGTGACTGCAGTGAAGTTGATGCTGGCTAGGAAAGATACATTTGTTAAGCTAAATAGCTAAAATTTCAGGATGCAGAAATAAGGGAATAAAAATAAGATGTGAATTGTATTGTTAGATACCCTGATATAATAACACGAAGACAACGGTCTTGCTCTTTCACTCCATGCAAACCATACAGATTATAGACAGAGAGAGAAGCTGGAAGGAAATTGCTCAGTGATTTGGCTCCTCACTTGAATATCTGAAAGGAGGCAAATGGATTGGATTTAGGAGTGCCAGATAAGGGGTTGTTTAACTCAAAACAAAGGTTTTAGCAGCCAAGAAGAAAAAGAATGAGGACAATCACTATAGGCTTTATAGAGGCACAATTCTTGGCATTGATAATGGTTGATGAGGGAGAGATGAGATTGGTCTAAGTAAGTACTGTACTTTAGAAATATGCCATTAATAGAGAGAGTGCTCAGTCTATTTCATGATGGATGGAACAGCTAAGGAGAAGTTCAGTAGCTTAAAGTAGTTTGATATTATTATTGGATCTGTACAGCATTCTGTTTCCTTAGTGATATAAGAAATAATATAAAAAGTTCACAAATTAACTGGGATTTTTGTTTAATATTTCCCTGTACCACAAGAAAGAGAGGAACTAGATTTAGATAGATTTGGCAGCAAACCTGTTTAAAACAAGAGCTATTAGAGACCATCCTTGGAAAATCTCTGAGGAGATTGGAAGTAGATTCTACATGGTAGCAGAAGTTAGATACAAAAGCAACAAATGCATCAATCACTGAAGAAAACTCCATGAAAAAAGTAAGAACTAAGTGGTCAAACACACACAGATGTATTATTTAATTTCATGTAACTTTTAACTTGTGTTTTATATTCTCCCAGAAAAGCCTTTTTCCCCCAACATAAATTTTCTTGTCTATTTTCCTTTACTACCTCTTTTACTCCAACAAGAAGAGAAACCGCTACAAATAAACCTTATATAGCAACAGAGTATCTAAAAAGAGATCTTAAAGTAACACCATTTATTTTGTCATGCATTTGGATTTCAGCTTCCTCAAGCGTGCTCTTTCAGCCTGCAAGTTGTCCTATCCTTTTGTTTGATCTTGCTTTACATTATCCTCTGAGGTCAAATCATGGTTATTTACCCAGAAGTGACATAATCTTTCCTACATTCATCTTGGGGATAAGCACACATATCTCCAAATCTCTCTGCCACCAAACGAATAACTTATTTACATTTAGATTTCTTCTCCTACTGGTTTTTTATTTGGGCTGGAAGTGATTACATTATTCTAATTTATTCAGGGAGCCAGATGTTTATAAAATTTTAATTGTTTAACAATATTGTTTAACTGGCAAAGTAGGAAGAATGAATCAGATGGAAGAAGTTGTTTCTATTTAGTGGTACACCAACAAAACTCCAGAGTCTTCCTTCCCTTTTTCATCCCCCTTCCCCCCTTTTTTTCTTTCTGTATTAACTGAACACACTTCTGCTTTCTCACATACCTCTGTTCAAGGAAGTTACATCAATTATGCATGTTGTGGGCCGAGACATTGGAGAGAACTCATAAGCAAATTTAAGACAGGAGAAGGGTATGTTCACTTCCATTCCAAGACAGGCTTCTTTTGCCATTCTGCTGGCACTGTACCGGGCAGCATTCAGGATCTAAGCTATGTGGGAATTTCTTTCAGTAGCCTTCAGATTTGCAACCTGGTCTTGAATGCAAATTTAGATTGCCCACCCTGTATGAACTTACCCTGGACTATTCTCTCCTTCCATGTCTCCTTAAATCATTTCTTCCTGGTTGCTTTGCATTGGATCCTGACACTGAGGATCAGGACCTGCTTTATGCAATCAGACCTATTTTACATCTTGTGCAGGAACCATGAAGAGGCATCTTGCATTTTGTCTACATTTTAATGTTTATGTCAACTCAGTAATCCATGCCTCTTTGCCTCTCTGCCCCACTTTAGCAGTATTAGCAGTGAAGCAGTTATGTGTCTTTTATAGACAAATGATATTGGGATCATGGAAAGAGTGTTAAGGACTTTGGCCTCTTGCTGCTCAGGAGAAAAGCTAGTCATAAATTATCAAGAAACTAAAGTCGGTTTCCAGTTTGAGCTTCTTCAGCGACAGACAGAAATCTGTGATCGTGCGCAGTTTTGGTCTGGACTCGCCGCTGGAGCTCCCCAAGCTGGCTGGTTTCAGGGCTAAGCCACCCCGTCGAGGTGGTGAAGAGCGGGGAGACTGCCAGTAGGGTTGAGGAGAACCGCATCTCTCCTCCTCAGCTGGCCATTACTCCCTTTCCTGAAGGCGGTTGTAGCAGTGGTCAGAAATGGCCACCTCAAAGAAGAACTCGACTGGAAAAGAATGTGCAGGAGGAAGATAAGAAGAGAAAGTTTTGGCTGACTGGGTTAAATTGCAAAAGCAACAACTAAGGTACCCTGGAATTTAAACTAAAAAAAATTAACATCGTTCCCAAAGAAGCATCGGAAGCAGCGAAGGAAAGTGAAAAGGGAAAGGTTTGGGTTTTTTTTTCTTCTCTCCCTTTCCCTATACTGACAACTAAGAGACTTAAATAGAAATCAGAAAAAAAAAATCCCCTTTGACATCAACAGGCAATTAAGCTGAAAATAAAACAAAATGTCAAAGGGACTCTAAAAATTTTTATAAGCAGGAAAGAAGGGAAAAAGAAGAAAAAGGCAGGATCTGGAAAAAAGGGAGGAGACTGCCTGGAATTAAAAGGAATCTACAGTAAAACTTCAACAAGGCTTCTAAAAGATACATTTTAACTGAAACTTGGCAACTAAATAGTAGAACCCCAGGAAGAGAAAGTGAAAAAAAAGCAAAAAGAAACAGCTTGTGTGTATTTGGATTACTTGCTGATCTTTGGGTTCTTGGTTATTGCATTTGAATGACTAAAATTAATTGGGTGGTTGTTTAAAAATTTATACAATGGCACTACTTCTGGATGAATTGAAAATGGAACTTAAAAAGTACAAAGAAGATGCACAAGAAGGGAGGGGTTCTTTTGGCTTCATTTTTCAATTCTTAGAAATGGAGATTTGGAACTATGAGAAACAACAAGAAACATCTGCAAAACAAGAAGACTGGGACAAAGAAGAAGCCATCTTTAATGAACAAGTAATTCTATGTGGGGAAGAAAAAGGAAAGGGGGGAAAGAGAATGGAGAATTTAAGGCTTAAAGAAACAACCAAAGAAAAGAAAAATAGTTTGAAAAATAAGTAATATTGGAAAGCAACAGAAGAGGGGAATACAGAAGAGAGAAATAGAGGTAGAGAGACAGGGGTAAAAAGAGGAGAGGGAAGAAGGAAAGGAAAAGAAGTTACAAAGGACAGAAACAAGATATAGAGAAACAGGGCCTATTTAGAGATAATGGGTGAAAATTTAACTGAAAAAGGGATTCTGTAAAGGTACATAAGATTGTATTGTTATATTAGTAATAGAAATAATTTTAGAAAATTGGAGACAATGAATGATTAAAATGAGCGATAAAATAGTTACTGTAATCTAGTGAAATGTTTATTAATAAAATAAATGAAATAAAATAAATGAGAAAATTGAATTAGGAAGAGACGGGAACTAATTTTAATTAGTTAATGTTTTATAAAATATAAATGAAGGGGGGGAATTAATTATGGAAAGTTTATAACTGTTCCCATAGAAGTATGATGTTTAATTGAAAAGTAATGTTAAAGAAGTTAAGATTTTAAGGAATATTAACATTAATGATAGAATTGAATTGGAATGGAATATGTTGTTTTAATTACATATATTTATAATCTTTTTTTTTAAAGAAGATAGTATGTATTTTAAGAATGTACCAAGCAGAATCCAAATGGAAGTTATGTATTATATTGAATATTATAGCTTTAAGGTATATATTGAAGCCTAAATAAGAGTTAAATGGATAAACTTAAAAGATATAAAGGTGTCATACTCCAATCAGCAACTACAGGAGAAACTTTGTTTAATGAGAAAAGATAATATGAAATTGAAACAGGACAGACAAAAAGTATAAATATAATGATTTGAATTGAGATGAGATAAAATAAACTTGAGAAAATTAAAAGAGGGGAGAAGCTATGCAGAAAATGTAAAACAATAATAAGATATGGAATAGAACATAAAAATGAGCATGAAATTGAATTTGTGTCTGTACGAAGAAGTGTAACCCGGGATTACGCTACTTTCAAAGAAGATGTTTTATGTGTATTTTTTGTAAAAACTCAAATAAAATTTACAAAAAAAAGGAAAAAGAAGCTAAAGTCATAACATTTGCCCCAAACTATAAATTTCATAAATGGCAAATTAATGGGAATTCTGTCAAGCAAGTGAACACTTATAAATACCTTGGAGGACTCTTCCAAGTCCCTCTATAATGGAGAGAACATTTTTATGTATCTGACACATATTGCTGCACATGGCTCTTCAGTTATCCTGAGATTTAGCCATTTAAAGGGAATTCACTTTATCCCTGCAGCTTGCAAGGTCTTCATAGCTAAGATCTTCTCTCAGTTTCTTGGTGGTTTCCAAGTCTGTACTTTTAGGAACTTTAACATTCTTGAAACCATTTGTTCTAACTTTATTATAGCTTTCTTTGCAGTCCCAAGATACCTTAAGAGCACTACTCTATACTTGGAAAAAGACTTGGTCTCAATGGATACTAGATCTTGGTATACATTTTAACTTTGGCTAAAGTTAACTTATTCCTATTGGTCCTTGGGAATAACTTTAAGTCAACTTAGTTAAAAATATTATTGGCAAGCTTTCCTTTGTGTCCTCACTCTGTAGGACACTCATAGGAAAATCTTTGCTCAGAAGTATCCATAAGAATCATATCTGACATACTGATCTTTAAATCAATGTAAGTATGATTCCCCAGTTCTTCAGGATATAAAGTTTTCAAATACATCGAGCATGTGTCAGCTTCCTATTTTTATCCCAATCCTGAAATTTTGCTACATGTTTATACTGACCATAGTGATTATTTGCTTCCTTCTATTTTGTTGGGCTGGTATGCACTCATCAATACAGTCCTAGTGGAAAGCTACATTAGAGTCCTTGAGCCATATATTCCTTTATTGTTCCATCTGCAGGGAATCCTCAGCTTGTTTTATCCACCTATCCTGAAGGAATTCTTTGACAGACATCCCGACATCTTTATATCTGTTTCTTCTCCCATCAAACTATTGTTCATATACATCTTCCCAGTTGCCTAATTTGGTACTTCTGTATGTACCATTCATCTTTCCTTGTGGCCTGGACATTTGTAAAGCAAGGATTTCTTGTTTTCTTTTCTTTTCACTCTTTAGACCCATTCATAGTGGTTGTTGAGGGGAAAATAGGAGGAGAAAGCTGTGTTGGATAAATTTGCTGCCTTGAGCTATTGTAAAAATAATGGTGGAATACAAATAAATAATTTTAAACATCAGCAGTGAAATTGCATCAAGAAAATATTTCAGGAGTCCCAAAGATGCTTTCCCCCACCCCCAAAAGGCAACTGGACTTTTTGAACATGTTCTGCTTCTCATCCAAGAAGCTTCTTCGGTTCTGACCGAATAGTGAAAGATTGAAGGACTTATATTCCTTGCAGTCATCTGGTCTGAGAGTGGTTGATGCCACTTGGAAATTATTCTCTGCCCTCAGGGTCACCTGAGTAGTGCAAATGGATGTGGATTTTTTTGGAACTGCTAAAAAGGACTGTGTTGTAAATAGGTGGTATCAAATTCCCCCTCCCCACATTGAGAGAGGGCTCTTCAAACTTAATGTAGATAGCCTTTTTGACCCCTCTTTCAAACCAGCAGTTCTCTCTGTTCAGAAAATGGACGTTGCTGTCTTCAAGATTGGTTTTCTTCTTTCAAATGCAGATGGATTGCTGAATCTTGTCCTAATGGGTTTGTTCTCCTATGTTGTGCCATACATTTGTGAAGTGGTTGTTTTGTTTCTCCAATGTACAGATCTGTATAGTAAGTATGTCTCACTGCATTGTACTGCATATACCACATTGCTCAATTTGTATCTGTGTGTTTTATCCTTAGAAACTTAGACAAGCTTCTGCCTTAATGTATTTTTGGGTTTAAAATGTATGTGGACATTATGTTGATTGAAAATCCTACTGAGCTTTTCTGATATTCCTGCACTTTTCAGGAATCAAATTATCAAGCAAAAATTAAAATTATATACTGCTGATGCGATACTATAATTTCTACACATTGTTAATCAAATGTACACAGAAATATGTCAGATTGTCAGGTTAATTAAAAAATACTCAAATGCTGACATGGAATAAACTTCCTGATTGTGATAATGTGAGGTTTGGAAATACTGTCTCTCATAACTTAACTTTTGTGCAACTTACACTTACCTTTGGATTGAAGTCACCGCTTTATATGGATGTAATTGGTAATTTAGTTAAGGATTAGTGGAAACAGCTAGAAAGCTAAGAGTTTCAATAGTATTAGCGGTGTTTTGGATCTGTTCCAAAGTTGTGCTACAGTTTGTATAATATTTCAAGTCTATCAGCACCATTCAGTTTGGTAAAAATGTTCACAAATATTCATTTCATAATAAAATCTATTTTTTGCAGTTTTAGAAAAAGTAACTTCTAAGCTATTTCTTTTTTAATAGAATAACTTAATGCAATTATTTATATTAATTATATCAACACATAATACATAAAGGGTAACAGACACACATCCCCATCTCTCTGTGTCCTCTCTTTTTAGAGATTTTTTTTAAATTAATTTATCTGTTCTCTGGAATTGACTCTGGCTTCTCAAAACTGGTGGCTTTGATGCTAATACAGCCTTTGAAAGCTTAAGATTTTCTATAACACTTCATCAAGAAAGAAAAGAAATACTGCAGGTATTGAGTATAATGATCTTAGGGTCTTTCATTCTCATTATATCCTATCAGGATGCTGAAGCAATTCCAGAGGAAAGAGCACTCAGTGGCATCGTTTCTCTTTCTTTCTTGTTTCTCTGTCATCAGCTGCAATATAGTGCATTAACATTTGAATGGAAACTTGTCAATCATTACCTTGATAAAGCGTGATTCATCTAAAACCCAGGGGAGAGAAAAGGGCAAAAAATGGTATGCAAGCTCACTATTGTATTATAGACATTAATATGTATCAAAAAAAGGTATAAGTGGAACATTGTAATATATTTTATTGAAGTTTCTTCCAGAATATTGATATTTTTGTCGCTTTCTTGCTGTGCGGAGTTTTTTTTGTTAACATATTTGCAATTCCTTTGTGAAGGTGAATATAGAAGTACAATTCTTATAATAGGCATGATGTTTTGCTTAAAAGTAGAGTAACATTTACAAAGAACTCTGAATAAAATTGGAGCACGGGTGAATATATTGAGCTACATTATAAATTGAAGATGAAAAATCTTTATTCGAATTCTGTGTTACTTTTGGTTGAAATTCGGTACAATCAAATTCCAGGTAGGAAGACTGAGGAAAGTCAAGCAAATAGAATTTGAAAGGAAGTCTGCATGAAACTACTTTACTATCTTAATGTTATCCTTTGGAGTTCATTTCTCATCTGTGATTCTGATATCCTAGTCTTGACAGAAGTTAGTTACAGTCTTTCATTTGCTCTTCTATCAAAGCTATTACTGCATATCAAATACTGACTTTAAATACTTCATGCAGTGTACTGGTTTTTAAATAGGCACGTACATTTTATTTGAAGCTGAAGAAGCATTGTGTCATGTCCTTTCAGAGTCTGAATCTGAGGAGGAAGACAAACAGCTGACAGGGAGTGGAAGTGTGGCTCCATTGGCTGTGGAGGAAACTGGGGAAGGGCAAAGTCCATCTGGGCAGAGCAGGGAAGAGGTAGAACAAGGGAGAGGGATTTCAGAGGAAGACCCAAGCCCACCCCCTCTTCATCCTAGGGCACACAGGGAGGAACAGAAAAGAGAGCAACGTGGGTTGCGTGGCTTACGGGGGAGGAAAAGACCTTGATTCCTTTCATTAGCCACAAATGGGAATGAGAATTTAAAAGAGATGCAAGCTGAGTGCGGCATCTGCTGGAACAAAAGTGAGTTTATCTTGTATTGACTTTGGTTATCTGAATTCCTAGTATCCTCCCAACCGGGTTCCTTCACGTCCAAGATTCCTTCTCTTGCCCTGCCGGACTAATTACCTCATCTTGCCTTGATTGGACTTATAGTTACAGTTTTTGTTGACCACATTTTGGACTTGATTCTCTGCAGCCAAAGGCTGTTCCTGGGAGAGTTTTTCTCCAGCCCAGAAGGTAACCAGGACATTGCGGGCAAAGTTGGAGCTAATAAAGGGACTCCTACTGATTATCTGACTGTGTTGCCTTTGTGCCACACCCTGGTCATTACACATTTATAAGAATAGATCACAAGAATTTTGACGCCCTTAAATAATTTCAGGAGTGTAAAATACTTGTTCAACCATGGGGATGGAAAGTAAAACATCCAACTTTGGAACTGGATAGAGAGAGAAAATTGGAAATATGATTACATGGAAAATATATCCATTTTTCTTGTTTAGTCTTTTAAAAGAGTAACATGAAAAAATACCAATGTGTAATTATGTTTACCATTTGAATGAAATTTTCTTTTTCTACTGTGGAAGAAAACAGCAGGACAAGTGTAAGGCTGAACAAAATCTACTGAAATACTTGCACATTGCAAAGCAGATTCATCACCTTCAAAATGTGAGATCTGGGAACAAGGACTGATATCACACTGCATCTTTATCTAGATTTTTCAATATATGTCAGAGATATGACAAAAGAGAGCAGAAAGTCCACACAATGAGAGAAAAACATTTTACTTTATTATTTATTCATTCATTAAATTTCTCTACTACCCATTACACTTGCATGCCTCTTTATAATGCAGAGGAAGATATCTATCTCTTTTATGACCACCACTGAAACAAATTGCAAAAACCAGTTTTCTTGCCTGTTTCACCTCCTTTAAAGGGATAGAATGAGTAAGACTTACAAAAAGTACAAGTTTAGTTTATTTCTTAATTCTCCAAAGATTATTTTACATTTGGAGAGATTAAAAGGCATTACTTTGCCTTCTACTCAAAACAAAAACTTCTATGGGTCTGAAAATTTCAGATTGTCTACAGTATTTCCAATGACAGAGTCACCAACTTTAGCCTTCACACAGAACAATAATTTGTATTATGATGCCAGCCCCTCCTCCAAAAACAGCCCCTTTTCAATCTAGAAAATTTCCACTCAGAATTATTCTTTCTCCTTAATACTATTTGTGTTTAATATCTGTGACTGAATGAAATAATTTCAGTGGGGAAATGATGCCTTTGCTGCAATAATTTTTAAAATGTAGAAGGAAATACATTTCTAAATATTAAAATACTGATAAAAGATGCATTTGATACTTTTTGGTAGTATTATATAACATTATTATTGGTGCTTAACCTTGATGACAAATTAACTGTACAAAGGCATGACGAGTTTTTAATCTTTCTTTCTTTCAGTGTGGTTTCTAACATATTTTAAAATTTTTTAGTACTGAGAACCCCATTTTAAGTAGACTTTCTAAATATAGTTTGCCATGGAAGTAAACTGACAACTTCACAAGTCTGAATTAAGCTGCCTGTTTTATCTTCCCATTCCGGTACACTATACAATTTATGGATTATCTCACAGATTTATAGACAGCTGGTTAAAGAATGATGGTGAAAGCCAGACATTTTGTTTTCTTAATTCTAGAAACACCCAGTAGACCATAGTCATTTTGAAACTACTACTCTTACGACCAGTGATTTGAACAATTACTTAGAATACCAAGATGATTAAAGAGTTCCAGTCCTTTAGAATTAAATTGTCAAATCTTTTTTTTATTCTTTCTATTCTACATCATAATTTTGTAGCCCATTTGTTAACTATCTCCTTTTTCTCTAAGTTGACCTTGATCAAGTACTGAATACAATTTCTTTGGAAGGTTTTTTTTTTTTTTAGCATCAATCAGTTGCTCTGAGTTTTGTTTAATTTACTCATGTAAAATTACTTACTTAAGCTGTTTAGTTTATCTAAGAAAAGTTCCATCAGGAATTCATATAGTTGGGTATCTCTTATGGATGATTTTTGGTGGATGGTGGTTGATAAATGTTGATAAAATAGACTCATCGTTCTGGAACATGCAGTTCTCCTGGAAGTATATCTTTTCTCATATTGAAATAATGAAGTTGATTTATATGCAAGAAAATATATCATATTGCAATGGACTGTGAGAATAATCTTGATGAACAGCAGGAAAGACTGGAATGAAGACAACAGTCAAAAATTGGAAATTGAGTCCAAAGCAGAAATGTAATTTGAGAAAATCTCAGATGATCTTTTCTCAGATTTCTCCCTAGCTTTCCTGTATATAAAGATGAGGAGTTGGGGAGGCACTGTTGGATTTACAGGGTTCTATTACTGAACCTATAATAAAATAGTTTTAGTATTCATAACTTTAGTTTACAAGTTTGGTCTACTTCAAAGAGCTGACAACTGTTAAGATCCCATAATTTACAATCCTTCTGCCAAAGAGGAGAGAGGACAGCAGCAGAGTTATCAGTAAATGGAAATCAGGCAACAGCATAGAACCTTTTTTTTTTAATCATAGCACAGTTATTGGGATAAAGGAAGTTGAATTAAATCTACTGTGAACAGAAAAATGCTACTTTGCAACCTTGTCTATTGGAAGAATCTGGGATAAATAATATTGGGAAAAGAAAGCCTTTTAAAGGGAGCTCTTTCTTTCAAGGTATGGTCAATGCAATTTTGTAGCTCTTTAGGTAATCTTAAATTCAGAGTTTAGACTAGTTCATGCTAGATTATACTGAATAAATTCTCAGAATAGTAGCTCATATACAGTGAAATCTGGGTTACTTGCAAAGCTTGCTCTTATCTGGTAGGCTTTGCTGATGCAAATACATGCCTGTTTGGTGGATTTATTTAGTTATTTAGCATATGGTATATCATATATGGACTTGTGATACATACACACACACACACATTCACACACACACACATTCACACACACACACACACACACACACGGCAAAAAGGTCTATATTCAAATATCAATATCTAGGCCAGTCAGCCATTGAAATATAGCATCGTTTCTTTGGGGGGAGGGAATCAGATATAGGACCAATATATGCCTTCAGCTTATAGCTGGTCATGATGTGATGATGGGATCCTGCAGTCACACTGAAGGGAGGATACTATGCCCCATTTATGCAGTGAGTCCTGGCAGACATCATGTGGAAAAGAGCTAGAATATACATCTGGACTAATTCTTATAGAGTGGTACATTTTCTCTAGTTTGTCTATGTTTCATGAGTGTTTCTTGAAAACAGATTTCTAAAGTGCCCCTGAGTGCAAATCCTGGAATCTATTTCAGAAATATATGAAAAAAAGTTTTGATTTTTTAATACTGCTTTAACTCAAAAAGCAAAGACTGAGCTACTGAAATGGGCACATGCTGAGATTTTATCATTTCTAATTATGGTTAATTTATTTAGATTCATATGAAAATAGTTTATTAGAGTGAGGTATTATTATAGTGTTCTTAGTTAATTATTTTCTTCTTTTCTGAAAATAAAAATGAGCAACTTGGGAGTTGAATAATGAGTCTATACAAAATAAATTTGTCATCTTGATTTACTATTGTGAAATATAGCTAGTTATGGCTTCAGAATTGCTGGTCCTGGTCTAAGTTCTTCATTTATTCTTATCCCTTGAAAAATCAGAGTACAACTTGATATCTCAAGGGTCCTCTTGATTCCTGAATAAGAAACAACACTTTTCTTTAATTATTGATAAATATTTGAAATCCAAAATGTTTGGATAACTGCTGTTTTGAAAGTACATGGGATGCAGTGGTGGGATTCAATTTTTTTTTTTACTACCAGTTCTGTGGGCATGGCTTGGTGGGCATGGCAGGGGAAGAATACTGTAAAATCTCCAGTCAGAGGTGGTATTTGCCAGTTCTTTGAACTACTCAAAATTTCCACTACTGGTTCTCCAGAAGTGGTCAGAACCTGCTGAAAACCACCTCTGTACTGGTGGTCATCAAATAAAATTATCAGTTGGGAGAGAATAACATCTTTTTAAATATGTGCAGAAGTGGGAGATTGGTTCTGCCTTTTTGATTAAAACAACAACAACAGGTGGATAACTTTGGTCCAGTCCCTGCCTCTCAGTCCTAATAAGAAGGCAAAGTCAAGTAAATGTTGCCAAGTAAATTGGGTGGCCATGGCCACGTAGTCTTAAGGAATCAAGACTACACTGAAAGTACATAACAAACAAACTGGAGAATCAACTTTAGTTCCACCCAAAATTTTGTTTCAGGAAGGCAGCGGGAAATACCTGAATAAAAGACAATACCTATTTTAAGCCAAAATAGCATTGGTTTAAGTAGCTTAAAGTAGGTAGCAGGCAAATCATAACAGATACACATAGACAAATGAGCCGGGGGTGATGAAAAATAATTGGTTCTACCACTGTCATCATGCTGACTTGCCAAAGAACTTGACTTCCTGCATCTCTAAATCGTTTAATGAAGGAAGCCATGGAAAGGTCAGGATATGCTATTCCAATTACTGTCTCTACTCTTCACAGTGATTTGTGTAGAAGGAGCAGTAAATATTTTCATAGAATCACTGTATTTTATAGTGAAGCTTTCCAGCATAATAATAATGAGACTTTACTTCCGGCTGAACTTTCTCTGTTTGTACTCTGTGTCTCTGTGTAAATCTATATATTAACATGTGTCCAATCAAGTGGCACCTATGAGACACAATTTAGTAGTGATTGTTAATTGGTAGTAGCTCTGATTGTCGAGTATCAAGGCTGTCCCATTATCTTTTAGCAAGAGGATTGTATATCAAATGTATATCAGATTATTAATATTTACTTTTGTTTTATTTTATTTATCAAAGTTTTAAGCATCCATCTTCCTCACGGAGGGACTCTGGATGATGTGAAAATAAAATATTAAAACATTAAAAACAGCATATAAAATTTAAAAAGAGGCAAGGATGGTTAAAATTCAACATTAACAGTTAATTAAAAGGGAAGGAAGGTGCTTTCAGGACTCTTAACCACCCCCACGACTGCTGGCTTCTCTGAAGGGACCAAGCAAGGCAGCAATATTGCTTCCACCATGTTCCTAAACATGTAGTTCTAATACATTTCAAGGCTAAAATAAGATCAACTTAAGCTTTGAAATCCACACCAAGAACAATCTTTGTGCCTATGTTTAGCAATCTCTGTATCTCTTTTTTTTTTTTTTTTAAGTACAAATCTGTGATGAAAGATCCAACTAGTTGGATGGGTCTTTGTTTATTTTTCTAAGTTTAAAGATCATTTATTCTCGTGGTTGTCCAAAAGTTAATTATGTCAGCTTTTGCATTATATTATGGTTGCATTTTTGAAAAGTATTGCCAAGTAATTTTATGTAAGTATGGGTAAGAACCTAATTGTTTATAGTTCACAGACACGCAGGCAAGCAGTTAAGTAAGCAAAGAGGCAGGGAGATAGGCAAACATTTTGCGATTGAGGAAGCAAAATGGAGGGCCAGATCTGCTTTTTTAGGTCTGAAGTAAGCAACACATTGTCTAACTTAGGTAATGATATGACATTTTTCAGAAGGGTAAAATGTAATGAAGTGGCTAGCTGAGCACCAGTATGATAAATGAAATTAAATATATAATCTGTGTGAAGAGAAACATTTTATTATTTATTTATTTGTCCATTTATTAATCACATTTGTAAAATTGCCGATCTATCTGATAAAATTCTGGATGGAAAACATTCCATGTAAAACTTCAGCAATAATAAAAGAAACAAAGAAAAACCTGAACTGAGGCCCTCTCCTTAAAAACACAAAACATCTCAACACTGTCAGCCCTACAAACTACTTCAGACAAAGTTCAACAGGAATACAATGTCATGTAGGTGATTAGTATGTTTATTGTAGAGTTACAATTACAGAAAATATTAAGTATAAATGCAGTTCTCTACTCTGTCTCTTTATTTTCTCAAAAAATAGGGAGGATCTTGTCTTAAACTCAGGTTATACTCCTGCCCCTACTCAGTCCTCTCTTATCTCTCTGTTACCTTGGTAGCAGCTCTTCTTCTTGTCCCTCGAGGCCATTTCCACTTAATTCAGCAATACATACAAATCAGCACTCCCAAACTAACTGCTTGGTCTCATGCCTATAAAAATAGCCAGGTGTCCGCAGTTTCTTGAAAGACCAGTAAGGTTGAGGGTGACCATATCTCAGACATCAGGAATAGATGAAGAAGACACATTTCCTAGAATCTGCCAGGTGGCACTGAGATAGTCTGACTAATTAGAATGTGTCAAGGTTCCATGTAATGGACCCATAGCAAGCAAAACTCCAAGGCAGGTAGATTCCTCAAAGAATAGCTTTACTGGGTATATCATATTGGCACAGAGCTGGTGAAAAGCAACTCTGAAGGTTCCCATGGTTTTCACCTAATTAAAAGTAAAAGTTTTCCCTCAAACCCCAAACAATCAAGTCACATGGTCCATTCAAAGCACTGTCTGGTTGCCTAGCAACATCACTCCTTCCTCTGGCCAGGTGTGAGAATGTCCTTGATTCCCAAGAGAAAGTATTTTTATCCCTAATGTGGCCACACTGAAGCTCCAAGATGACTTCGGTCAGGTCAGCATTAGGATTGACATAATGAATATAAAACCCTTAATATTCCAAAGTGAATCGAAATCTTGAGAATTTTCGAAACCACCTATTGCTATTGTTTTTGGGGTGGGCAGGAGAGTGAGTCAAGATCACCCAATCCCTTATGATTTCACAGATAGACACAGGTTTTTTTTTTTTTTTGTAATGCTACACAAGTGGTTTAATGTTATTTTCTTCTATGATGTTTTTCAACTTTTTTATTTTATTTTGGTTTGTCATAGACTTCCTGGTCTATGGTTAACAGAAAGTAAATAGTCAAAATATTCAAAATAGTGAATATTCAAAAGTTCATTAGCTTACTTCTGTGCTAAGAAGCATTATAGTAAAACATATCATTATAGTAAAAACATATCATGATACCTTGGTGTACTCATCTCTAATTATCTAAGTGCTAGAGCCCACTGTAACTACATAGCCAAAAAGGCATTTAGAGTTGTTAACCTAATCCTGCGTAGCTTTTTCTCCAGTAATATTGCACTACTAACTAGAGCATATGAAATATTTGCTAGACCAATACTTGAATACGTCTCATCAGTCTGGAACCCGAACTACATATCAGATATTAATACAATCAAGAAAGTCCAGAAATATTTCACAAAAAGACTGCTCGACTCCTTTACTCGTAGCAGAATACCTTATGCCACCAGACTTGAAATTTTAGATCTAGACAACCTAGAACTACACCGCTTTCGGTCCGACTTAAGTGTGGTACATAAAATTATCTCTTGCAATGTCTTACCTGTCAGTGAATACTTCAGCTTTAACCACAACAATACAAGAGCACACAATAGATACAAACTCAAGGTAAACCGCATCAAACCTGATTACAGGAAATACAACTTCAGCAACGGAGTGGTCAATGTCTGGAATACTCTACCTGACTCTGTGGTTTCTTCCCCAAACCCCAAAATCTTTAACCTTAGACTTTCTACTATTGACCTCACCCCTTTCCTAAGAGGTCTGTAGGGGGCGTGCATAAGCGCACCAACATGCCTACCATCCCTGTCCCAATTTTTCTTTTTATTTGAATCCATTTCATGGATTCATAACCATGTTTATACTTGTACCTGTTATCTTATACTTGCTTGACAAATAAATAAAATAAATAAATAAAATAAATAAGAAATGATGTATTAGAAACATATAGCTAAGGAAAGGCATATCCTTTTCTTGCCCAGGCATTTCTATTGCAAAATTGAATGCTATTGTTGTCTCAAAAAAGTGACATAGTTGCTTTGATCAGCATTTCTAGCATTTTTTCCTGTTTCCAACTTTCTTTAACAAGACCACCTTTTTCATGAAGTCTTTTAATTTTCTGCTATTTCAGTAACATGTGATTCCCTTATGTATCCTTTCTGTGGACTTTAATTATCTGTTAATGAAATTGTTCAGGTTAGAGATTTCTTAGATTAAATATGAATTCTTGTTTTATAAAAGATGTTTAAAAAAACCCACAATCTAGGTCAAGCAAGACCAATGTAAGAACCAATTAAACCAACCCCAATGTGAGAACAGAAGTTGCTAAGTATGCATACAAAATGTCTTCAGTTAACCTGATCACAATTAACAATCCAACAGCATATCCATATAGTAATAAAATATCTTCTGAGCATGTCTCCCTTCCTGTGAGCTCTACAGGAACAGCATGAACTCAGTAGCACAGAATTTTGTGGAACTCTATAATGGAATACCATCGCAGGAGACAAGAGTTCTATTGTCATTGGAATTTGGATAGTCATTTATGCAAATTATTTTATGTGATTTCACTGCAGAGAAATTCAGTCTTTATTTTAAACAGAATTCTGGATAACATAAAGTATGGACAAATTCTTCTAAAAAATAGTTGGCCGATGCCAAACTAATCTTTTTATGCAACTAGAAAACCAGTGTGTCTCTGTCTGTCTGTTTGTCTGTCTGTCTGTCTCTTTCTCTCTCTCTCTTTGTGTGTGTTTGGTATGAATCTGCTATTGGTCGAAAGTTATTATGAAGTCTTACAGGCTTTTATTATTGGACTAACCATTATCTGCACCATACAGAAGTTTTATGTGTGAAATAATTGTTCTAATAAAGCTTGTTTAAAGGCATATATAAAGCAGGATTACTACATTTTAAAGAGCAATTTGTCATTGATTAGTGAACTTTCGCTTTGAAGGCTATATTCTCTTAAAAGCCAAAGTTTTGATCTCCACTCTGGCTTTTTTCTCTGCAGCCTTCCTGTGTTCCAAACCACTCAGATCCAATAATGATGAGCAAAATTGGGACAGAAATATTTTTTCACTATCCTATATATGGCTGACCATCCGTAGCTAGGCCTTGAAACATATATTCAGAAACAGTTATATGAAGAAAAGGGACAGAAGTATTTCTAAAGTCCTGAAAAGAAATAGTATAAGAATCTTAGACTGACTCCTTCCTGAGTCTATGCCAGGGGTGTCCAATCTTGGCAACTTTAAGACCTGTGGACTTCAACTCCCAGAATTTCCCAATCAACATGGGAGTTGAAGTTCACAAATCTTAAAATTGCCATGGTTGGACATCACTGCTCTACACCATCAGATAGTGTGGGGAAAATGGGCAGGGTTTCCTAAAGCTTATTAAGTTAATGGAGCCATATTGTTGGTTCCCCATTTCAAGCACTGGCAAAGGAAGTTGTCACTTCCTGCTCCATGCCTATTTTTATGGTTTATATTGTATCTAAAGAATTAAGACAACAATCAGTGGTTTCGTTGGCATCAGACCTACAGGAAGCAGATGTTGAGCAGAGAGTTTTACCCATTTTTATTCCATATCTGTAAATTTTTCATCATGATTCATGGAAATGTGTGCAAACTGAAACATTTATAATGATAGAGTGCTTAGAGAGATTATGTTTTCAGTCTTAGCGATGAACATGGGATTTGGTTGATCAGCTGAATCTTTTTACACCTCAAACAACATAGTCTGTTGGAGAAACAGTGCTGAGGAATATGTTTTAAATCCCCGTAATTGTCCTCTTTTGGATTATCACATTTTCCACTTCATTTTATATTTGCAACAGAAACTCCACATGGAAAAAAAGAAATTCCTTGCATACCAGTCCTATCATGTCTGAGTAAATGTATATAGTATAGAAATATGCATTTATTCTGATGGCAGTCAGAATAGCTTTTGCACAAATGTAGAAAGGACCCAACACACCCCCAGATGAGTTAATTATACACACAATACTGGAATGTGCGGAGATGGATATGCTTATACTAGAAATGAAAAAGAAGGACAACTCTAAATATTATGCAATATGGCATAAATGGTATGAATGGTTAGAGAATAGATATAAAAAGTAAGATTAGATTAATATAACTATATAAGAGGCCTTAAGAGAGTAATATGATAGACATATAGAGTATAACATATATAAGATTGAAACAAATATAGATAAATACAAAGATAAGTGTTGATGTATATAAAGAAAAATGTATTTAATAAGATTTTTATATATATATATATATATATATATATATATATATATATATATATATATATATATATATATATTTGTTGACGCCATTGCACTGCTAAAAATATGAATGAGATTTGTATTTGTGGAAAAACATAACAAAAATCTATTTTAAAAAAAGAAATATGCATTGTTGGATAACAAAGAAATGCATGGCAGGGAATTGGTTAAGGATGCATGTAGTTCATTCACATACCTTTAGCAAAAAAATAATAAAAAGCAAAGTTGTAAAACAAATGAAATGTTATCAAAATTCAATTTTTGCTTTCTTTCTGTTTAACAAAATTAACAAGAAAGCCACCTTCTCTAATGCTGCCTTACTAGGATTGATTATACATTATGAAACTGAGTTGTATCATTCACTTTTGAGATCTGAGAACTAGTGATGCAATAAAACTGCCTCCCAGTCACTAGCAGTGAGATAGATAATGCTCATAAAATCCTATTGATTGTAGAATACATTGTTATTTTTACTTTGTCAGCTGGCTATATCCTCTGTTTTATGCCTGCCTTGCTCATAAGGATAAATTGTACCATTCTTTTCTTTTAACAACCATACTGGTGCATATTTGGTGTGAATGAGAGAGGGGAGCTTCAGAAATATGTATAATGTATAAGAAAGAAAAATGTATAAGAAAGTCCATCAAATATACATTTCTAGAGGGATTAATGAGTAGTGGAAACAGAAAAGAATTCATTCTGCAAACGTAGTCAAACTATTAAAATCCAGCAGGTAAGCACAATGTAAGCACAGGCCATTACACATTTATGGAGGACTTACATTGTCTTTTTATTGCCTGACATTGCAAAGAGACTCAGGAGAGCCATATTTCAATAGTGTCATCACTACCACTTTTCATATTGAAGCAGCTAAGTTTGGGAAAGGTGGCAAGTTGTTGCCATCTTCCTGTGAGGTTCTCCCAATGTACTAGTCCAGAAAAAGTTGTTTCATATAATTGCACCATTATTTTCAGCGGAAAGGAAGGATATAATATTTAACTTTACTTTTTAATGCCACATTTAGAAATGTATGTTTGATGTGTTTTATTACATTTATTTGATTTAAAAAGTGTTCATGATTGGCCCAGTAGCTAAACTTGCAAGCCTGAAGCAGATTATTAAATGAGAACTGTTTTTCAATTCACATTAAGATGAAAATGGACATTTCTAGAAGTGGTCAAACAGGGCAATTTTAGACCTGCTGAGTTGAAATACCTTGTTGATTTCCATACCTCTCTTTAAAAAGATTGAAACGTGTCATAGCAATCTCCCGGAGCTATATTTTTGGATACCTATGACAACCTGATTGCTAGAACAATATTAGGTGAATATTAATGTTCTGAAATACTCTTCCCCATACATAGAAAATAAGGGAGTTGACTTTGACAAAATATGCAAAAATTGGCATTTTATATCCCAGATTCACTGGGTTATAAGAAGCAAGGGAAGAATAGCGCAAACACACTTGCAACATTCTGCTGTTTCAACAAAGTGTAGTTCTACTCTTCTTGTAGAATTCTCACCTGGTCTCCTAGAGGAGCTGACTCCATAATAGATCAACGAGTTTGCAGAGCTATTTCCACACAAGATTGTACCTGTATTTCTCAAATGCATTGAGACAAATCGTCTGGGCATATTTTTGGTATTTTTCTTCTGTAGTGAATCAGTTGTCCCCTTGGATTATGTTTTGTACCAGTTTGATCTGCCATAGTTTGTCCTAAGTGTAATTAATGCGTGCAGGCTGTGTGAAGCGGTAATCTTTCTTTGATTATTTTTAAGCTGAAAAATCAAAAATACCTTTCTGGCTGCCATTTACAAACCTGGTCTCTATTTTACCTTGGAATTTTTGGATAATTCAGCAGGTGGGGTTCTATTTTAATTATGCTTCTGTTGTATAAGTGGGCTGAATTTGCAAGAACTGTCAGTGATTGCAAAGTCTAATGTAACAAATGAGAGCAGGTGCAGTTGTAAATAGTTCCTGATTAACAATTTTATTTAAATGGTATAACAGGTTTCTGAAGGACAAATTATTCCCACTGCTAAGGAGGTGTAGTTACCTTTTATTATTATATTAATTTTGTAAACCTAGAATATAATCTTGTTAGCAATTACAAAGATGTTTTCTGTGCCAAATATGCCAAAATTCATTGCACCTATTCCATCTCTATTAAAACAAGTACAGCGAAACAACTAAATTATTGTTAAAAATGTTCCTGAAGGAGTTCACAGGAAATCATTCAATTTGAACATATACTCTGAATAAATTTTATCTGTACCCCAGAAGAAAGACTGAACAAGGGAAATCAATTAAACTGGCTAAGTAGTGAAGCAATCAGTGTCTACTAAGCATGGAACTAATACTGTCCCTGGGAGTAGAGCTCTCACTAGGAGTCGCAAAGTAACAACTGCAGTAGGATGCTATATTAACTTCTCATAAGTATTCAGTTGCCACTAAGGAAGACTATGCTGGGCTAGAGGGGTTTGCTGCCCAATTTAGCATGGTTCTTTCTGTGTTAATGCAACATTTTCTTTGCTCTAGCCAGAATTTGTCCATTTATTCTTAGAAAGCTGTTAATTTTTTTAAATAATCACTTGGCCATATTTATCACTAAACAGCAAATTTCCAACTCCTAAGAACTTTGATTCTAAATCACTTATTTGGAATAATCCCAGTCCAGGGAACAATTTATCCAACATAAACAATGGTTTTTTTGTGTGTTTTTTTTTTGAGAGAGAGAGAGAGAGAGAGATTAGCTGAGATACAAAGGAAAGAAAATGAACTTTAAAATAGCTGGGAAATAAAAGTATTTTGAAACAAATAAAAGTTTATAATGACAATTTTCTAGGTTGATTGTTAACCCCCCCCCTCCGCCCAAGTGAATTAAGGAGGTAAGGTAAAGTAAGGAAAAGAAAAGAAAGATAAATCAAGAAATAATTTATAAAGAAAGAAAGAAAGAAAGAAAGAAAGAAAGAAAGAAAGAAAGAAAGAAAGAAAGAAAGAAAGAAAGAAAGAAAGAAAGAAAGAAAGAAAGAAAGAAAGAGGAGAAAAATCAGGAAACTTTCCAAATCCACATAAAACAAGATGGGCCAGCCTGTCTTTCCTTGCAATTATATAATTATTCTTGAGAATCATTTCTGTTTTCAAATAAATGAAATAAGGCAAAGCATTAAGAAAAAAACCTCTAGAATCTCCAAACACCAAGCAGAAATAGCTAGGTCAACATGTGAAAGGGAAAGAAAACCATAATATTTATTAAAATCCCATGGGAAGAGTAGACTTTAAATTGGGAGTCAGTTTCTCCAATGCCTCTTCATTATATTTTCTTTCGTTTCTGCTGCTTCCTCAAAATTGATTGGGGAAATTTCTGTTTCTTTTTAAAATGAGACTCTAGGCTATTATTGCAAGAGTACCTTTGCTGACCTACTGAACTTAATTCAATATTTTTCATTTAGGACAAAAAATTGACCATAAAATATTGCAGTAGCAATACCACTTATATGCGACTTCAAAGTGCTTTACAGTCCTCTCTAAGCATTTATTATTTATTGCCCCCAACAATTTGGTCCTCATTTTACCAACCTCAGAATGATGGGAGCTTAGTCAACCTTGAGCTGGTTAGGATTGAATGCCAGACTGTGGGTAGAGCTAGCCTGAAATGTTGCATTCAGACCGCTGCTCCACCAGGGCTCCTGATGGATTAAATAATACACTCATTAATTCTTTTTTAATTTATTTCCAACCACCATTTGCCTGCTCCTAATTGAAAAAGAAAGTTTCTATAAAGGGACTAATTGGTGATTGAAATCACTGGTTTCTAAATAAAGTAACCCTTCAAACACATCTATTGTTTTTTCTTTATATGATGGCATTATTTTATAGCACTCTAAACAACAGTAACAATCATTGTAATATTAAATATTTCCCCTTTATAGATAATGCATGTATTGGGATGTAATGTTTGGCCATTATCCTTCTGTTCCCTTCCCATTGCCCAGAGATAGTACATGAAGACTATGACTCTCTCTCCTGGTCTTGGTGACTTTCTATACTATGACATCAATGGAAGCACTGGCTTGCAGTGATTCCAGCTCTTTCTGAGTATATGTTTTCTGTCAGTAACGATGGGCAAAGATAGGTCAAAGCTTTAGCTTCTTCATCTTGGGGTAATCCAGACCATCTTCTCCCATTATATTAAACATCTATATGAAGCTACAAGGAGAAGTCATCCATAACTGCAGGATGTGATATCTTCAATAAAAAGATATGTGTAGGTTTCTACCTTGGACTAAGTATGAGATATTGTAAATCTTCTGCTGATGTGAATGATAGATAGATAGATAGATAGATAGATAGATAGATAGATAGATAGATAGATAGATAGATAGATAAATGGATGGATGGATGGATGGATGGATGGATGGATGGATGGATGGATGGAGGCTAAATTTAGCTTTAAAAAGATGGAACGGTTATTCATCTAGAAATCATCCAATTTCAGAACAGTTCCATAATGGACTCTAGATATCACTCTTTCTGAAGGATTATATTTGCATTCTAAACATTCAGATTGGGCTCAAGGATCATTTTGTAGCACATATGAAAGCACTAGTCAGCTTTGACTTGTGTTCCAAATGCAGTTGTTCCTGGAAAAGGAAGCTTCTGCTTGAACCAGTGTGACTCAGACTACATGACACTACCTGAAAATCTCTGGGAAATTACATCTGATACAGAATATAGCTGCCTTTCTGCTGATAGGGGTAAGTCGTTATAACCATGTGATACCTTTTTGTGTGAATTGCACTGGCTATATCTTTGCTTTTCAGTGGAAATCAAGTTGCTGATTATTGCCTACAAAGCCCTACATGGCTTGGGTCCTAGATATTTCTAGCCAATCTACTTCAAGTAGAATCTATCTACTTGCTTTGGATCAGCAGAGACAGTATGTTAAGGATTCCTAGGCTCTGAAAGGTAGGAAAAATGAACATCTAGAAAGGAGCCATATCTGGTATGAACCCTCTGTTTTGTTGTTTGGCTAAGGGCCTGCTTTGTTTTGTTTTTGACAAAAATAGTGTCAAGTTTCTCAAACAAATGATTTGATGACAAGATACCTAACAAAATTTTATGAGTTAACAGCAAACAGATAGGAAAATAAGTAGCCCAAACTTTTTGTTCTTTGTTTTTGGAAATATCTAGAGTACTCGTGGTGATCATTTTGGGCCCAATCACAGTAATTAAAAGTTCTTTTTGAACAGTATAGAAAGTAGAATGCACAATTCCAATGCACTCCTTCTTCCTTAAAACTCAGCAATGTCCATAGCTTCTCTATTTTCTCTGTTTCTCTATGGATTTGAGCCACACTGAATAAGGCCTTGCACAACATTGAATAATGTTATTTTGAATGAAAATAGCACTACATATTTCCAGCCATTATATTTGCCAAATCCAAATTTCATAGCCAGGACCAACAGAGATTTAATGAAATCATCAGCAGAATAATGAGATAATATGGCAGGGATATTCTGGCTTTTAAACTGTAAATATTGGTGATTTTGCAGTATGGCATCCATTGCCTTGTAGTTAGTCCAAATGATAGGCTGAAGAGAAAGGTGCCCTTGTCATTAAACTATTGAGCTGAATTCAGTGAAAAACTTGCAGGATATTTCAGCCCATAGTTAATGGATTATTTGCTAGAAATTTTAACTGAAATCAGGTTTATTTTTTATCACTTCTTCTCATTTTACTAGTCATCTTGACAAAAAAATGCACAGAAGATATCTGCTTAATATATAAAGATCTTCTACAGTAGCAATCATTTAGAAAATAAATAGGAATTATTTTGATATAAAATATTATATATGCACCCCATTTTTATTGTTTCTTTTTTAGTCGTTACTTTTTATCATGTTTGTGTTTTTATGTTTCTATGTGGGGGCTCATATGGTTATCATTGTTACTGTTATTCTGGGGTTTAATGTCACGTAGATACTTTAATTCTTTTTTTATATGGTCTGCTACTGTGATGGTTCCTATTCTATGAGATTATTGTTGTCTGCTCTCAAGTCTTCAGCCACTTTGCATTAATGTTATGTGTCTTCTCTTATGTGTCCCACAAGTTCTACTAGTTTCTGTGATTGGTGTCTTTGTTGTTACTGTGTTGTTGCACTGCAGTTGGGAGTATTCTTTGGATGGTCCTTAGGAGAATAGGTAATTCATTTTCTTGGCCTCTGTGCTCTGTTTCTCTAGTGTATCTCCTTAACCTGTAGCGAATGCTGTGATCTTTTCTTAAACAATCTTTAGAGCTTCGGATGGAGTCAGACCCTTGTATTTCTTCAGTAGCCAAGTCTTATCCTTAATCTTTACACTCTTCTGAAATCCCATCAGTAATTAATCTCTCTCCAACTTGCCTTGATCTTAGCCTCTAACTTCATTTCCTGAAGGGGAAGGGGTCAGTGGTGGGATTAAAATTTTTTTACTACCGGTTCTGTGGGCATGGCTTGGTGGGCAGGGCAGGGCAGGGGAAGGATCCTGCAAAGTCCCATTCTCTCCCACACCCACTAACCTGCTTTCCAGCTCCATTCTCCTGAGCAGGGCAACAAAAGAAAACCCAGATGATCAGCTGGGACTTGGGAGGCAGAGAATCGATAGGGGTGGGGCCAGTCAGAGGTGGTATTTGCCAGTTCTCTGAAGTACTCTAAATTTCCACTACTGGTTCTTCAGAACTGGTCAGAACCTGCTGAATACTATCTCTGAAAGGGGTTCATACTGCTGCTGTTCTTGCTCATGTAACCATCTCTGGGATTACAGCAACTATGGTGAATCCCAGATCATTAGTTTGAATTATAGTAGGGACTGTCAGGAGAGATGCCAGAAGAATGTTCTGATCTGGTTTCAAGCCAGGTTGTGTAGGAATTACACTGGGTATGTTTTTTGAAGGGGAGTCAGGCAGGTTTATTTGAGAACAGAAACAGTTCAGTCTACTCCCCCAGATGGGGAGTCAAAGCCTGGAATTAAATATAGGAGTAGTAGTTCTTTTGTGGGTTATGGGTGCATGTGTGAATGTGTTCTCTGAAATGTTTAACTTGGTGGATGCGCAACTCTAGGGGAAGTGTTATCTTACTTTGCTGAGTGTGTAGATCTTTTCCCTTTGATGTGTTTCTATGTGTGGGGGGCGGCTTTGATGCCACTGTACTCAGGGAAACTCTGTATTATGAAAGGATTTTCACTGTCTATTATTTTTGCTGTTAATTAATGTAACCTGGTCATTAATTACTAGAGGAAGACATGGACTAGTAATCTTTGCAACACTGTTTTCTACATTCAGTTAGATGTGGATTATGTTAATGATTATAAACAGGATCAAAGACAGTCTAGGAATAAATCTAAATTTGAATTAAAATTATTTTCAGCTTATAATTTTCTCCCACAGAAAATTGACATCTTCTGGCATTTTATCTTTCCCCTGAGCCTTGGCAAATGATCTTGAGGACTGACTGTAGCTAGTTTATCAAAGATCTTATGATTCATATCAGCTGCTGTCCTCTTTAAGTGCTGAAACCGCCCTGCCCCCCACACTGATCTGTTTCTCTGTGAAATCAGTTACAGGTAGTCCTTGACTTATAACCATACTTGTGAAATAAAAGTGAGCTGGTTGCCAAGCATCCAAAATGTAGTCATGTGACCATGATTCTAAGTAGCTTTGGAGAGGTTCATTGTAAATTCAGTCATTAAATGAACAGTTATAATTTGAGGACTATCTATAGATTGCTTCTTGATGGGTATTTATATGGATAGATTTATCCATATACAATTGTTTCTTCTAAAATTATTTTATAATTATTTTCCTTTTGTGACACACAAGGGGTATTAACTATTTATTTTATCATTAT
The DNA here is from genome assembly GCF_049901715.1 of Pseudonaja textilis. Lineage (NCBI taxonomy): Eukaryota > Metazoa > Chordata > Lepidosauria > Squamata > Elapidae > Pseudonaja > Pseudonaja textilis. The sequence continues at coordinate 34,357,418 of NC_141995.1, read as the reverse complement.
TCTAGACTAAATACTGCAATTGTTTACATATTATATTGTTTCATACTGAGTAATGCCTTAGTTATTGACTGTATCCTTGTAGCATGCAAATGTACAATTACAATTACTGAATATATAAGTTGTAAGATTTTGAATAATTTAATTGAATGTGATTGTTGTTCAGTTTCAGTTTCAAACATTACTTAAACAATATTTAAAAGAATATTAAAATGCAAATACCTACAGTGATTGATAATTAAATGAAACATGTACATATGTGCATATTTTTTTATTTCTCTCCTTTTCAATCCTCAACAGTAGTTACAAGATTACCCCCTAACTATTCTCTCATTTTTCTTACATAAAATGTAGCACCTGCAATTCTTACCCTTGAAAAAACATTTTGTCCTTTGTGAAAAATAAATAACTTTAAATGAACAGACTATCCTCAACATCTTAGCTGTTGCAGATCAGAAGGACAATTGTTTTTCACATTTTCAGATGACAGGAATTTATGGCATACAGTTTTACAAAATAACTCCATATTTTTACAAATTTAAAAGCAGAAAAGATAATTTGAAAAAGTTCTTTATTGATGCCAATGAAGTTTTTATATATAGACTCTCTAGTGGAATTGAGCCAAATATGTTTTCATTAGGAATATAAATGGTAACATAATCATAGTAAGACAACTGTACCATTTATAAATAGATCAGGCACATTGAAAAATGTTTTTTCAAAAAACTGTTTTTCAAAAAACTGAAAGGAGTCTTTTTCATGTCCTGGTTTTAATTAAACTAATTGTCCTTTCTTATTCTCCTCATGAATACTGATTTAGTAACTTCTAGAGCAGCTTTCTATAAATCATTGAAGCCTTGATCACATGAGTGAAAATAAAATTAACAATAGATGAAAGTCACATTTTACTTTAAACTGGAAAGCCGATGATTAATTGGCCCTCAGTTCTGATAGTACTTTTCTTTTTAACATGTGTATGTATTTTGTGATGAAAGTGTCTTTCTTAGAAAAGCTACAGTGGAGAGATATAGAAATCTTCACTAATAATACAGGAGAGCATCATTGGCATTATTTTTAGCATAATCAAATAATTCAGCAAAGGACTATTAAGCAATCTATCTCAATAAGTTTAATTGTTTAAAAAGAGAAAGCTTGAAGCTGTTTTAAACAAATGTAAATCTTGATTAATTTCACATGTCAATACACCAATTACATCTGGTATGGCTGTTAAATCTTATGTGTAATTATATTTTCAGTGCCACTGTATTCTGAAACAGATATATCAAAAACTACCATTTACCATAATTCACCATTTTACACAGATACATGCTGTAGCACACTCCAATCCATTCAGTGTAGCACACTCAAACCCAGCTCACTAATTTATCTCTGCCCTGCATAGTTGTATACATATTAAGAAAAATAGTTGTTTTCTAATAAAAGAAAGCACTTGCTATTGTTAGCTTACAATGCACATTTCTATAGAAGTCTAACCACACATCAAGAAAGAAATTAGTTTCCAAAGATGAATTGTTGGTTGATTGAGTGAGTGCCATCAAGTCATTTTCAACTCTGCGGCCACAATTCATCTCTGGCTTATTCTTTTAAGTCTCCCAATGGTTTATTCATTATCCCTGAAACTGGGTTTGTCCACCTTTTGCTGATCATCTTCTCTTTCTTTCTAACTTTCCTAGCATTACATTTTTGTGTCCTGAGAGAGAACTGTAGGTTGATTTGTTGAGTGATCCATGTGTTTGATTTCTTGGCTATACACCGTATTCTCAGGAGTCTTCTTCAACATGATTCCGATCATTGTACGTATAGACATATCATGGAATTTGAATATCTTTTCCAAGGCCTTCAGGGCTGCTCCATCAAGTGCAGGTCTGCAGCATATATGTTGATTATTTGATTCACTGATATCTTGCAATGATTTCTTCATCTTACCTAACATTTCTTAATACAATATAATATATTGGCCTCTAAAAATCATCAGGATTTCTCATATAATTCAATTCCTTATTTCTAGGTAGGATTTTTCCCCTCCTCTTACCTCTTTTATAGATTTGATGTCTAGCTTTCTCCAAAACAGCTTTTAGAGACTGAACTGAAACTCTGCACAATCCTATTGAAAAATAACATGCATCAAATTTATACCTTGATTTACATATTTTTGAAAGAAAGCTGGCAAAATTTTGGGTAGTTGACAATTGTCTTCTTTTAGTTTTCATATTTTGCTTCATGTTACTGATTCCTTAAGCATTTATTTATTTATTTTCTTGCCTTTCAAACACTCTTAAAACAACAATTTGAAGACCCAGAACCATGGAGAATCTGTCAATGGCTTTCTAAAGGTGTCACTAAATTATAATTTTTCATATTACCAGCATCTAAATTAATTAAAAGCACTCTCTGGTTTCCAAGAACAGAACAGCTATGAATTGTTGGGGGAAACCTAATTATTTTCTAAAGTTCCCATGTTGTTGTTTCATTAAAAAATCAGTCTTTCTCACATACCTGTAGATTTCTTTCTTAATATCCCATTGATACATAGGGAGTTAAATGAACTTATAAGGTCAAGAAGGTAGACTACAAAAGTGTCAAGAAAAAGATTGTAACATGTAACATTGCAACAGCTAACCTGCAGACCTGACCAAAAAGCATTTTTTTAATTTAAGTCATGAATTTTAAGATACCATAAGATGAATTTTACATATCATCTATTTTGATTCTGCATTTCTGAAGCCCAAAGTGTTATATTCCATTACAGAACCCTTATGAGGGCTTTCCCTCTCTCCCCTGTATAGCCTAAATCAAGGGTGTCAAACTCACAGTCATATCATGTGACATATCATGACATTTTTTCCCCTTCACTAAACTGGGGGTGGGTGCTAGTGCATAACGGCCCATGAATTTAACACCCTTGCCCTAAATGTATATGAAAACCCTTGCCTAGCTGATCAAGATCAGTTAAGGTTAGCTAGATATTAGTAATTTGAGTTTCTTTTTTAACAATTAACTTTTGTATTGAAAGTTTTACAAAGAGCAGAAAAACTAATAAAGTAATAAAGAATAAAAGTAGTAAAAAAAGGAAGAAGAAAAGGAAAAAAGTGAAGAAAAAAATAAAAAGTTTTTGATTTCCTTTGCATAAGTATGGTTACAAAATTATCTCCTACACTATGATTATAATTCAAATCAATCATAATTGCATTTTTTCACTTTTATACAAAAATAAATAAATAAAGGATTTCTAGTCAGTGATAAACACAGGTATTTTCTCTAAATGACCAAATTAACCATGGGCAAATTCCATCATCTTCACCAGCACTTGAGTTACTTTCAAACTTATGGGTTGCTGACACAAAAACAACCAAGGACATCCTGCATGTGTGTGTCCTCTGTAGAGGTTTATGGAAAGAAATGTAATTGCATTCCTTAAAGTATGTAGGGTTTTTTAAATGAAATACTACCCAATCTTCTAAGAGTTATGTACAAAATATATAACAGGGGGCATTAATTTTAATTATCAAGAATCCAGACCTATTTTCATTATTCCTTTCCTTTCTTTTTCTTTTCCTTAAAAAAAAACCATAAAATTTATTGGACACCATACACACTTGTTACTGTATAGAACACAGAAGGAACCTGGTAGTCCTTCTAATTTTATTAAGAGACACAACCTTTTATAAGTTGTAGGTCACTTCAATAGATGCAGAGCTCTTATTTTACAAAACAATCTATATTCGACAGTTGAGCACCCATGGCTGCACATTGTCTCCTAATGTCCTATTTGTAATCCTAGCACATACCACAAATTTTAAAAGCTCTATTTATCTACCTACCTGCCTGCCTACCTACCTATATCTATCCATATCCATCTCTATCCCTATCTATCTATCTCTGTCTATCTATCTCTATATCTATCTATCTCTATCTCTATCTTCCTTTTCTTTCCCTTCCCTTCCCTTCCTTCCACTGTATCTTGGTCACTAAACCATGCTTCCTTTTTATCTTGTGCTAGCCCACACTATAAATGTGTTCCTGCAAGCACTCTTCTCTGGTATATACTAAAACTAATCACATGTTCAAAGGGATGTCAGTGGATAGTCAGGCTGACTTTGCATACATCTGGGTGAAAGGAGATATAAATGACTAGACTTGCTATTCTAGTCATCCATAAAAAATTTCCCCCAGCTCCAGCCCACATTAAAGGGTGTGACTGATGAATGCTTTCCTTCCAGCTGAGAAAGTTCAATGGGCAGGAGGGAAAGAAATGTTGGAAGTTACGATTCCCCTCTCTTCTAGGGAAACAGCACCCACCCTTTGTCAAGTAGGGCTATTAAAATAGCTGGAGCCAGCTTACTTTTCACAACAAAGGAAGGAGAAAATTACAGGCGTGAGATACAGAGGAAAAAACCCCCCTACAAACTAGCTAAGACCCTTTCCCATAGAAATCAAATAGATGGCAACTTATAAAAACTTGTGAAAAGCAAACCAAAAGGCATGGCAGGAAGGAAACATTGATAAGAAACAAGCAACTGCAAAGGATCAGGACCATAAAAACAAGATCCCAGGAAAAGAGATCCCAAAAAGACAGGAATTCAACACACACAAATCAAAGTCTTCAAAGATTCAAACCTACAAATCAAAGAACCTGAAGTGTATAAAAGAGAGGTTTTTCTACTCACTTATTAGATTAATCCTAGGAACGCTATGAGATTTCTTACCTGCCTTCCTATTAATAAACTGATTCTGACTTTCAATGCAGCTGACCAAATCATTTTGCATTTCTCCCAGCCTGGAAATTTGAATCCACAAAAGGAAAGAACTTTGCCTATTTCTTAAAGGGCATGGTTTCTTTTTTCCTTTTCTCACAAAGTGAGGAGATTCCACTAATCTCTTTGCTTAATGTCTCCTGTATGCTATAAATAAGGATAGCACTTGATTTGGAAGGATAGAGATTGCTGTGATGAAGAACCCTACATCTCCCTCCTATTGCTTTTGCTAATCTCTGATCCGGTGAATGATTAAGTGCACTTAAGTTCATTGATTTTACAGAATTTTGGCATTGCTGGTTTCCAGGACTTCAGGTATAAACTTTACAATGAAAGGGTGCTGATTTATTGAAAAAAAGCTTGGATGCCATTTTCATCCCTAAACACTGCCTCCTTGATGGAAAACACTGACTTCTTTCTGTGCTTTTGCTGCTTTCACCTGTGACTTATTAACTACTAGTCCAACTATTGAAAGCCTTGAATAATGGTACTATTTACAATATATTTACATACAAGATATGTGTGTGTGTGTGTGTGTGTATGTATGTATGTATGTATGTATGTATGTGTATATATATATATATATATATGGATCTTTGGTTGTTCGGGTTTTCTCCCGCGTAAGATTCACTCTGAGAAGCAAGAGCTGAAGACAGAAGCCTGAAGATGATGAATGAGACTTCATCGAAACGTTGCCTAGATACTTGAATCTTACGCGGGAGAAAACCGAACAACCAAAGATCCACATACAATACGAGAACCTCAGAAAACAAATATATATATATATATATATATATATATATATATATATATATATATATATATATATATATATATATATTCTTAAGTTTTGTACTTACATGTATGGCATTCAGCTTTGTTCAGGTATTTTCCCACGTCATTGTAGTTGTGCTTTTAAAGTTGTACGTTTCAGCAGAATCTCATCTGCCATCATCAGGTTTGTATTGTGTCTGTCTGTGAGTCAGACTTTTTTTTAAAGTCTGACTCACAGAAACCACTATATATATATATATATATATATATATATATATATATATATATATATATATATATATATTTGTTTTCTGAGGTTCTCGGTATTTGTATGTGGATCTTGTTGGGCTCCGAGATTTGAGTATCTAGGCAGCGTTGATGAAGTCTCATTCATCATCTTCAGGCTTCTGTCTCCGGCTCTGTGCTCAGAGTAATGTGAGATTGCAGCTGCTTCCTCCTTTTAAGTCCCACCCCCACTGGCAGTTAAAAGGAGGAAGCAGCTGCAATCTCACATTACTCTGAGAAGCACAGAGCCAGAGACAGAAGCCTGAAGATGATGAATGAGACTTCATCAAACATTGCCTAGATACTTCGAATCTACGCGGAGAAAACCGAACAACAAAGATCCATATATATATATATATATATATATATATATATATATATATATATATATATATATATATATATTGTGTTTGTCTGTGAGTCATATATATATATATGTATGTATATGTATATAAGTATCCGTGAAAACTTAAGTGACTGGAAGGATTGACCCTGCTGGGAGTTTTGACTCTGATGCCTCTGAAGATGGAAGGTTTGAGCCTGCTGTGAATGTGGAGTCTGAATTATCAGAGGACACAGATGTGAGCCAGGAGGATGAGAGATTGTTGGAGAGACAATCCTCTCCAGAACCTTCGACTTCGTACATGACAGCAGCTAATCCACAAAATGAGCCAGAGGCTTCTAGCGAGGAGGAAACTGACAGATGTTGGCTTGACGCTAGAACTAGGAGAAGATTGAAACATCAATCACAATCTGAAGTGAGGCGTCAAGCCAGACATTGATTAGAGAGACTGACACGCCCATACAGGGGATTTAAGGAGGCGTGCTGACTGTCAATCTTTGCTTGGAGCAAAGTGCTAGTGAGTAGTGAGTTGTGGATTCGAAAGGATACGTTTGGAGCAGCCTTTGTGATTTATGGACAATTCTGAATTGCCAGACAGATTCCGGGAAGACTGCCAAGGACTGGAATAACAGTGCGGATTAACTCTTTTGGGTCTGGTTTTGTTTCTGTTTGATTATTTAAATTCGGAAACTTTGTATTCTCACCTGTGGATACAGGTGAGACATAACATATATGTGTGTGTGTGTGTGTGTGTGTGTGTGTGTGTGTGTGTGTGTGTGTATACCATTATTCAGGGTATGTGTGTGTGTGTGTATGTATATATATACGTATACGTATACATATACATATATATATGGCATTCAGCTTTGTTCGGGTATTTTCCCACGTCATTGTAGTTGTGCTTGTAAAGTTGTAGCAATGTTTTGGCAGAATCTCATCTGCCACCATCAGGCTTCTGTATAGTGTTCATCTGTGAATATATTACACACACACATCTGCCCCCCCCCGTCTCTCTGTCTCTCTCTCTGTCTCTCTCTCTATCTATACATATACATACACATACACATACACACACACATACACACACCAGATTTTTTTGTATGCCAGAATTGTGACTTTTAGCATTAGAAAGATAGCATATGTCCTTATCTAATCATGATTGCATTAAAATTAATAAAGAGAATACATGAAAGCTGTGCGGGATAGAACACATTGTTACTGTAACAAGATTCTGATTTATTTTACATTTGTAAGAAGGATGAAAGCCAAGTATGCCATCTGTTGTCAAGGGAGAAAAGTTATTGCTCTTGCAGCTACACTCAGTAGCCCTGAAAGCTTGTTGCATGTGGGAGGATGTTGGTGCTGGTCTGATTATTTACTTCAGTACTGGGGCTAGAAAGGGCATTGACTGCCCTTTCTAGCTCACACAACACTTTTGTTATCCTTCAGCAACAGCTGCAGTAAACAATCATTACAAGCATTGCAAGCTGGCATACCAAAAGCCTATTTCTTTAAAGCAGCACTGAGCTAAATACCAAAGGCATTGTCCTTGGTGTGCATTGGATCCATTCTGTTGCAAACAACTGGACTGTGATTCAAGTGAGCGCTCTTTGAAATTTTCTTGATTGCCTTGGCAAGTCCTCCTAACAACACAGGAGTCATCTTATTCTGTGGAATGTGGGAGTGGGGCAAAGCATAGTGAGATTCATTTGTTTCATGGAGAAAAATCAACTGCAGGATTTAGTAAATAGACCAGGGTATCGAACTCACATTGTCACAATATGGCCAGCACATGATGCATCTGGCCCATGGGCCAGGAGTTTGACAGAGGTAGACTAATGGACAGGTGAATCTGCCTCTAATTGTTTTGAAACTCTTCTGCCAAGTTTGAGAGGTGTTTTTCGCAGCATTGGTTGAATTGCAAAAGGAAAGATGTACTGAATTATGCTCAATATGCTTAGTTGAGTTTATTAGATTGATTAGAAAAGTTGGATTGTAACATACGTGCTGTAGGATATATCAAGTATAGTTTAGGTCAAAGTGATATTGGCAGCTGCTTCAAACTTCTTTTCCTCTTTTTGTACATTGTTAAATCAGAGAAGAGAAGATTTTGCTGTGATGGATTTATATCTGGAGGTAGCCATAATAGCATATTTATTCAATAAAACATAAGGCTTTGAAGACTTGGAATTCATTCCTTAGTTGGATGATTTGAAATATTGGGCACAAAAAATAGGATGGAACAAGAAGGATTATTTTAGTTTGATTTGTTTTGAAAGTAAATCTTTTATAGTCTGGCATTGAATGCCATTTTCCTATGATATAGAGCAGGGGTATCAAACTCACATTGTTACATCATCACGTCAACCTCATGTGATGTATCGGACTTTTTCCCCCCATTTCTAAACTGGGGGTGGGCATGGCCAGCATGTGACACATAGGGCCTGTGGTCCCTGAGTTGACACCCCTGGTATAAAAACATAATTGCTTATAGAAAAAAAGTCCACAACTCTTTTGCTAGGTTTCTGGAACATGAACATATTTCTGTCTTCTTTGCTTTTTTTTTTTTTTTTGAGAACTTTAGAAAGGCTTGGGATCAATGAACTTTCCAATTCTTTGAGGAAAAAGTTGAAAATACAGGAAGAAGTTGAAAAGACAAAGTACAGTATTCCAACATAGTAGAAGAAAGTAATGGATTTGGCTGTTGCACCTTCCTGCCCTCTTCAATTGCTCTCTTTGTGAATATTCAGAAATAGCCACAATTTCACTAATTTACTGCAACCAAATCAAGTAGAAAATGTTAGGAGACAAGCATTCAGATTAGCTTATAGATTCTGCATGGCTTATACATAGTTTCCTTTACATTCTCAAGACAACTTTGGTGAGAAAGTTGAAAGCACTTCAAGCTCAGCCCACTAGTGCTGCAGTTGAGGTTCTTATTGTGGAGATCAAATGACCCTAGAAATCAAATCTTTATGCTCTAAAATAGCAGTCAAGGGACATGTGCATTCCATGTGATTCTGTATAAGGAAACCTGGTACCCTGATTATTCTTTCTAGGGGCAATAATCTCAATTATCAATATTTTAAACTCTTTATCAAATTGATAAAACTATGAATCAAACCTGAAAAGGGAGAAGAGAGCAGGCAATTGTAAACTGCTTATGTATTTTCATTAAAAAAAATGAGGATAGAAAATACTGATGGTGTAGTGGCAGATAATGGAATCTCCAGGTCAGATGCCATTCAACATGCTACTTAGGAAGAGCTTAAGAACTTTTGGAGTACTAATGGTGTTTATATGTCTAGATTAAATCTTTGGAATATCTAATTTCTGACATTGCTATGCCCAAAATAACCCAACGCTGAAAAGAGAGGAATAGAGTGGGAACATGAAATGTAAGAAGTATGAACAATAGAAAACTCAAGATAGCAAAAAATGAAATGAAACAGCTACCTTTTGGCATCTTAGACATCACCAAATTGAAATGGACTGTAAAACTGTAAAGTTATTAAAGGGGAAAACCAACATGGAAAAACAGAAGTGTTTCAAAAGATCTGTAATCTCAAAACCGCAGAAAGGGGTTCCAACCTCAAACAGATATGCTAAGAGATGTCAATGAATTACAATTGATTTAAATTAGATCAAATGGGAAGGAAGAAGGAAGGGGTATACTGAAATATTGCACAGTAGAAATGTCAAACGCTGGAATACCATGGACAATCAAGAAAAGGTGGATCTTCAATCCAAGGTTGTCTCTCAAATCACAGATAACCAGACTTAAATTATTTTACCTTAAATACGTTGTGTGAAGACCCAGTTCTCTTAAAGAAGGTTGTAATGTTGGGAAAGGTAGAAGGCAAGAGACGAAGATGATCAGTAATTTACAATGGTAATGGCTGTACTGTTAAAAAGGTTCAAAGTTTATGTGGGACATTTCAACCTAGAAAATAAAATCTTTGCAGTCGCTAAGAGTCAACACTAACTTGATGGCACATAATCAATCAATAGTAAACAATTAAGCAAAAGAAAATGATTTGTTTTTGAAATATCTATTAAACTTCTGAAACATTATAATTAACATTTCTTAAAATAATATAAAGGATAACTGATTTCTTCATAATCTTTGTTGACATGCTTGCACAATTAATAATAGGGTATGTGACATTAGCATGAACTCATTTTATTCATTAAGAGAGACAGATGGTACAAGCAGTAGCCATAGGCAGTAGTTAGCTGTTTTTATTATAATGGATATGCAGTTGTACATCAGAGCCATCAGAATTCTAATTTAGATAGAATTACTTATCCAAAATAAATAGTAAATTGCATGCTATGTTGCAGTATAATGCACATAGTATTTTAAGAGCATCATTATCTTCTAACTTGTTAGAAATAAAGATTTCTGACTTCCATAGAAACAATCAATTTTATTCAGCACCTAAAAGTTAAGCTACATTTGCAGACTTTGGTTATTTTCTTTACAAAATTCTGAACAATCAAGTATTCCTGGATGGATGAAGAGACTGTTACTTAGCAATTAATTTTAAGCAAATGGTTGTTATTGTACAAAATCTGACACATTTAGATTCTAATGCTGAGCATAATTTGAATAAAATTGTCCTATCAAAAGCAATGAACAATATTGAGATGGTTCTTTGGATCTGGAGCAGATCCCCAAATAAAACCTCCCAATTATTTTAAATGTTCTACTTTGCTTAAGTTAATGCAGCTCATAATTTAAAAGCTTTCATAAGTTTCAAATATATCTTCTTTCCACTTTGAAAGATTAGACAGAAAATATTTAACAGTATTTAACACAACAACATTCTGTATTGGATTGACCAGTGGAATTAACTGGTTGTTCTGACCCAACCGGGTTCCCAAAGAACAAACACAGACAAAGGCAGCAGCCCCCACCTTTAATAACGAATTCTGTTCTGAGGGCTGCTTTCCACTAATTAACTCCAACCAGTTGCTTGTCAAGGCTGCCCAAAACCCAGAGATAAGAACTAATTTACAAAATTCTCCAAACATGAACTAAGATGTCCACCAGTTGAGTTTCAGAGCTTCTTTGCTATCTGCAAAGAACGCTTTTCCAAACCTGGCTTTTATCCTCTTGAGGGAGAGGCCATTACCTTGCAGCCTTACTCCCAAGTCACCTGTGCTGCTCTAATTGTTTTTTCCTCCAAGCAATCCTTTGTGCATGTGCACTTGGCACAGGCTCTTCAGGAATCTCCTCGTCACTGCTGCCAGCTCCCACAATCCCTGAACGCAGCAGTCCACTCCCTGATGGTCCTGGCCCCTCATCAGAGTCCTTGCTCTCCTCAACCATCTGCACCTGCTGCCAGCTAACCACAACACTGGTCATGAAATAATCCTGCATTAAGTTGTAGGTTGGGAAAAAGATAAGTGAAAATATGTGCTGGTGTATGAAATGCAACACAATATCCTAGAAATCTCTTGTGTTGCTCAGATACCATATTAATATGCAAATATATTCTGATCTATAGAAGTAATCTTTTAGAAAGTATATGTTCAAAGGAAGGCTTTGCACATTCTCAGATACAAGAGAAAAATTGCCAGAGATGAACAAGAATTGAATTATGATGAAATAGAGGAGAGAATGTTGGTAATATATAAAGAAAACAAGAGAAAAACATGTAGAATAATGAATGTATGTGTGTACTCAAGCTGGGATATTTAGATTACAAATTTTGAAAAAGAAAGACTGAAAGTAAGCAAGGAAAAAAAACATAACAGCTGATGTGTAACAAAATCTAAACAAACTTTGAACCAAATTGCTCTGGAGAAACATAAGGAATTATCCAGAAATTCAAATAAAAAGCTACAATTTTTCCCTTGCCGCTGTAACTAGATTGAATTGCAATATGTATGTTTTCTTGTAGCCAGTGGTGGGACTGCTTGTAGCCATGTGCATTTGAAAACGGCATCTTTTATTTCCATTCTACAGCTTGACTAAGTCTATATGTGCTTGGCTTCATCCATGATCCTTATTAGAGGTTTTTTATTTTCAAGAAAACAATGGCATTTATGAAAGAAATGAATAAAATGGAAAATGCTCTACTATCCTCCTGAGTCCATTTAAGCTAAACTTCTTGCTTAAGTGACACTAAATAGAGGAATAGTATTTTATGCAAGCTTTCCCTAGAACTGATCCACCTTAATTCTGGTACTTTGGAATGCCTGGTGGCCCAGTAATCAAGAACATCATTAGGGACGTTGGAATTATTGTCATTAATTTATAAACTGTAAATTTTCATTTTAATGATGTACACTGAAAAAAATGGATGAGGCAGGAAACTAAAGGAAATGAACAGTGAATAAAAAGGTACCAGCAGTTAATTATGGAAATGAGGACACTGTGGATATATTTTAGGAATCACTGCTTTAACAGGAAAATCTGTTTCTGCAATTTCACAGTAAATTATTGTTTTCATACATTTGTTACATGTTATTCAGATATTTATATATACACGTGAATCTGTATGAGTCTTATCTATCCAACTATCCATCTGGATATATTCATATACATACATACAGTACATTGTATTCATGCATATATTCTCCTCACATTTTTATTTCCATGAAGCCCTTGTGTTATGGTTAAATCTAATAGTTTCATTGTACAAAACATATTAGGGCACCTGCCACTGCGATAGTCACTTTCCATCAAACTAATTTACTTTCTTCATCTCATGACCATATATCTCTACTCAGCCAAAGTAATACTCCATTTACTATATAATTTCCAAGTAGAACTATATTGGGAAAGCTAAGGGAAAGCCAATGGAAATCATCAAACCATTAAAAAGAGAAAGTTAGAATATTTTGGACATGTGATGTGACAACCAGAAAAACACAGCATACTTCACTTAATCCTCCAGGGAAAGATTAAAGGCAAACAAGTTCTAGGCAGAAGAAGAACATCATGGCTTCAAAATCTAAGGGATTGTTTTGGACGAAACTCAGCAGCACTTTTTTGTGCGGCTGTTGATAAAAGCCAATACGATGTCCAATGACAGATATGGACGAGGAGGAGGAGGAGGAGGAGGAGGAGGAGGAGGAGGAGGAGGAGGAGGAGGAGGAGGAAGAAGAAGAAGAAGAAGAAGAAGAAGAAGAAGAAGAAGAAGAAGAAGAAGAAGAAGAAGAAGAAGAAGAAGAAGAAGAAGAAGAAGAAGAAGAAGAAGAAGAAGAAGAAGAAGAAGAAGAAGAAGAAGAATGTTATGTCCTGAGGACTCAAGGAATTCTCACTCAGGTCCACTCACTTTGTGTGGGCGTTATTCCCCCATTCCCATTGGTCAGTTCTCCCCAGCAGCCAGCTATAAAAGCAGGCTGCGGGGTCCAACTGGCTGCTGATTGCTGCGAGCCAGTTCCAGGCTTGGCAAGCACGGTCAGCCCTTTATTTGTAAAATAAAGTACTGTTGCACTCATGCTCTGGTTCAGCCTCTCATTGCTCAAACTTAACACTGGCGATGAGGATGGGATGGCTACCAGAAGCACCTTGCAACCGCTGAGTCACTAGCCACCGATCTACAGCCCAGAGAGAGCGATCGGCTGGCAACAAGGGAAACGCTGATCCGCAGCCAGAGAGAGCGGTCAGCTAGCGAAACGAGCGATCAAAAGAGCAAACGCAGATCCGCAGCCAGAGAAAGCGGTCTGAGTCAAATAGTTAGAAGCGCTGTAGCCGCTTGTTAGCCTCGCCACGGGGAAAGTGAAGCGCTGCGAGCCGCAGCCGCTCTGCATTTGGCGCGAAATTCAAACGGGTGTCATTTGAATTTCGAGCCAGTAGGAATCACAGCACAGTGCTGTAGAGAGTCACTAACGCCCACTTTTTGGCGCGAATCAAGACACCTCCAACGGCTAGCAGCCAACCTGGTAACCCAGAGAGAGAGAAAGAGAGGGTAGCAAAAAAACCTCTCCAGAGCTGATATCACTAGTAACTCACGAGCGTTCGTAGTCCCAGAGAGATTTCTCCCGCAGGTAGCCCAGCCGTTCCAGCACCATGAGTTCCAATCCAGTATTCCCGGCGTTTAAACCAGACGAAGAGAAGTGGGAATCGTATAAGAACCGTTTCAATCATTACATCGATGCGGTCGGCCTGTCGGATGCGGGAGAGCATCGGAAAAAATCCTATTTCCTAATCTACTGCGGAGCCACCGCTTACTGATACCGCTGCAGCACTCGTGGCGCCGAGAGAATTAAAAACGTTCCGTGGTCCGAGTTGCTTGAGATCCTCACAAACCACTACGCTCCCAGGCCTTCACAAATCGCCAGGAGGTTCACGTTCCGAATGAGGAAGCAATCAAGTAAGGAGACCATCAACCAATATATGGCCGCCTCAGAACAGCAGCCCTGCACTGCGGGTTTGGAACATACCTGGAGGACATGCTCCTCGATCAATTGGTTTGTGGGGTCAAGGATCTCAACCTACAGAGGCGACTGCTAGCTAAAAAGACCTCAACCTCGCGCAAGCGGTAGAGGAGGCCCTAGCAGCCGAGCTAGCAACGAACTCAGCCACCGAAATTCAGGGCCCAAGCACCAAGCTAGCAGCGTTCCCAGTCCATTCCGAAGAAGTGGAAGCGGAGGAAGGCCACAACGATGAGAACGATGTCCATCGCCTCACCAATGACAGACGGTCGCAGGTAGGGGCCAAACAAGAATACACCGTCCACCCAGCACATCACCCTGTGCCTAGCCTGTGGGGATCACATCAAAGGGTCACCTGCAAGTTTAAAGGAGCCGTTTGCAACAACTGCCATAAGAGGGGGCACATTGCGAGAGTCTGCCAAGCCCCCCAAAGCGCTGCACAAAGACCCCCATCCTCGCACTCGGGACCACAGAGGCAAGTATTAAACTGTCACACGCACCGCCTTGCCAGGCGTACTTGCCACTCTGTTAGTAAAATTTCTCTCTCCGTTTCCCTAGAAGGTAAACCGTGCCACATGGAGGTTGACACAGGGTCAGCGCTCTCAATAATCTCGTGGAACACCCTCAAGAGACTCCACCCCAGCCTATCTACTACCCGGCTTCAGAGATGCCAGTTCGGTCTGAAGGACTACCAGGGGAAGGCCATTCCCGTGATCGGCAGAGGCAAGTTCTTTGTCAGTTTTAGAGCTTTTAAAGGCCACCTACCTCTAGTGGTAGTTAACGGCAATCTACCCACCTTATTGGGGCTCGATTGGTTTCCCCACCTCGGCCTAGGGTTAACAGGAGTCCATGCTGTCTCAACCTCAGACACTGACTCCTTATTCG
Organism: Pseudonaja textilis; assembly: GCF_049901715.1. Lineage (NCBI taxonomy): Eukaryota > Metazoa > Chordata > Lepidosauria > Squamata > Elapidae > Pseudonaja > Pseudonaja textilis. The sequence continues at coordinate 34,341,968 of NC_141995.1, read as the reverse complement.
CTGACTACGCAGATGTGTTCAGCGAGGAGCTGGGGTGTTATAATGGAACCCCATCTCGTTCACCGTTGACCCCCAGGCAGTCCCAATCAGATTAAAACCACGTAGAGTTCCATTTGCTATTCGACCAAAACTAGACGCTGAATTGGATAAACTACTAAAACAAGGGTCATTGAGCCAACAGATTTCGCCAAGTGGGAGACGCCCATTGTCACACCCCTCAAAAAGATGGTAGCCTGAGAATTTGCTCGGACTACAAGACAACAATCAATAAATATTTACAAGTTAGCGCCTACCCCGTGCCCGTCATTCAGCACTTATTGCACACATTCGAACCGGGCAGTATTTTTGCTAAATTGGACATGTCTCAAGCATATCAACAGTTCCCTGTTGATAACCAAACAGCGGAACTTCAGACCATCGTCACTCACAGGGGTGCCTTCCGATGCAAGCGTCTCCAATTTGGCGTAAGTGTTGCCCGGGTATTTTTCAATCCCTCATGGAGCGGATTTTACAGGGCCTCCTGGTGTAGTACCCTACTTCGACGACATCTTGGTCTCGGCCAGGGACAGACCCCAACTCTTCCAGAGAGTGCGAGCAGTGTTAGAGAGGTTCAGACAGCATGGCCTCAAGTTAAAAAAAAAGAAAAATGCGCCATTGCCACTAGACAGGTGGACTTTCTGGGTTATAAAATTGACGCCTCTGGCATTCACCCCCTGGAGTCCAAGGTCAGGGCGATCCACGAAGCTCCCACACCGACCTCCAAAACGGAGCTACAAGCTTTCTTGGGACTCCTAAACTTTTATGCATCCTTTTTGCCCCATAAAGCCTCAGTAGCCGAACCCCTACACAGATTACTAGACAAAAGTCACCGTGGCACTGGGGCGCAAAGAAGACCAGGCGTTTAACGCGTCAAATCACTACTTACGCCAGAGGCAGTGCTCATCCAATTCGACCCCAACCTTCCTTTAGTACTGGCAGCAGACGCATCCCCTTTTGGAATTGGGGCGGTCCTTAGTCACCAACTCGCCAATGGCACCGAGGCCCCCATCGCCTTTTTCTCCAGGACGCTCTCGGCCATGGAGCGAAATTACAGCCAAATAGACAAGGAAGCCCTAGCAGCTGTTGCAGCCGTGAAAAGTTTCACGAATTCCTTTTGGCCACTTCTTGAACTGGTCACCGACCATAAGCCCCTCCTGGGCCTACTGGCCGGCGACAAACAGACACCTCAAGTCCTCTCCCCTCGGATGACAAGGTGGACGCTTTTCCTAGCGGCCTACTCATACAAACTTATCCACCGCCCGGGCAAAACTCTATCCCACGCTGACGCACTCAGTCGCTGCCCTTACCCGCTCCGGCTGAAGACCCAGCTCCTGTCAATGCCATTTTTGAAATCACCCAGTTGGACCTGCCCATCACCGCCCTTGACATCGCCGCCAAAACCAAGGCAGACCAAACGCTCGCCCAGGTGCTCGACTGGGTGAGGAGGGGTGGCCGGGAGGCAATGTTGATAACAAATTCGCACCCTTTAAGACTCGCATGCAGGAGCTGTCCAGTTTGCAGGGTTGTCTACTGTGGGGCACTCGAGTGGTCATCCCGACCTCGCTGCACCGAGTCCTGGAAGCGTTGCACGAGGGACACCCGGCATTGTGAGAATGAAGGCGTTGGCACGCAGCTACGTGTGGTGGCCGGGTCTAGACGAGGACATTGTCAATTGGGTAAGTTCCTGCAGCATTTGCCAGGAATCCCGTCCTGCTCCCCCATCGCCACCCCTACCAGATGGGAGAGCGCCAGCGCCTTGGTCTAGAATCCATATCGATCTGGCCGGCCCGTGCATGGAAAGATGTTCCTAGTGGTCGTGGACGCTTATTCCAAGTGGATAGACGTGGCGCAGCTATCCACGACCACCACACTAGCAATCACCAACGTGTTAACGCGCCTGTTCGTTACCCATGGACTACCCGACTCCTTGGTCTCCGATAATGGCCCACAGTTCACATCAGTAGAATTCAGCCGTTTTGCAGCCAACCTAGGCATTCGCCACATTTTCACAGCCCCATTTCACCCTGCGAGTAATGGGTTGGCTGAAAAGGGCCGTCAGGACCACCAAAGAGGCCCTCGCTAGGTTTGGCAGAGATGACTGGCACCACAAACTCTCACGGTTCCTGATGAGCCAGCACTCAACCCCCTGTGCAGTCACCAATAAGTCCCCAGCGGAACTGCTGATGGGCCGGCGCCTGAGGACTGTATTAGATAGACTGCCCTGACTCTCCCCTCGCTTCCACTTCGGGGGTTAGACATTTTATGTTACAGGAGCCGATATTCGCAAGGAATTTCGCTGGGGACCCACTTTGGATTCCGGGCGAGGTCATCGCCGCACCGGGCCGAGATCATATAGAGTCAGGCTGGAGGATGGTCGCGTCTGGAGGAGACACATAGACCAACTCAGAAGGCGCCTCAGCAACCTCGCAAACAAGAATCCAGAGTCTCCAGTCGAAGGGAACCGTCCCATCCGCCACCCAGCCACACCGCACCCAGTGACCAGTCTGCGCCAGCGGTCGTTCCGGTCAGCCCAAACTCGGACAACAGCGCCCAGAGAGTTGATCAACCGGATCCAACCCACGAGAGTTTGACTCCAGAAACCAACCCGGTGGTTTCCGAGGATGCCCAGTCCAGAGAGAGTGTTGGCGACACTATGCCAGCTCAACCGTCACAGACTGATACCGAACAGTCAGACAATGTTCCCGAGTTGCGCCGCTCCGGGCGCCAACACAAACCCCCCATCTACCTCAAGGACTATGCGTGTTCGCATCTGGGGGGAAGGGGTGTTATGTCCTGAGGACTCAAGGAGTTCTCACTCAGGTCCACTCACTTTGTGTGGGCGTTATTCCCCCATTCCCATTGGTCAGTTCTCCCCAGCAGCCAGCTATAAAAGCAGGCTGCGGGGTCCAACTGGCTGCTGATTGCTGCGAGCCAGTTCCAGGCTTGGCAAGCACGGTCAGCCCTTTATTTGTAAAATAAAGTACTGTTGCACTCATGCTCTGGTTCAGCCTCTCATTGCTCAAACTTAACAAAGAAGAACTGTATAGTGTAACTTTGTTCCTTTAGAGCAGGAGTGTCAAACTCAATTTCACTGAGGGCCACATCGGAGTTGTATTTGACTTGGGAGGGGCAGGAGGCATGGCCAGGGGGGCATAGACAGCTTGACATCACTCATATTGTGGGCCCCTGTGGCCCGAGTGCTCTGTCAGTGAAAATGAATTCCCGAGCTCCATTTTCGGCCTCTTGCAACCCTACAGCTCGGGAGGGTCACACACAGCCCTCATGAGTTCCATTTTTGCTGGTAGAGCCTCCATTTTCACTGGCAGGTGCAGGCCAGTCCTTCACTATTTCCAGGGCAGCCCATGGACCAGATCTAAGTACCCCATAGGCTGGATCCGGTCGGTGGGCCTTGAGTTTGTCACCCCTGCTTTAAAGACAATTCAGTCTAAAGAAGATATTCCAGGTTATGGAAGCCAGACTAGTGAAAATAAATACAATTATGAAGTAAGCCTTTCTGGGGGGTTTTTGGTCTAAAAATATTTTATTCAGCTGGCCTGATTCTACATGAACTAGGTTGTAACTCCATCATACTCCAGATGGTATTGATGAAATAGGAACTCCTTTCATTAGGATTATTTTGGAAAGTCCTTCGGCTAAGTTATAATCAGGCAGCCAAAATGCATACCTTATGTATAGAATGGCAAATTAGCTCCATCTCCTTGTTGAAACACATTCTCAGTTCTGCATTTTGTGGAAATAGTGAGCTATCTGAAGTATACAACTGTACATAAATATAAAAGGTTCCACACACCTCACTGTGGCCTGCTGGATTGCTCTACTTACTGATGTCTTAGAAGAAAAATTCAGAAGACTTCCTTATAATGTCCAATTTTGTCCTGGTACATCAAACTCAGTTAAATCCCTAACTCAAGTTTCATTATACTGCCTCTTCTACAGACATATTTGGACATTGCACCTCTCTTAGTGAATTTCCCAAGATGTATGGACCTGTTTTATATCTAGTGATCAGTATAATCTTTTATCGCTGGCAGTTGCCAAATTCTGCTTTGGTTCTATTTAGAATCAAGAAGAGAAATACTTTGCACTTCAATTAAAAAAAATCCTAACTCTTTCTGTCTATTCCTTTCTCGGCTCTTAAACAACGATAAAAGCAACAAGAAGAAAACATGGTTTTTCTTTTCCTTTTCTTATTTTTTCTGAGTTTTGATCTATGACTGAATAGAATAAATGAGTATTCTGTTAATTAATTGATTAGCACGTTTAAGCCATTACTATTGAGTCCATCCACTTTGTTTCTGGTCTATCTTTTCTTTACCCTGCCATTTTTTCTAGCATTATAGACTATTGCAGTTAGTCTTCACATAATGTGTTCAACATTGATAATTTAAGCATTTGTTCCTCGACTGACAATTCTAGGTTGATTTGTATAATGACCCATTTCTTTGTTTCTATCTATGGTGTTCTCAGGATTCTTCTTCAATACCAACATTCAAAAGTATCAATATTCTTTCTAACTTTTTTGCAATTATACTGAATGCATCAGTAACAATATTTTTGTCTATGGCCACTTTGATCACCTGGCATCTCCTTTTCCATCCAAGATTCAAATATATATTGTATAATCCTAAGGGGTATTTTGCTTGCATGTGAAATTAAGTTTGTAGACTCTTAAGTGTCCTTTCTTTGCATTTTTATGTAGACTAATATCTCGTACTATGTTAGCCATTGTGTTCTCCAGATTTCCTGACTTAGTATATTCTTTTTCTGTTGCTTGCCATATTTCAATAGGTGATCCATCAATCTTTCCAATTTAGAAACCATAAAATGACTTTATCTAGTAATACTAGAGGTTCTATAAATAGAGAATTTTTTTTCTGAGGAATTTTGAATGTTGACATCTCTGCTGTATTATTTCAAGAGCTCCTTTCATCTTTATTGGATCTTCTTTGAATCAGTTACTATCTGTCAATCGGCAAGCTTTAGCATACCAATTTCATTCTAAATTTGGAGATGTTTTGGAAGATTTTCTTTGTTTTCCCATGTCTGTTTCAATCTTCAGTATATTTACAGATGCTACTGTAATATTGTTTCTTGTCTATTCCAATAGCACTCTGAAGTTCTTTCCTGAGATGTTTGTTTGCTTGGTTTTGGCTTTTCTTTTTTGGCAATCCTCTGTTGCTTCTGAAATCTAATTTGCTTTCTTCTGTTTCTTGATCTTTATCAGTCTCTCCATATTCATCCTTAATAACTGTTTTGATTTCATTTAAGTTCTTCTGGTTTCATACCAATGAGATTTGGGGCTTTAAGGGATAGTTAATGGTCTCCTTGAAAATGGGGGGGGGGAGGGGGGGCATATGCTAAGGATCATATGGGAACTGTGGGAACTGGCTTTCTTCTTCTTTTAGATTTTAAAGTTGATCTACAATCATCTCTTGTAACATCTTTGCTGTTATAACTGAGTTCTTCCACCTTCTTGTGTTAATAATAGAGTCAGCTTGATTCCTGTGTTTTGCATCTGGCAAGGTCCGTGTTAAAGCTTGCTAATCCATATGCAGTGCACATTGAGCAGCAAATATAAAAATATAACCACAAATTATAATTTGTATGGAATTGTATGGATTTCTATATGTAATGATACTTTACTCTTTGGGGATTGTGGAAATTGAGGATATTATATCTGTATATAATTTATTTTCTAGAATTTCACTGGGAAAGGGAAATCGATTGGTTGGCTCACAAAAAGTTGCCATACTATTGTTTTGCTGGAAAATCTAAATGGCTCAAAGCATATACTGTACAATTAGATTTAAATTTACATTGCTTCCATGTTATTGTTTATTAGGACTTGCCTATTCTAGAAATCTTACATTCTATAGTGAGGCTTTCAAGAACAGCAAATAGCTTTTCTGTTAAAATAAATTATAGAAGTTGTTCATGCTATATACATTTTTCATATTTGTACATTTAGATTACTTACAGCAACTATGTTTTAACTCCAAACGGCCTAGCACATTGTTTGAGCAGAACCCATGATAATGGTTTCTCTGGTTTTGTTTCTATGTTACCATATCATCTGAACGGTGCAGCAGTTTCTTCTTTCCAGAAAACTAGAGAAGGAGCTAAAGGTTTATTCCAAGTTTTCTTTTTTATTTCATAACTATTTATTGAACTATTTATTTATTTCCATTATTTATTAAAAAATAAATGATTTTTATTTCTTTGTTATTATGTAAAAATCTTCTGTGCTTCTGTGCCAGTAATCATTCTTTCTTTAGTCACTTCCCAAATTTATTTTCATTTAAGGTTAATTAAGGGGACTTATACATCACACCAATTCATGATTTGTTTTATCATGTTTTTCTCAGTTATATGGAATACTACGATTCACATACTGTATTAAATCTGAAATAAGAACCAGCAGAGTTATGGTTTAGTGTGGTGTGGGAATCCAGGTGCAATTTAAAAACACAACTAGTCTGTAAGTCATAAAATAGATATTTCCTTTTCATTAAAAAAAAAATCTACCACTGCAATAAAGAGAGATTTGTGAGGTTTCACAAGGATTCTGTAGGGACCTCACAACCTCACATGAGGCTGCTGGATACTCATCAATGATTTAGATCAGGGGTGTCAAATTTGATTTCATTTAGGGCCACATCAGGCTTGTGTTTGACCTTGGAGAGCCAGAGTGGATGTGGCCAGCTCAACATCACTCATGTCAGGGGTGCCTGTGGTGGCCAAGCATTCTGCCAGTGAAAACAGGCTCCTGAGCTCTGTTTTTGGCTGCGACTGCCTCCTGCAATCCTCTGCCAGTGAAAACAGAGCTCAGGAGCACTGCAGGAAGCTCTCCCGAGTTCCATTTTCACTGGCAGAGGCACTGCAGGCCAGTCTTTCACTGTTTCCAGGACAACCCCGTGGGCCAGATCTATGCACCCCGAAGGCCAGATCCAGCCCCTGGGCCTTGAGTTTGAGACCCCTGGTTTAGATTAAGAAAGGAACTGGCTACTTATTTTGGTTTGGTCAGTAAGTAAGTAAGTAAATAAATAAAAAATTCCTATTTGAGTATATCTCTGTGCATACAACAGTGAGTATATGTACCCTGTTTCTCCAACAATACAGCCTCCCCCAATAGGAAGTCCCAGCATGTTTTATAGACATGAAATGAAATTAAGCCCCTCCCCCCAAATTAAGGCCTATGTTAAAACCTGTGAAATGGGGGGAATGGTGGGGGGGCTTGCCATTAGGAAGTACTTTTGTTGCACACCCGGATATGGTGCTGCCTGCATTGACCCCGATACGAAGTGCCCCACCAACGCCGAGGTCAACATCTAAGCCATCACTGCCCAGCTGAAGATGCAAAGGGGGAAATTAAGTCACCCCCAAAAAGACAGCCTAGCCATTTTTTCGGGGCTCAAAAAAATAAAATAAGACCCAGCCTTATTATATGAGAAACACGGTATCTTCTTTTGCTTATATTGCAAGTAACAGGATGCTTGTCTGAATTTGGGAGTTAACCAGGGCCTGACATACATACTCTTTTTACTTAACTAAAGGTCCAAAGAGAACATCAGGGATAAAGGTTAGGCTAGCATGTAAAAAACAAAACAAAACAAAATGTTTACAGAAGAAAGTTGTGGCAAGCAGCCAAGAGCTATATGGATATGTCCATGAAGTCACAAGAGATGAGTGTGGTTTGGTTTTATTTGTTTTAAACATCTGTCCAAATATCCAGGGTTAACAAGTTTTGATTATACCAGGGCAAAATAGATCTCTTCAGTCCCTCAAAATGCTTTGGAATAAAGACAGGTTTAAAAAGCAATTTGGAACAAGTTCATTGGCCCATGTGATAAATACAACTATTGAATATTTCATTCACTTCTCAATGCACCAAACAAGAGCAATGATGTTTCTCTTTTGGCTTTTGCTTGCAAGTTCCTAAAGCTAACCCTAAAGTATTTATGTTATGGCTATGGATTCAGTCCAGGGGCACGTAGCTTAGAGTCTGGTTGATTTTGGGGTTAGCAAGTTGCCTAGACATAGAAAATGAGTGCTCCAATAGATGGCATACAGCTTCAAACAGCATTAAAAAATCAGTTTTGATTCCTATTTAGGATAAATATCAAGCTTCTCTGAGGACAAAACACAGCAGGGCTTGAATGCAAATGTTGAAAATCTCCTTTGGGAAGAAGATCATATTTGCAGATTTGATTTACAGAGTCAGGCATTTGCAGAAAGAGGCTGCCAGAATGGCTTTCTCTTCTTGCAATCAGGTTTATTAGCATTTGCCTGTCTATTCTTGGAAAGACAATAATAAGTGACTATTGGCCTGAATTATTTTAAAAGAGTAGCAGACACAGTTGCACTTTGTGCTAGTAGCATGGCCTGTTTCTGTGCCATCTTAAAACAGCAAGATTGTGAGAAAGGAAGCCACAAAATGATTAAAAAGCCCCTCTTTTCACAGTGCCGATGCTAGAATATTTTTAGCATTTAAGATACAGTCTTTTTTTCTGAACGGTGTTTCCCAGAATATTATCAGGAAATTATAACTACGCAAATTCTTTCTCCCATAATATGCAATTATGCTGGAGTGTTTTTTGTTTGTTTGTTTGTTTACCAAAGTAAACTGATATGATTCTCACTAGGTTTTGGGGCTGGCTTCTCACCATAATCACAAAAAAGGAGAGGATGCCTAAATTTATGGTTTGCATACAAACAATAGTTCCATCTCCAATGAGTTAAAGAGGACTTAAAATTTGGCATAAGTGAAGATCAAAATCAAACATCGGAACCTGTTTAATCTGCATTCCATCTAACTGTGAGACAAAGAAAGAGCCTAAGCACTAGAGTTGTAGAAAATTATAAAGAATAGGAATAATTTGTTGATTCATGGAATTCATATCTATTTTTCTTCAAAATTCAGCTAGAGACCGGTTTAGATTTACAGTTTTCTGGATGTTTTTGCTACCATTTAATATCACTAGGAATTTTGCAGCCCAGATTTCATAGCCCTTTTTAATGTTTTTCTACTGATGATCCTGTAAGAAGGATGTAAAATTCCTTCCCCTCCTTAGGAAAGCACCCTTTCTTATTCAGCTTCTACAGACATTATGGCTGCTGACAAGGTAATAACCTCAGATTGAGAAAAGCTGAGGTTTTCCATTTTTCATTGAAAAGAGTTATGGAGCTTTACAGAGAAAGGCATATTAAGTTTTCCAGAAGGTTAATATATTTTAAGCTTTACATAGTTATTTATCTGCTGGGATTTGCTGTCAAAGAAGATTTTTTTATTGCTTAAAATTTTCAGTAACATTGATTCGGAATCCTGTTTTAAAAATTCTGTATATTAGATTCACTTGATTGCAGTTTGGTTGCCTATACCAAGGAATAGGGATCCTGTTATAGATCTGAGCCAGTTGATGTTACTCAGATTTATATGTGACATGGGATGTAATTATCGTTTGGATTTTGGAGTTGTCCAAATTCTGTGAAACAGTTTTATCATTCATTAGAAACATTTTAATGAAGGACATATATTAGGGAAAAAATGAAGTCTAGAATTAAGAAATTCTATGCATAAAAATCAAAACAGATTTTAAATCAAAGCATTCGTAATTTCTTGCAGAAACAAGATGAAATGAACCTATGCATGAAAAAAGTGAATATCATAGAAACACATCCCCTCTTCATTTCCCCATCATATCTAGGAATATGCTTTCAATACCTTGGATTGTCAAAGATTTAGTCCTTGCACCATTGTATGATTTTGTGCAATGATCAGATGATTCCCCTATAGTTTAGGATTGCTAAAATTTCCCCAGAACTCCTAACATCTCATCAAATATTGAGATCTCATTAACTTACAAATCATAAGCCCCTTTTCTTTTCTTTTACTGGATGGTCTGGTCATCTCTGAAATTACTGTAGGGTCATCTGTTAGTATTTCATTGCTAAAGCTAAGCTTTGGCTTATGATTAAAATCAGGAAAGACCACAAAGGCTTCCTTCTACAGTTTGCTTATCATATTGTCTTATGTGAGAGCAGTGGCTTTTTCTCCTTTCTCTCAATCCACCTAGGATACAAATTTAATACAAAATAATGGGTTGCACTTTCCCATTTGAGACATGTACAGTTTGGGAGGCCTCTTGCATTCTCGGTTTCTGGTTGAAAAGCAGGCAACAACTGTAGCCAAGAGGGCTTTTGCAGAAGCACATCTAGTGTGGCAATTGTCCTTTTCCCTGGACCTTTTAGAGCAGGCGTCGCCAACCTTTTGGACCTCAGGGACCACCAAAGTCATAATTTTAAATCCCAGGGATGACTAATATGAATTTTGACTGATAGTGGCTTGCTGACGTTGGTGGAGAGAGAGAGAGAGAGAGAGAGAGAGGGAGGGAGGGAGGGAGGGAGAGAGAGAGAGAGAGAGAGAGAACACCTTCTCTCTCTCTCTCTCTCTCTCTCTCTCACACACACACACACACACACACACACACATACAGAAGCAGTGGTGGGATTCAAATTTCTTAACAACTGGTTCTGTGGGCATGGCCAAATTTGTGGGTATGGCTTGGTGGTCATGTGACTGGTGGGAATGGCTTGTATGTAAATATTATAAATATTTATATAAATATTGAATTTTTATAAAAAAAGAGCAACTTTTACCAAAATCAGGCAAAGCAGGCAGGCAGATTGAGTTGCTCACAGAATCACAGATTCACTTAGAGATCTGTGCTCCTGCCATCGGCCAGCTGAGTCTGCACTGCTTCAGTCCTAAGGAAGGTTTGGCTCTGCTTAAAAACAGAACCAAAGATCTAAAGATTAGATTTCCTGCTTTCTAGCTAATCTAAATCTCACAGCACAGCAGAATAGCTGATGGTTAGAAAAAGGAAAAATAGCAACTTAGCATGCAAGTTTGCCAGGTAAGGAGTGAGTGGGCAGCACAGCCTTGTGTTCCTGCGCAGTCTGGATTAATTGCTTTGGGGGTGCTCTGGGGGTGACATTTCTCTTCGGACTGCCAAAATTTTCTCATGGACCAACAGCGGGCTAGAGCCCACTGGTTGGCAACTACTGCTTTAAAGAATCATTGTTCCCCTCCCCAAAAGTAGCAATAGCATTTAGACTAATATATACTTCACAGCACTTTTACAACCACCTCTAAACAATTTACAGAGTCAGCATATTGCTCTCCACAATCTGGGTCCTCATTTTACCCACCTCAGAAGGATAGAAGACTGTGTCAACCTTGAGCCTGGTGAGATTCGATTGGCCAAATTGCAGGCAGCCAGCAGTCAGCAGAAGTAGCCTGCAGTATTGCATTCTAACCACTGCGCAGTGGCGCAGTGGTTACAATGCCACTGTGATTATGTATACTGTGGCTATATATACACTTTGTTTATATCTACTCATATGGTATATATTATTTAACAAATTTAAAAGTACTTTAAAATGCAAATTTTTTCAAATGTGATTGATCTCTATATTTGTTTTAAATGTTCATAGTTCCAAATCTTGGCAATCTTTTTGCTTTCAATTATTTTGAAATCCTTATAGCTGTTCCTTTATATTTCACTCTAATGACACCCCAGGCCAATAGAAACATGCTTTAGAATGGGGAACATGGATGAAACAAGTGTCCTTCAGAGCCATAGTGGTGCAGTGGCTAAAATGTAGTATTGCAGGCTAATTCTGCTGACTGCAGAACAATTCAATCCTAACTGGCTCAAGGTTGACTCAGCCTTCCATCCTTCCAAGGTTGGTAAAATGAGGATCCAAATTGTTGAGGGCAATATCCTGACTCTGTAAACTGCTTAGAGACTGCTGTAAAGCACTGTGAAGCAGTGTTTAAGTCTAAGTACTAGTGTTTTAGAAGGCGCAACTTGAAGTTGTGAGCTTGGTATTTTTTCAGTGTCTCCCTATAATCTTATCCATGGCTCACCCGCAGGTGGCCTCTGGATCTTGGGGATTTTCTCATGAGCAGCTGTCTTCTAGAGCAAAAAAGCTCCATGGAAGAGGACTCACCATTCAGTCATCAGTCTCAGCTTCACTACCGCCTCCCTTATTTGGAATTATGTCAGATCACCATTTTTTTTTTATCCAGAAGTTCAATGGCAGTTGTTTTTCAGCTTGAGTTAACTCTTCCTGTTCTTTCGATATCCTATCATAACAATGCACTTAGACTTATTTACCACTTCACAGTGCTTTACAGCCCTCTCTAAGTGGTTTACAGAGTTAGCATATTGCCCCCCAAAATCTGGGTCCTTAATTTACTGACCTTGGAAGGATGGAAAGCTGAGTTGACCTTGAGCCAGTGAGAATTGAACTGCTGAACTGCTGGCAACTGGCAGCAGAAGTAGCCTGTAATACTGTGTTCTAACCATTGTGCCACTACAGCTCTTGTATGTAATAGAGATAAACCTGACATTTAACAAGCAGCTTTTGAAGGCACGAAAAAAATTAAATCCTTGGGTCCTTAAATTGGGTCACTTATCTTTTTTTTATCTTGGGTCCATTTTAAGCACAGAAAGGCTTTTTATAAAGAAAAGTTATCTCAGAGTTCAGTTCTACATTAGCAGATAGAATTAATAACCCATTGGTATGTGTTCATTCACATTAGGATATATCTCTATCTAATCTAATATATGCAATTGGAGTTACCTTGATGGACAGTCAAATAAATAAATAAACAAATAAATAAATATTTGTTTCCCTTAGGTTTTTTAAGTTCAGCAATATAAAGTTAAAGACTAATATAATTAATACAATTGCAAAATGAAATTATTCTCTATCTTTCAATCCACTTGTTTATGATATCAAGAAGCATTAAATAAAATGTAATGGGAGGGTGAGACTTATATTTTTTTAAAAAAATCTACATCCGTGTTATTGATAACTTTTACTAATATAGAGTGCTTTTTCAAGAAAAGAAAAAACACATCCAGTGAGCATTAAAAGATCCCCAGGTATGTTGAGTGGAGTGAGAAGCAGTATCTTTGTGCTTGTATGTGTGCTATCAGATATGTCCACTGTGAGGGAACCAAATAACAAAGATGTATCATAACATACATAAAATGGAATTAAACTTTGGTCACATGGTTGTAAACATGACAGTCTCTCTTACTGAGGTAATGGAGTCAGGGAGAGATGCATTGAGCCATGTTTCACAGTCAAATATGATGCTGAATTTAGCAGTATTTAGTAAGGGGAGAAATTCAGGTATTTTATTTACAAGGCTTCTTGCATTGAGTAGCTTGCATTTAAGGCCAGTTGTAGTTTGAATTGAGGTAGTTGAGGACGTGCGCGCTTATCAACTTCTCATTTCTGGCTTCCAGGTGGACATCACTGTGTGCTATGGTATAATTTTATTTTTATTCTCACCCAGAATCTTCAGATCCATAGTATTCATAATCAAAATACAAGAACCATTCTCCACTTGCTTATCCTCCAATCATCAACTATCTTTCTTTCCTCAGTGACTATATAAATTATGCAACATGAAGAAGATGAAAGTCTTTATGAAGAAAGGTTTAGTTAAGGATGTGAGCTAAACTCTGTGAAGCAAAAAAGTCATCTAAATAGATGAGGGATGTCTTTAGAATTTTCCACAAGCTTAAAAATGGCAATATTGCTCTCTTTTGCCTACTTCTCTTCATACCAATACCGTTCTTCTGGTAGTTCTGGTCTTCAATTTTATCTCTGAAGCTTTTTATTCAAGCTTTACTCTGCTGGGTGAATAGCCTTGAAATAAAAGATGAAACACTGAGCACTTGTGGGAGTTGATTGCTTAACTAGTGTCGACTATGAGTGCAACTGACTATCTACAGAAAACTTTCATTTATATAAATTCAGAGCATGTTTGATTTAGAAGAGTGTCTTCAGATGCATTTAAATTGGTCCCTGAAAAAATCCACCACATGATGCTGAAAATATTCTTCCCCAACTTCCTTGCTAATAAGCCACAGCTGATTTTTATCCACACCCCTCAGAATGGCAGCGTGTGTGTGTTTTTTTTTTTCTTCTTTTGGATAAGTATTGATAAAGTATCTAAAACTATCTGAATAAAAGCCATAGTGGCGCAGTGGTTAGAATGCACTATTGCAGGCTAACTTTTCCCACTGCCAGGAGTTCAATCCAGATTGGCTCTAGATTGATTCAGCCTTCCATCCTCCTGAGATTGGTAAAAAGGGAACCTAGATATGGGGGCAAAATGCTGATATTTATAAAACTCTCAAAGAGTGCTGTAAAGCATTATGAAGTGGTACATAAGTCTAAGTGCTATTGTTATTGCTGAATATGTAAACAGAAGACAACTGATTATTGTTATTGTTATTTTCATGTCTGGTAATTGGGTTGTGCAGGTCTTCAAAAAGAAAAACTATTTACTAAGAGAGTACTGGCAGTATAAGATGTATAACATGCATTACGTAAGGGAAAACAGAAGTAGGAAACAAAATTCATAGAGAGACACTTTTTAAATCATCTCAAGAATTTTCCCATCTGAGCTAGTAATAACGCCGATAAGAGAAAATGTTTGGTTATACAAATCAGGTATCTTAATACATCATAGCATCAACCTGCTGCCATGTTCAACTAATGCAATACTATGGAAGATACAGCCCAAGAAAAGATTGTGTAATTGCCATATTGAACGCTGCACTACATTTCAGGCAGAGCAGCTTGAAAAGGCCAAAACATTCTGTTTATGTGTCTGTTCCATTAACCACTCTTAATAATTTGGCAAAAAAAATTGTAAAGAGAATAAAAAAGCTGCAAGATGATGTGAAAACAGACTACAAGGATGGAGGAGAAAGATTGGGAAAATTAAACATCGAAACATTGGCACTGACACATTTGAGCTCCTGTAGAAGCATGAAGCTTTGCAGTTCTAAGAGTTGAAATAAATTTTGCATTTTGAAATTGTGTCTGTCAAGTGCAGGAAATCAGAAGTCTAGGCAGTTCAAATGAATATACATTTATTGTATGCTAATGCGCTCTATAACAATCTAAACTACTAACAGTCAAAGCAAATTGACGGTAGATAAAAGTCAATTGAATTCAAGGTGGGTTGTGAATGTGAAGGGACTCAAAACTGATGACACGTTTAACCCTTCCTTTGGATTCAGTCTGATCATCTCTTACAATGATTTTGTATTCAATTGTTTCATTGACAGTAATATTGTTCTACTATGTAGTATAATATTATAAGATTAGAAATGGACAGTGTATCCACTTTGATTCTGCTTTATACTTAATTTAAACAATTGCTAAAAAACCTGTCTTCAAATAAATATCCTGTTTGATGATAATGCACTTTATCAAGTACAGTCCCAAACATGACCTTCATAAAATGGAATTAATAATTATATTGTATTGTATTGTAATATTTATAGATGTGCAAAATGATTTCATAAATAAAATTTTATTTTAAAAAATTAAAAAGGAAAATGAAAATTAATTAATAAAGTAAAAAAAAGAAAAGAAAAAGAAATCTACAAAGAAAAGAAGAGAAAGCTAAAAGTGCAAGGGAAGAGTAAAAGTACAAAAGAAAGAAAAAAGAAGTAGCTTCCAATATACAGTTATAAATTTACTTCTTACTCTTATGGTTACAGCATATTTCTCATCTTTCTACAATTTATCCTGTTTAATCATCAAAAACATAAGTTCTAAGTTCATTTTTTTCTGATTGATAGAAAAAGTCCATTAGAGGTTTCCAGTCAGCAATAACCATAGGTATTCTTTAATCCAAGTAGTCAGTTTAGCCATCTCAGCAAATTCCATCATTGCACCAATCATTCCTCCATTTGTGGATAGTGTTGATTCTTTCTGTGAAGACAATAATCTCATTGCAGATATTATATACAAAGTTCCCTGACTTTGTTCCAACTATTTGTCCATCAGTCTCAAAATAAAAACCTTTCATCTCAATTGTATATTAATCCTATGAATCCGTTTGTATTTGAGTCCAGAATTTTATAGCTTTTTTTCACATCCACCAAACATACTAAAAATGTCCCGTCTTGATGTTCAGATTTCAAGTATAAATTTGCCTTTACATCTTCTTGACAATTTCTCTGGTGACAGGTACCCTATATGTGCAAAATTGAGTGATATCTACATTAAATATTTATTTTAGGATGCACAGATTAGGTGGTTGTACTGTATTTCACAAATATTGTTTGTCATAAGCAAAACGTAAGAGAGCATGACACATATTCAATAAATAAATAAAATGCATAGGTATGTGAACTAGCTAAATATGTGTGACTTAATTTCCTTTACTTCTACTTTGGTTGATGGGTTGTGAATTAAGTGAAAGCTTTAATTTTTACAGGTATTATTCTAATGATACTAAAAGTTAAACTTAAAACAAGATGTGCTTTTGTGCAATCTTGTGATCCTTTATGGATTTTTTGATGACAGAAGGACGGAAAAGTTGATGATGTATGGTTTTGCATATAAAAAGAATGGGTTATGGGAAGAGAAGGCATTGTTAGTAAATTTATAGGAGTGGTAAATTATCAATTTTTTTATTTATTGTGATTATTTATATACCTCTGTCTTCTTTTAATTTATTTCTTTACTTCTTTCTATTTTTTTCTTTTTTGCACATTTTTTAAATTTGTATTTGCTTTTATTATTCTATTTAAAATCCTGAAATTCAAATTTAAAAAGCCATTTGGTTCTGCCATTTTGTACTGATTTGCTTTCATTTCAACCTCTGTTATGTAGGCAGAAAGCAATAATACTATCTAAGTCTTTTAGCACACCTCAGCACACTGGGATAATTATCTTTGCGTGTGTGCCTTTCAGGAACTGCCTTGAGTCCCTGCATTTTTGTTAATAAGATTTTCTGGTGTGGATTGTCATAAACTAATCGTCATGACTGACACAATGGCCCAAGGTCACCCACTTGGCTTTTTGCCTAAGGCAGGACTAGAACTCAGTGTCGGTTTCTAATCAGCTACCTTAAACTTTATAGCAAACTGGCTCTCAGATTATTTTAGTCTGAAATATCACTTTAGTTGGAATTTACAATAAACATCTAATTGTAATTTACTATCAGTGGAAACAGTTTACTGCCTCTGACTTTCACTCCAGTTATGTGAAATTATGGGAATAACACTGTACTCCTATATAATATCTACATGGAAATAAGCTGCATTGAATTCAGAAAGATTTAAGGATAACAGTCTAAAAGGAGTAACTGATACAGCAAGACCAAATATCTGGAGGTTTGTTTTTTGGAACAGCTGTATTGTTGTTGCTTTTCTTTCAGTTCAGGTTTGTTTAGCAAATTGTAATGGCATTAACAGAAAATGAGATCAGCATCCTTTGTTTACTGCAAAGCAGGCCAATTATGTCTTCATATCAGCAGAGGGAATTGGTCACTATTTCTACTTTCAACATGTTGATTTCTTTTCTCATGCAGTGAACTAATCTGAAACATCAAATGTCAAGTTAATCTAGAATGTTCAGATAATATGTACATGACACACCATTTCATATTCTGAGTGCTATATATGCCATTAGAAAATGGCAATTCTTATTAATAATTGGGGGCATGCATAAGTGCACCAACGTACCTATGTCCTATTGTTTTATTTTTCTTACATGTATCCATTTCATGTATTCATAATTATGTTTATACTTATACCTGTTATCTTATAATCACTTAACAAACAAACAAACAAACAAACAAATAAAATTGCAGCCTTGAAAAGAACAGAAATTGGAGGGAGGATGTATAAGAGAGAGATGGGAGGAGACATAGTGTAGCTGAAAGGGAGTTCAGTGAAATATAGGGTAGATTCAGCTATTAGTCTCATCAGCTATTTTGTAGAATGCTTGAGACTAACTCTAAAGACTGGTCAAATGACTGTCTATATATCTTTTCAAATTTTGGATGCAGCTTCTATAGCTCATTCAAAGTTTGCCAAAAGATAATTTTTAATATAATAAGGGAACAAGAGAAAGTGAATAATAGGAATGTAAGATAAGAATAATTCATGCAGTTGTGATTAGCTATCTGTGATTAGTATTGCTACATTTTTATACATTGCAAAATTCAGATTCACTGGTTCTCTGCAACATTTTTGGGGCAGCAAAACAGAGTTTCTATAAGGCTAGCAAGTATTTCTCCTAAAGTTAATCTGTTTAGTATAATTCTCTACTGGCAAAATTCAAATCCATGGGAAATTCTCAATAGCTGGATAAAAAGGCCAAATTCAATACAGATGTGTGACCTTAATAAAACCACTTGAAAATAATCAGCATTAACAAAACTATCATCAGTCAATTTCAGAAGGCAGTTTTACTTGGAACCATTTATATATCCTGTGGTGATACTTTTAACACCATCAGACAACATCTGACTATCCCAAGTCCTTGGGAAAGACTCAATAGATAGATAAAAATGACAACTCTAGTCTAAACATCTGGCTTATTGTGAAACAAACCATAATAATAATTCATCATATCCATAAATGATCATAATTTGCTGTAGAAGAAATTTATCTGCATTGTAAATATCTTTTTAGAATGGCCCACTTTTTAATTTTCTCCAGTTTGATTTGACCACATAGTAGTTGATAATAAACAACAATATGATCTTCATTGTATTGGAGCTAATAATGACATTTGTTATTATATTTAACAATATTGAGTAACCATGGTATTTATGTAATAATTTGTACAAACCAAAATCTTTAATACACAAATGGTACTAAATCAGTTTCACTGACATACTAAGATGTACTATCTTGAAAATCAATAAAAAGAACATAAAGCATACCAGTGTAAACTATAGAAAATGCCTTAAACATGCAGGTATGAATTAGGTTTCTGCAGACCTCACATATTATTTAAGATTACAAGCAAAAGCATCAATATTTTATGTTTCAATGTGTAGAATTATTGACTACTCTGAATAAATATTTTGGATGAATATTTTAATCAACATAACCACAGTCAGCAATGAAAGTATGTGAATAGATATTACTCATAACTCAGTAAAACTGTCAAGTTCTTTGATGGAGAAATCATTTCATCAGAAATGTGTTCAATTTATCAAGATTTAGAGCCATTTCTCCTCCAGAAATGTCAATATCCTTAAAAAATAATATAGCATTGTCAATTGGCAGTCTCCTTTTTCAGAGGGCATGCTTGCAAGTTTGTAACAGCCCCTTCCTCCATATAAACATGCACAAGTGTAGTAATACAGTTTCAAGGTACAGACACATGGTCACAGATTGGATATATTTTATTTGTGATCCATATTTAAATTAATGTATTCTCAGAAAGTAAGCTGTTACAGAACATTATTAGAAAAGAATGTAATGGATGCATAACTAAAAACATGAATATGTTTTGTTTAATAGCACACACAGAGGTGTTCTCATTAACAAGCTTTAAACATCTGAAAACTCTTCAAGCTTCTACAATGAAATTGTCTAGCAGTGGCAATTGGGGAATTGCTTGAAGGATAGAAAGTTCTTCCACTTGGTAGAATCAGTGAGGAGAAGAAGAATAGGAATGAACCTGTTCCCTCATTTGGAACTGTCAGTTGAGAATGTACAGTAAGATCTAAAATAAGTATTTTTGTAAGATTCTCCCTATCAGACCCCCCCACACACACACATACAGATACATACAAATAAGTGAAGTGTTTATTTACATGGCTCCAGGCCTACATACTGTGTACCTACATAGGGTAGGGTAGGGTAGGGTAGGGTAGGTAGGATAGGGTAGGGTAGGGTAGGGTAGGAAAGGAAAGAAAAGGAAAGGAAATTCAGAGAAACAAAACTAGTAATTAAAAATGTATTTCAGACAGTTTGGACCAGCAACCTTCTGCTATAATTGTTACAATATTTATGTAAAGATAGCTCTAGCAATTTAAAAAAAATTATGATAAACCTTTACTTAGTTGTATCAATTAAACAATGACCTGCAGGTATGACTAAAATCTAGCTGTCTAGGCAAATATCCTCATCTTCCTTCACAGTTCCATGTATATATGTCTCAAAACTGTATGTTTGATAGAAGAAGACAACTTTCCTATATAGAAATAGTGTACTATTCTTTGGTCAAGTATATACACCCTGCAAGAATTATACTAACCCAAACAAGCAGAAATGCTAGAAAAGTGGAAAATGTACTTCAGAAATGAAGCAGAAAAACCCTTTAATGTGGAATTCAGAGAATGGTGCCCATTTCTGCTATTCAAAAACTATTGCTGTTGTAACAAATTTAGCTGGGCAGTACATATAAGCCCTTAAATGAAAAAGTAAAAGTTTCATGATAGGAACTGTCAATGTAATACTGGAGTTAATTTGAAAGGAAATTTAGTTAGAAGACTATTTTAGAATTTGAAGTAGATTTAAGTTAGCAAAGTAAAACATAGGAACCCATGTCAAGATACATTTATGGAGAAAGTATCTCAAGAGGTGAACGTTTACAAAGAATAAGGACTATAAAGGTCAGTTAGAAATAATTCTGATGAAAAGTGAAAATAGGACAGCAAAAGTCACCATTGTATCCAGTAAACATCTGAAAAACAAAGCAACGAAAATTTCAGGAAATGGAAAGAGGACCAAGTAAGAGAGGAACAGAACAGCCTGTCTGAAACTAGAAATGGAAAACAGAATAAATTCAGATTAGAGACAGATACAAAATAATGAAAACAGCTTTTGAGATACTGTACATTCAAAATAAAACAGTAAACATACATAGAAGAATCCATCCAACAACTTGCTATGAATAGATTTTATTTAGAAAAACCAAAAAGCTATTACAAAGTAATTTTAGCAACTACTGTGGATCAAATGCATAGTTATAGTGAAATGAACATATTTTTATGACCAACTTTGTTATCAGGTTTTCTTTTTTTTTTATAACCCTGTGAGGATTAACTCTCACAATTCCTAAACAATAACATTTAAAGTTACCATGATAGATAGAAACAATGCTTCACAAGTAACAGAATGAAATGTTTCTTATTTCACTTAAGAAATAAAAATCAAAGGCATAAATAGAGCATGGATACCAGGTTTGATAAAACTTGAAATAAGAGTTGACTGACAACTGAATATGAACAATATGTTTAAGGCTGCATATGATTTCCAAATTACAGGAAATGATTACTACACACTATTCGGCTCTTGTGAGACTCCTCCTTAAATATTGTGTTCAGTTCGGGAAATTCCACCAAATAAATATTCAAGGACTTTGTAACAGGTTCAGGAGAAAAAATAATGAAATGACCAGAGCACTAAAGCTAAGCTATATAAAGAATAACTGGGAAATTGTACTATATAGCATGAGAAAATATGTCATAAAAGGAATATGATGGTATTTATAAAATATCTGAAAGGATGTCCCAAGATGCTTTTTAAAGAGGCAACTGGACTTTCTGTTTTTTTCTTTGAAGACATTTCACTTCTTATCCAAGAAGCTTCTTCAGCTCTTTAGAAAGTCCAGTTGCCTCTTGAAAAAGCACCTTTGGGACAACCATGTTCTGCATGACTGAGAATCTCCATAGACATCTGAAAAGATGTCATGCAGAAGAGCCTGGGACTCTGTTCTAGAGCCAAGGCATAAATAATGGACTTAGCTTACAGGAAGGGAGATTCCATCTGAATGTCAGACATACTTCCTAATACATTGATAGTGGAACTATTTATTTATTTATTTATTTATTTATTTATTTATTTATTTATTTATTTGTCAAGCAAATCAAATTATAAGATAGCAGGTATAAATATAAACATAGTTATCAATACATGAAATGGATAAATATAAGAAAAATAAAAAGAAACAATAGGAGAAGGACAGTAGGCACATTGGTGCGCTTATCCACGCCCCCCTACAGACCTCTTAGGAAAAGTAGTAGACAGTGGACAGTCTAAGAACAGTTGGTGGTTCTTCTTCATTGAACATGTTCAGATGAAGGCTACAGATAAAGACGGTTGTGGATGCTTTAAACTGGATTTCTCTTCCAAGCAGGGCACTGGTTACAGTAGCCTGAGTGGCTCCTTTTAACTCTATGATGTTAAAAGAAAGACAACTATACTTGCTACAATAGTGGGTGCTGAGGTGGGGAATCATCCAGTGAGTGAGAATTCAAACAGAAGAGCATCACAGTTGCCAAATGAAAGGATTAAGTAAAAGCCAAATTGGCTAGTTATAACTTCTACATGATTTAGAAAATGAAAGAGAATGAAGACTTTAGTTTAATAATTTCCATTCTAAGATAGAATGTTGGACAAAGTCATCTGCACAAACTTTGAATAAGCCGATAGTTTTTGATGAAGAAATTCCAAATTTCAAAGAGCAGTACACATTTCAGATTTTCAAAGCTAGGTTTAGAAACATCTTGACTTTTTTTAGAATTCAAATGGTCAAAATAAGAAAGGACAGCAAAGAACAACCAAACAATTCCATCCTGTTTGTTATATATTTCTTTCTAGATCTATGTAATCTGGATCTATTCATGGTGATGCTCATGGATTTTGGTTTATAACAAAGATTTGTCCTTTGGAAACTGAAATATAGATGCAGACTCTGCTTATATTAAAACAACTGTGTCTATACAAATAATTTTCGACATGACCACAACTGGGACCAGAATTTCTGTTGCTAAGCAAAGTGGTTGTTAAGTGAGTTGTGCCTAATTTTATAATCTTTTTTGCCACAGTTTATAAATGAATCACTGGAGTTGTTAAATGAACTATTAGGTCATTAAGTGAATGCAGCTTCACCCATTGACTTTGGTTGTTAGAAACTGTCTGGGAACATCTCAAATGACAATCATGTAACTTCAGGATGCTGCAACGATTGTAAATACATCCTGGTTACCAAACACCTGAATTTTGGTCACATGACCATGGAACTGCTGTGACAATTGTCAGTGGGAGGCATGATTGTAAGTAACTCATGTGCAACTGCACCAAGGCACTTGACTGGTAAAGAATACAAAAAGAAAAGAAAAGCTGCCTATTTCATAATGTTCTAAATAATAATATAAGTCTTTATTAGAAATCTGGTGGTTGTCTAAGCAACTCTATGCAGTGTGCTTTCTTTGTTGGTTTTCATTGTTATTCCAATTGTATGATGATATTAAGAGTCTCAATATTTCCAATAGTATCCTTCTCTGTGTTTTCTCTATATTTAATTTCGTACAGTTTATTAATTTTATAAATACAAATAAATACAAGAAGTGGTGTTTAAGATACACAAACACACACTTACACACTTGATGCTTACTTGGATACTTTAAATGCGCCAAAGTTCAATTGATTAGATTTCCAAAACCAAAAACTTATAGAATAATTATAGTTGTATCCACAGTAGTACTTGTATTAGGCAAGATGCACTGAATTTATTTCACAGATACTGCCTTGCCCAGTTGAAACAAGAAGTATTTATATAACCAGCACTTTAGTTCTGATTCAAACTTTAAGAATATATTCCTCCTGAGTGCATGCCATGAATGTGATTATATGGAATGCATTACAATTAAATAAGTTAAATACAGGGCTTCAGTAAATGTTCTCACTAAGTGGTAATACTAATAGCAGTATCTAATTTGCAGTTGTTTCTCCTACTTAACTCCTTTTGCCTTTAAGTGCTATAAAAGTATTGGAAAACAATACTTAAGAGAGATGCATTTATTGTCCTTTTATAGACAATTGTTCCAATAAGTGCTAGCAATTCTGTCTTCGTAGGGTGAAAATTGTATACCTCAGTGGCTGTCCTGCCTGTGGCAGTAATGAAGTCTCAGTAGTAATCTAATTGTATTGACTTAGCAAGAAAATGGAATTCTCTTGACAGGATAAGCCCAAGCAAATTGCAACATCATAAGATCCATGCTGATATAAACACTATTGACATCGATGGGGAAAATAGTGGGTTAGGTTTATGTTTTGGAGAAGTTTAAAAAAACAATCTTTTAAATTTAGTTGTTGTAAAATATATGGGTTTTTTTGTGCTTTATAGAGCTTCTCTGGAATGGATTTTTGTCACCCAAGCATTGGGACCAAGTATGGAAATGAAACTATTATTGAACTTTCAACATTGGTCATTCTGGTTAAATGTAAGGAAAACTGCAGCAACTTTAAGAGATGCTTCTTGAGTAGGGAGTTTTTGTGTGGTAGGAGCACATTACAAACTCCTGAGAGAGGAAGATCATAATCAGTGATCTTTGGTTAGTTCCAAACTTTTCAAGTTTTAAGTTTCTTTGGCATGTAATCTGAAAATACCAGTTTTAATTGAAGTTCGAACTGAGTTCTCATTGAGGCTTACAGAGAAACTCTCTGAATTATTTAATAACGAATACCTATGTTTGAAGCTATGTGGTAGTATTACAATGTGGCAATGAATGATAAGGAAGACTCTATCCATCTTGTCATTTGAAGGCAATGCTTCAGGACAATATTTTTTTCTTTGACTCCTGGGAAATCTCACTAAAAGCAGAAGTCTGTGCATACCTTGGAAGCAGGGATTATACTGTATCTTGGGGCATGAAGGCAATGATCTTGGTGGAGGAACAAATAAATACCTGTGTGTGAGCAGCATGAATGCTAGGAGGCTGGTTAGCCCCAATCAGAGTAGTTTATAGGCTGAACTGAAAATTGAGGGGGAAATGGCATTACATTTCTTAACAGATGGGCTCTTTGTAAATGAAGTACTGTACCACATCATCTAAAACTGTTTTATTAATTCTGATTTTGCAAATGTGTACACTTTAATCAAATGGTGAAGGGATAAAGCTTTATTTGTCGGATTTGAAATTGCCAAAGTAAGCATAAGTTATGATCTCATTCATTGGTAGGGTGATTGATATGCCTGAATATTGCTTCTTCAGAAATCAAAGATGGGATGGGATACATAGAAAGTGCTTCCCAACTACCTGATAATGAAAGACAAACTGTTGTAATGATGTCCATTTGTTTTGTAGAGTATATAACTGCTTAGGTGGCTTGGTCTTGGGATGGGGGAAACTAGCTGTTTTGGATGGAAGCAGGGAGGGGCCACTTAACTAGGGAAGACTTACTATCAATACCTCTGCTTGTTTTTTTCTCCAGCTGCCATCTTGCCTTGTTAGCTAACGGTTACATTTGATTATCACAACTATTTCAGAATTCCTTCAGGATAAGGAAGAAAAGGGGGGGGGGAATGACAGCATTATAATTACTATTGGTATCATCTTTCTTTTGCCACAGTAATCAGGTTTTTTTTATTTAATTTTGTTTGTAATAGCAAATCATTATTTCTTTGTTTTCAGTCTTTTTTATATTTGCATTGGATAAACAATTTTTCTTCCAGATGTCCTGCAGCTGCTGGCCCTGATTACTGAATCAACAGTCCTAGGTCCAGTAGCTCACTGGTCATCAGATGCCCACAAACTCCATTTAGCATTCTCCTTGTTGCTTCAGGGGTGACCAATCTGATAGAAGTTTCTGTATATTGTTTATGGGAAAGACATTCTTCATTTTGCTCCTGTGATGGTCCTTTCCTGCAATAGTGTACAAGTGGTGCTCCAGTTATTTTGGGATTGCATCAAGATAGTGATGGAAGGAAGCATTATTGGTACAACCTTTGCTCGCTTTTGCCACAATCATTCTATTTCTATTTGTAGATTTTTGCATGTTCTTATCTTCTCCAGTTCTTCCTCTTTTATTCTGCTCTCTCCAGGTACTATCACATCCACCATCTGGACTTTTTTTGTCTTTCTTATTTACAATATTTAAGTCTCGGGTGTTATGTAGAATATACCCATCCTCTTTATTATTATTGTTGTGGTGGTGGTGGTGGTTGGTTGTTGCACAGTCTGCTAAATGTTCAGACTAGATTTGGCATTTTTGTCTACCTAGTGGATCCTTTCCAAGGACAGGGCAATGCGGATGTTTGGTGGCATTAGAGTTACTGCTGCAGGATGTAAGCTGTTCTCTAACTGATGTAAGCTGTTCTGTATCTGAGTTATTCCCAAGAACCTAGGCTCTTGTAATGTACTGACATATTATATATGGAGATTCCATTTTCCCCACAACAGTGAGGTGGGTTTGGCTGAGATAGAATAACTGGCCAAAGCCACCAGTTAGCTTTTATGCTGAAGGCACAGCTATAATTCATGATCAGCCAGTTTCTAGCCTGGTCCTTTCATCCCCAGACCAAAGTGGTTTAACATTTATGCACTTGCAATAAAGTATGGAAAGCTAGCTTGTGTTCTTTTGGTAACCTTTTTTTGCTCATTCTTCCTAGGGTGGGCCTTGCCTCTAAAATCTGTTAAGAAACTATTATCTTTATCCTGGGGGATTTAGTTATCAATAATATAAAAATACTCAACATAACACAGTAAAATTATGTTTTAAACAATTCTAAGATCAGACAAAGGAAACAAAGCCCTGGGAGAGTCAGATATCTTGAGTTTCATTACCTGTATATAGAACATAATAATTCCAATTAAATTTATGTTCTTTGATTCTGAAAGAGCTTCCATGGTAACTATATTTATTTAACTATTGCAAATCAATCAAAAAGTGGAGAATAACTAGCCAGCTTATACTTTAGATGCATTTAAAAGTACAGTGTTATTGTGCCCCAAATATTGTGCCATTTCTTATACATAATGTATGTATTTATAAGTCTACAGCCTGAGAAATGGAGATTCCAGAGCTGTTATGCACCATCAGCTTCACTGTGTGATACACAGTACCCTACAATCAGTAAGTTGCCAGCCAGCAAGCAGGACAGAGCAATACTTCATCTTCAAGTTTAATTAATGCTCAGTGTTACACAACCAGGGAAAATAGTGTATTGGGATGTTGAAGAGAAAGTGGCAGAGATAGAAGGAACAAAAGTGGCAGAAGAAGTAAAGAATCCTTAAAGGCTGTGGCTAATTACAGGCTTCTTGTTCTTCCCTTTTTCAGATTCACTGCAAATGTTGAAGAGATGTTAGGCCCAAAACCAAGAATGACACATGACAATTCTTCCAAGCTGAGATCTTTATTGTTTTATACCTACAGACAAAATCTTGCCCAACTGAGGGCTCTTCTATCTTCATCTACAATATTTTCTGTCAACTATTAAGGAGGGACTATCTTCACCCTCTTTTTCTCATAATATGGGCTGACTCCCCTGTAATGCTGTATTTTCACCATATTTTGTCACATGTGGGCAGTTCTACCTTAGTCATACATTGTAAATATTTTCCCTGCTTATTGTGATGAGTTCCATGGTTCACTTCATTCATTATTTGTGCTAGCACATTTTGATAACAATTTGAGCTAAATACTGATTAATATGAAGCTACAACCTGACTTTTAATATTGTAATTGAGAAGAAATTATGTGGACATGTACATATAACCTTATTTTAACTTTTAACTGGATAAATAAGATGGAAAAAGAACTTTTTCCAGCCCAGAGTCACATTTAGCTGAGTGAAATGCTTAAATCCATGCTACAAAAAGTAGTGGATACAGATAAGGAAAAAACATTTGAAGTTATTTAAACATTTAATCTCTTCAGGTGTTATATTCTCTATCACATTAAAACCTATAGTTGGGGCATAATGTCTGGTTATTTCTGGCAGTGGTTGTCAAGGCTTTTGAAGTCATATGCAATCTTACAGACTCATTTGAAAACTCTTACAGGCTTTTGCATTTTTGGAGAAAATATTGAATATTATTTATGTACATATTTATGCCACCAATTTCAGGGCACCGTTTATCACAGGGAATATGTGTAATCATTTGTATCATCCTATCTAAAGAGAGTTCAATTTTCAATTGCAAAATGATTCAATTTGACAGGAATTATTTGCAGTAATTGTTGCATTAATATTTCCAGATGATTATGAGCATTCTCCACTAATGTACTCTTCTTTTCGATATGAAGATTCTTACATGCAAAGATTTTGGTGATAATATCTCCCTCACCATTGGAGTTTTCATTCAATATTAGGAACCCCCCACTGGAGATGCTATTAAAATTAAGTAATTCTTCATTGTTTGATATTTGTGTCACCTTCATGTATGTGCCACTGAAAACTAATTGAAGAATGCTGAGAAGCAAAACAATAATGTTATTGTTTTAACCTAAATGGAATGTTAAAATATGTATGGCAGTATGGCATACATTACATTACATAATTAATTAGTGTAGGGTAAACAAATTAGTTCTTAGGCTACATATCAGAAGTACTTTAAACTAGACAAAATAAATTGTCACATTTTCTAATAGTTCTCAGGAAGAATATGCAGAAAAAAATGCCATTTGTTTATTTGCATTTTATTTTTAATTTAACCAACTTAATTTATTCTTTTATTTGGTAATTAATTTGTATTGTATAATTTGTATATGGGGAGTTTTCCTTTGCAATTTGTCTTTCTTCAAATTTTGTAGTACAATTTTCATCCTCAAAATGTGTGCACAGGAAAAGCTGAGTATAGAAGTATTTTGACTGAAGAAATTTCATGATCAAAAACTGTACAACTGTACAAAAAAAACTGCGCACAGAAGCATATATGAATTTCCAGGCATTTATTAAAATTGCAGACTGACTAAATAATAGAACATATTGCTGATGGCATCTTGAGGAAATTGATGTAGATTAATGATAGGTTATTCTTTCCTCCTACCGTTTTTCAATATTATATTGCCTTTTATATGATCTTGCAGTTAAATATTTTTCAAGTGAATGATTCAGTTTTTTCTGTTATAATTTTATTTGAAAATAAAGCTAATGACTGGTGTGCACAAAGCCTTATGCCAGTGCTTTTGAAAAAGTGTGTGCTTATGAGTTGTATTATTAAATACGAGATATTTGTTACAGTGAACATCAAAATCATTCATTTTTATTTGGGCTTCTTAATGATGAAAATTATATCAAACTAGAAAACATTTATATTTCAGATTTTTTAAAAAAAAGTTTTTTCCTTCTATAAAAAAGGAAAGGTGAGCATCCAAAACAGATCATAACTTTCTATTACAGTAAGAGGAAGAAGACAGAAAAGAAGGGGTAATGTAAAAATTAATCTAGAACTTATTAAAGCAATTTTACTAAAAACCAGAAGATTAGTAATTTAGCAAAGACAAGTACCCTGACATTTTCCGTTATTAACTTTCTAAAGTGCCATGTACTGAGACTAGTTTAAAATGAAGAATAGAATTATTTTAATTGAAAACTGTGAACGATTCTCCCCTGGAGGTTCTGGTTCATTTCTTTTTATCTATCTTCCTGAGTCTCAATGAAAGTGAGAAGCACAACAGATAAGGCCATTCTTTCTTTGTCTGCTTGTTATTTTTATTGAAGATAAGCTATGAACAATGTGTGTTAGAGATTAGCAAGGACAATGGTAGTCATAATCCATGCAAAAAAGTAGGATGCTTTCCTGATTTAGTGTATTGTTTTTGTATATTTTCTTGGATCGTGGCGATAGCTTTTTCTTACATTACTCCAGCACTCAACTCTTTCAGAGTTATAGCTGGTCTCTTCTCCCCCAGGACATGGGAAACATATGTTGCTAGCCTCCTTGAGAAAGGCATGATGCAGATTATGGCATGATATTTATTTATTTATTTGTTTGTTTATTTTATTTCTCAATTGCTTACAAGATAATAGGTATAAGTAAAAACATAGTTATGAATACATGGATACATATAAGAAAAATAAAAAATATATAAAAGACACAATAGGACAGGGACAGTAGGCACGTTGGTGTGCTTATGCACTCCCCCTACAGACCTCTTAGGGAAGGGGTGAGGTCAACAGTAGACAGTCTAAGGTTAAAGTTTTTGGGTTTGGGGAAAAAAACCACAGAGTCAGGTAGAGTATTCCAGACATTGACCACTCTGTTGCTGAAGTCGTATTTCCTGCAATCAAGTTTGATGCGATTAACCTTAAGTTTGTATCTATTGTTTGCTCTTGTTTTGTTATGGTTGAAGCTGAAGTATTCATTGACAGGTAGGACATTGCAATGTATGATTTTATATACTATACTTAGATCAGACCGAAGGCGGTGTAATTCTAGGTTTTCTAGGTCTAGAATTTCGAGTCTGGTGGCATAAGGTATTCTGCAACAAGTAGAGGAGTGGAGAACTCTTCTTGTGAAATATTTCTGGACTTTCTCAACTGTGTTAATATCAGATACATAATTTGGGTTCCAAGCTGATGAGCTGTATTCGAGTATTGGTCTAGCAAATGTTTTGTATGCTCTAGTTATTAGTGTAATATTTCCAGAGAAAAAGCTACATAAGATTAGGTTAACAACTCTTAATGCCTTTTTGGCTATGTAGTTACAGTGGGCTCTAGCACTTAGATGATTTGAGATGAGTACTCCAAGATCCTTGGATCATCAACAAGGTCTTGACTATTCAGGCTGTATTTTATTTTCTGATTTTTTTTGCCAATATGTAGGATAGAGCATTTATTTGTAGAGATTTGAAATTGCCATTTGTTTGACCATTCTGATACGTAGTCAAGGTCTTTTTGAAGGGTAACAGTATTGTCCATGGTGTTGAATAGCTTTACATCATCAGCGAAGAGAATGCAGTTGCTCTTGATATGATGACACAGGTCATTTATGTAGAGTATGAAAAGAGTTGGTTCTAGAACACTGCCTTGGGGGAAACCACTGTTGGCAGGTACAGAATTTGATAGGATGCTCCTAATTTTGACCACTTGTTGTCTGTTTGACAGGAATGCTTCTATCCAGTTATGCAGTTGTTTAGAGATACCGTAAGTTTTTAGTTTTAGGAATAGTTTGTCATGTACTACTGAATCCAAGGCTTTACAGAAGTCTATGTAGATTGTGTCTATTGCTTTGCCTGATCGAGTTGTGTAGTTCATATATTTTTGCAGTGTAAGAGTTGCAGATTACATGATAGTTTTTTCCTAAAACCAAATTATTTATTAGCGAGTAGGTTGTTTGTTTCTAAGTGGATGCTGATGGATTGGTTAATAATTGATTCCATGACTTTACAGGTGATGCAGCATAAAGAGATTGGTCTGTAATTTTCAACTAGGCTGGGGTCTCCCTTTTTGAAGATGGGGATTATCGTGGCTTGTGACCATAGTTTTGACAAGGAGCTGGTCCTGAAAGATTTTTCAAAGATTATGCTTAGAGGTTCAGTTATGGCAGTGGGTAGCTTTTTAAAGAAGTAGGCACATATTCCGTCCAGTCCAATAGACAGAGATAGTTTTAGATTGCCACAGTACTTTTTCAACAATGTCTTCTGTAAAATTGATATGTATTAGATCATTGTAGTTGTCTGTGGTTCGACTAGGAAATACTGGGCATGATCCATTGCTGTTTACAAATACTGAGCCAAAGAATGTGTTAAAGAGGTTGGCTTTAATAGTGTCATCATTGCAGTCTTTACCATGAGGTCCTTTCAGGGGTGGGATGGACCTTGAGTCTTTTAGTTAGTTGTTTATAAAATTGTAGAAAGTGCGGGTGGAATTGGTGCGTATAAAGTTTTCTTCTTGTTTAATGTGATAATTGGTGCATTCAGTTTTTATCTGGTGGCATAAATTTTTGTATCAGCTTTTGAAGTTGGCAACGTGACCAGATTTGTTTTTCTGTCAAAGTGATTTCTTTTTGGATTGAAGCTTCCTTATTGTTTTGGGTAATTTGTTTTTTCTGGTTTTGAGAGTTATTAATAGTACATATAGTTTAATGACTCTTTTGACTTCAAGGAAAAATATGTTGTAATGGTATTCTACAGTATTTCATCCAGAGAATAGAAATTGCCAATCAAGGGATGAGAGATCATTGTTTATAAGATCATAGTTGACTTTTTTGAAGTTATAATTGGGGATTCCATTGTTGTGATGATTTTTGTGTGGATGTATGTTAAGACAAAAGTCAATCATGTTGTGGTCACTGTTGGAAAAGGGTTCTTTAATTTGTATTTTGTAAATTGAATTCAAACTATTGCAGAAGATGAGATTGAGGCAGTTGTTAAGTCTAGTGTTGTTGGTTACTAGTTGTTCTAGTCCCAGATTTGTTACTGCATCGTAGAAGGTTGCATGTGTGGGTTCAGTTGTACATTCGTTAAGGGTCCAGTTAATATGAGGTAGATTGAAGTCACCAAGAAAGATAAAAGCATGTGGGCAAGATGCTGCCCATGTTAGTAGTGTATTTAGCTTGTTTGCACATTCGATGTCATAATCAGGGTCTCTGTAACATAGTAAGAACCAAAATGTGATATTTAAGGACAGTTCACAGTCAGTTCTCAGGAATAGCAAGCTCCTGCGTAACTTGGATGATTTTTAGATGTAGGGACTTTTTATAGAAGATAGCAACTCTACCTCCTCTACGGATTTCACAATCTGATTGGTAAACAAGATAGTCTCTTACTGGGGTAATGGAGTCAGGGAGAGATGCATTGAGCCATGTTTCACAGACAAATATAATGTCGAATTTAGCTGTATTTAGTAAGAGGAGAAATTCAGGTTTTTTATTTTATTTATTTATTTTATTTATGGAAGGATGGATGGATAGGTAGAAGGGTAGATGGATAGATGGATGATTGGGGGACAAATGAATAAATATTGTAACAATCCAAGGGCACCCTTTTAGTCAAGATCCCATCTTTACAAACTGGGAAATGTGTTTGAAGCAAGAAAATTTACACACCAAAAGCATCCCTGCCTACAGCAAATTGCAATATCTGGGTTTCAGGATCTGAGAAAATCTACCTGCCTGGAAATGTTCTACATACTTAGTTTTTCCTTTTACAATACTCTGTTATCATGGGGAATAATCTTCAATCTTTTTTCTGATGAGCCATAATCCTCAACCTTTTGTTTTTCCCTATTAATCTGTTGTACAAATAATGCCCCATTTTGTCCAGCTAAGTCAAGTTGTTGGAACTGGTGATAGAAGTCAGCAAATCTGAAAGCTTAAGCCTGTAGGGCAGCTATCAAAAAATACTGTTTCCTCTTGATTAGGTACTGATTAGGGAATATGCTGTCTCCCTAAAGGAATGCCACTATTTAGGACTTTAGACAGTCTTGTCTATCAGCAGAACTTTCTCCCCTCTCATTCTATTTTAATCCCCTTTTCTGTATTTCTGTCATTTACCTTTTAAAACTTCTTCAGAGTTTTTTAACATGGGATTATTTTTCTCCATCAGTGAATATGTAAAAAGTTCCCCTACAAAACAAATGTTAATTGTTCACTACCACCACTACAGCAAAACCATAGGATTTCTCCACCCTCTTCTAAACCACCCTCTTCTCTTGATTTTTAGTGGTTACATAGTGACTAACTTAAAAAAAAGTGCAGAGTACCATTTTCCCTTGTCACTGAAAGAATGAATGGCACATAAATTCATAGACATGGAAGCAGGTCCTCGTCTTATGCCCCAACATCATCCATCCATCCATAAAATTCATCCTATCAATCATTGACAATTCTGTGTGGACCAGCTAAAGAGATTTGTGCTTTGTCTTCTAATGGTGTGATCTGATGCTCCTACATTCAAGTGTAAGTCTGTATCTGCCGATTACATCACTGTGCTTATCAATACAGAGTTTATTTTCATTCTTCTGCTCTAACAGTAGCCATCAGGGTGCTCTGAAGAGCACCCCTTGTTGAATTAAGGGATGTAACATTTCTGCCAGCTTTTAAAGTTAATAGTAGTAGTAGCTTTTTGTAATCATTGGTTTAAATCATTTCTAAGTGTTGATTATAATTCTTTACAATCTTGATGTTAGCTTGATGTGTTCCTATAAATCAGTGAGTCCTCAGTAGTCAATGATATAATTAATAAATTTGTCAATTTCTCATTTGTTTGTTTGAAGTTATGCAAACAAGTTTGACTGTGTACAAAATGCCATTAGACAGTGTACACCATTAAAATAGCCTTTAGCAAAATAAAATACATTTAAAGATATAATGTTAACCGTATATCTTCTCTCAGCCTGACAAGAATTTTCACATTCTAAGAGAAAAATATTTTCTGCAAGGACCTAAGGTATTGCCAATCTTTTACAGCCTGTGGCAAGTTTCTGTGCATGCAATTGTTCCACCACATTTTTCTTCGTTTTGTGAATGAAAAGCAAATGAGATAATTCCTTGGGGGTATATGCATAATATTCTAGAATACACTATTTGTAAATTATTTTTAAGTCAAAAATTATAGAGCAACACTTGGATAATGGCTTTGCCCTGATCCATAGATAGATCTTGGAAGTTGAAATAAGATCATAATTAAAAATGTGGACCAAACAAATTTTTCATTATGGGCAGTCATGGTTTACCTATTTTAAGTCATGGAAAATCGCCCACTAGTTAGTGCACTGGAGGAATCCCTGGGAGATAAAATTGAATGCACATAGAAAAATTAACAAGGTTGTTCTGACAGAAAAGCATTTACTATCATCCAAACCAAACAGTGACCTCACTGTCAGATAATAGGATCAGGCTTGCGGCAGCTGTGTTTTGCAAAAATTGTATTTTAACACTGCATGTAATTCTGAAAACCTTCATTTCAAAGTTGTCTCATTTGTTTAAATAACTGCAGAATTAATGGCTTCAAAATATGAAATGATCATTTCTGTTCTTTGGTTGAATAAATATATTTTATAACAAGGAGTCTGTTGTGAATGTTTGCATCTACAAATATTAATAACTTTGCAAATTGACATTGGAGCTGTACTCTGGATTCTGTCCAATTACATTCCTATTTCCTACCTTTTCACATTCATGAAAGGTTAGTTGCCTATTGACTGGCTTTGCCTCAACCAATATTAAGGGAGACTTGTTAGCTGACCCATTATCTTTCAAGCTGAACTGTAACAATTACTTATGTCTGTTCTATGGCTAAGAAACTGAATTCTTAAAGTTGGAGTCTTGCAAGATTTTTGTTGTAGTTTATATTCTCTGACAGCAGTTACTTAATGTGAAGTGAGTTAATTACACTGTTGCAAATTGCAGAATATAATGATAGGGTTTAAGGTTTGAATTATTTATTTTTAAATGTCATGTAGTAGCAATACTAGGGAATTGAAGCGTCCTGGAGCTATATGCATCCTTGTTGCATGTTTCATCTCTTCTTTTCTCTTCCTGTTATCTCTCTCCTCTTTCTGTGCTTACTTCATAGTATATGTGGTATTTCTCTTCCACGCCATCTGCAGTATTGCCGCCATATTCTCTTTATCTCATGATCTAAAATAGTTTGAGAACACTGCCAAACAAAGCAGCAGTAGCATCTCGTGTCTGTTTCTCAAAGAATCTTGGGGAGTAAAAGAATCAAAGACAGAACAGACACCTGATGTATTAAAGGATTTTGTGATGTTGAATTTTAAGACTGACTGCAGCAGGGCTGTAAAACTCCTGGCCCACACATGCTGGCCACGCCCACACCCAGTTTAGCAAAGGGGAAAAAAGTTCTGATATGTCACATGATGCTGCTGTGACAACGTGATTTTGACAACTCTGCACTCCAGAGTCACTGGCCTATACCACAGATAAACAGAGTTGGAAGGAACTTTGTAGGTCATCTAGTCCAACCCCCTCCCCAAGCAGGAGACCCTACACCATTTCTGAGAGATGGGAGTCCAGTCTCTTCTTGAAAGTCTCAAGTGATGGTGCTCTCACAACTTCCGAGGGCAAGCTGTTCCACTAGTTGATTGTTCTCACTGTCCGAAAGTTTCTCTTTATTTCCAGGTTAAATCTCTCCTTGTTCAGTTTCCATCCGTTATTCCTTGTCTGGCCTTCTTTAGAAAATAGCTTGACCCCTTTCTCTCTGTAGCAGCCCCTCAAATATCACTGCTATCATATCTCCCCTGGTCCTTCTCTTCACTAGACTAGCCATGCCAGTTCCTGTAACCGTTCTTCATATGTTTTAGTCTCCAGTCCCCTAATCATCCTGGTTGCTCTTCTCTGTACTTTTTTTAGAGCCTCAACATCTTTTTTAGAGTGTGGTGACCAAAACTAGTTGCAGTACTCTAGGTGTGGTCTTATTAAGGCTTTACAGAGTGGTATTAGTACCTCACTTGATCTTAATTGTATCCCTCTGTTAATGCAATTTAGGATTGCATTAGCTTTTTTGGTGGCTGTTGCTGCACACTACTGGCTCATATTTAGCTGCTTGTCCACTAAGACTCCAAGAGACCTCACACAGTAACTGCTATTAAGCCTGGTTCACCCAGTCTACATGTGTACTTTTGTTTTTTCTTGCCTAAATGTAGGACTTTACTTTTCTCTACACTGAATTTCATTTTGTTAAATATGGCCCAGTGTTCTAGTCTGTCAAGATCCATCTGGATCTTGAGCCTATCTTCTTGTGTGTTAGCTATTCCTGCCAGATTAGTATCATCTGCAAATTTGGTAAGTTCCCCTTCTATTCAAACCATCTATATTATTAATGAAGATATTGAAGAGTACTGGGCCTAGAACAAAACCTTGTGGCAGCCCACTACTTCCTTCCTTATGTAGACTTAGACTTTTTAAGGACTATTCGTTGAGTACAGTTTGTCAGCCAGTTGCGAATACATCTGGTGGTGGTGCTATCTATCCCACTTTTTTCTATCTTACCAAAAAGTAGGTTGTGGTCTACTTTGTCAAATGCCT
Organism: Pseudonaja textilis; assembly: GCF_049901715.1. Lineage (NCBI taxonomy): Eukaryota > Metazoa > Chordata > Lepidosauria > Squamata > Elapidae > Pseudonaja > Pseudonaja textilis. Next base: position 34,305,337 of record NC_141995.1, on the reverse strand, counting down.
TGCTGAAATCTAAATATATTATGTCCACAGTATTTTGCTGGTCTACTAATTTAGTCACTGTGTTGAAGAATGAAATGAGATTGGTTTGGCAGGAGATGTTTTTAACAAACGCATGCTGACTGCTAGTTATTACTTTACTTGTTTCTAGATGTTGGCAGATTTGTTTTTTTATTATCTTTTCCAGTATCTTCCCAGGTATTGATGTTAGGCTGATTGGTGTATAGTTTCCTGGATCTGTTATTTTTTGTTCCTTTTTTGAAGATGGGATCCAGTCCTCTGGTAGTTGTCCAGTGCTCCAGGATTTTTGAAAGATATGGTGCAGTGGTTCTGAGATGACCTCTGCCAGCTCCTTTAAAACTCTGGGATGTAATCCGTCAGGCCCAGGTGATTTGTGTTCATCAAGATCAGAGAGGTGTTCTACTATTTTTTTTTTTTGCTTATTTTAACTTTTATTTCTGGTCTGTCTATTAGTTATGTTTTGGTGGGTTGAGCTATAGTTTGTTTTTGCATGAAGACCGATGCAAAGAATGAGTTAAGCAGCTCTGCTTTCTCTCTGTTGCCTGTTACTTCCTTGCCATCTTCTCTCCTTAGTGGACCGACTGCTTCCTTGATTTTTTTTCTTGTTATTTACATGCTGGAAGAAACTTTTTTTTATTATCTTTGACTTTGTGGTTCAGGTCACACTGAACATTTTGTGGTTCAGGTCACACTGCAGCAGTGATTCATATAAGCTGTAGGTAAATGAGTTGATCTAGGTTGATATAAAAACAACAGCAACAACAAGATCTGACCTGGGCAATATTTAGACGTGAATATATCAGGAAACTCTAAGATTATAGGTGTTAAGGTAATTCCCCGTTAGGAGAATGAGTGCATACAGGGAGACGTATTTGAGAGTAGTGTTTGAATAATACACACACAGCACACAGATACACTGTACAGTAAATGTAGGTTTTACTTCCAGAAACGTTAAGTAAAGTCCAAACAAGCAATCCAAAGTCATTCACAGGTAAATCAGTCAGTTTTTTAGTCCAGGGATAATCCAAATATCAAAGTCCAGTGTCAAAAAACAGTTCAGTAACAGACTTACATTAAATCCAGGAATATCAGTCAATTAGGAAAAATGGAGCAACTGCAATACTTTCCAACAGAAGGAAACAGAGACTCAGACTAAACAACCCAGGTTTCTGGCTCCATCTTATGGCTGTTTGAGAAATCACATCCAATTACCATTTTAGCATTCCCTTAAAGAGACATAGTACTAAAATGTCTATCCTGGCTTATATATTTCTAACCCAAATACCTGTTAGGTGACTTAACTTCCTAACAGTAGGCTTGCTAATGAAGATTTTTTTAAAGTAGGCAGTGTCTAACCACTTCCATGTTCTAACTTTAAAAGTAACTGGATCTCTCCGTGGAGTAAGCAGGAATCAAGCTCAAATTTAAATGTGGAGTTTATTTTGCTATTGTGAAATTTTATTTCTAGACTGAGGCGTATGGTGTCTTGTCATTCAGAGAAACCATTGAATAAATAGTAGTATGACAAAGCTTCTTAGGGGAAGGATGCACAAGGGAAAGAGAAGAACAGCAAAAAGGGACCGGATCATCGATGTAAGTTACAATAGGTACTTATTTTGTAGTAGATAATTAGTCAGGTTGTGAGAAATAATGAAACTGCATAGACATCAAGATGTGAACATCAGTTCTATGGATCCACTTTCTGGAAATGCATGTCATCATCACAAAAAAAATCACATTTGTTATTTAGTTTCTTTTAGCTCTGCTTTGTGTGTTGTTAGCATTTCCATAAAAAAGAAGCTAAAAGCCTGAAATTTGCCCCATTCCCTTTTACCAATCCTCTGAACAGCTGAATGCATACAATCCTAACACACATACTAGCATTTCACTGGTTTCCTCAAGATGCCAGATCCCTTCATAATAATCTACACCTAGGGAGGATCTTCCTTCTTAGACTTCACCCATCTTCAGGGCACATCTAAATGGTCAAAGCCCAAAGCAGGAGTTCCTCAATCTGCATACCTAAACATCTAAACCTCAAAGCCTGTTTGTCATTATATACATATAGATACTTCTGCTGGTAGACCCCTAATGAGGTAGACTACCATCCACCATTGTACATGGTTGAATAAATAAACTTATTTCTAGCAGCCCAATGGTGTTTATTGTGTACTATATACTATATTTATTCATGACTCAGCTCAGAAAATTGGACCAAATAAATTCTAATGGTGTAAACAATCACTTTCTCATGACCAACAGGGTTTCATTAAGGATCACTCAGTAAAAAAAAAAACCTGAGGATATTTTAATTGTACAGATAAATATTTAATACTTTGCATTCTTCTTCTTGCTTCTAATAGATGACACGGGAACAGTATATATTAGCAACACAGCAAAACAGTCTGCCAAGAACAGAAAACCCTCAACTTTATCCAGTAGGGATTTACGGCTGGCGAAAGAGGTGCTTATACTTCTTTGTCCTCTTGCTATTGGTTACCATGATCGTTAACTTAGCCATGACAATATGGATCCTGAAAGTAATGAATTTCACAGTGGTAAGTAGCACTTTTCGCAATGGAGGGTATCTGGTTTATAAATGTTAAAGGGATTTGAAATGATTATTTAGTGTTATTTTTCAGTTTTCAAACAGATTTGAGGGTTTGGGAAGTAAAACAATGGTGGAATAAAGTGTCTTTTGCCTTTCATTAACTGAATGTTCATATGCATAATTCTTAATTATTAATTGAAGAACTAATTGATTCTGACATAGAACGTAGTACTTTTATTTCTGGGGCAATCTGACTGACCATTGCTAATAGAGACTATGCCCATCTAGCTCCAATAAGTATCCATTATTAATTCTTTTAGTTTGTAAGAAAATATCAAGACAGCTATTTCTGAACTTTCAGCAATGACAATTCTGGCTGAAATGTAGGAATTGAACCCAAAAAAAGAAAGAAAGAAGAAAAGATCAAGCCAAGTGATTGGCCTGGATTGATGGCATCTCTTCTGGCCTCAATAAAAGAATTACCACCAGATGGATGGCTCTGGAAAGGTTCTCCAGAATACTTTGATTACCAACAGAAGAGCTGATAAAAAGTGTAATACCTACTGCTCTGATTAACAAAGGAATGGCTTAGGAAAAATGTGAGCTTTTTGCATTTTCTAATACAGATGCCATTTGCTACATCTGCCACTTTTTCCAAGACTCAGAAATCATTTTGAAATTGACTGAATTAGCAGAGATGATGAAATTAACTGCTTTGATTAGAGATAATGGACTAGATAGCATTATAAGAGACTGAAAACCATTTATGTACAAACTAAATATATGATGTTAACAGAGGGATTTGAAGATTAGTGTAATTTTAGCTTAACCTGTTGACTGTTATGTGTGTGTGTCTATGTGTCTTTGTGTCTGTGTGTGTCTGTGTGTCTAAAAGAGAATTTACTGCTTTTTCTTTTTTTTTACCCACCCAGCCAGGGTCAATTCTAAATACTAAAATTATTTGACCACTTTTTCCTCTTTTTTGTATATTTTTTTGCTGTTGTTAAAGTTGAATGTATGCTTTTGTTTTATTTTGTTTGTTTGCTTGTTTGATTTGTATTTTACTCTTTGTGATAAAACAATAAATAATATTAAAAAAAAAAAAAAAGAAATTGCAAACTCAATAGGAAGAGATATTGTGGAGTGCCTGTGTAATCTTAGTTTTGCAAAACATACTTTGGGTCCTTTTTAAAACTAATTTTTAAAATTACACTTATTCCCTGTTTCTAGTAGAATCTCAGTATACATGGAAACCATGTAAGAGACTGTTTAAGGCACTCTACTTTTTTTTTCACACTGACGTCCAGGACCCAGACTTCCTTCTGGTACTCAAGCACATGAGTTTGATTGAAAAAGAAAACAACTCCCTAAAGTCAATGCTTTTGACCCCTTAGCTTGACCACAGTATTTGTTTTAAGCAAGTACTGAGCCCATTGAACTTGCAATTCACAACAGGGTTAGGGTTATGAAACAGTCCAGATTAGGATTTATATTTGCCATTAAACCTAAATAAGCACACGAATCTCATGTATCTCTGGACACCTGCATAACTGGATAGAAGCATTCCTGTCAAACAGACAACAAATGGTCAGAATTGGGAGCATCCTATCAAATTCTGTACCTGTCAACAGTGGTGTCCCCCAAAGCAGTGTTCTAGGACCAACTCTCTTCATATTCTACATAAATGACCTCTGTGATCATATTAAGAGCAACTGTGTTTTCTTTGCTGATGATGTAAAGCTATTCAACACCACAGACAATACTGCTACCCTTCAAAAAGACCTTGACTATGCATCAAAATGGTCAAACAAATGGCATCTTCAAATCTCAACAAATAAATGCTCTGTCTTACACATTGGCAAAAAAATCAGAAAATAAAATACAGGCTGAATCGTCAAGACCTTGTTGATGATCCAAACTCTGTCAAGGGGTACTCATCTCTAATGATCTAAGTGCTAGAGCCCAATGTAGCCAAAAAGAGTTGTTAACCTAATCCTACGTAGCTTTTTCTCTGGTAATATCACACTACTAACTAGGGCATACAAAACATTTGCTAGACCAATACTTGAATACAGCTCATCAGTCTGGAACCCGCATTACGTATCTGATGTTAATACAGTTGAGAAAGTCCAGAAATATTTCACAAGAAGAGTTGTCCACTCCTCTACTCACTGCAGAATACTTTATGCCACCAAACTTGAAATTCTAGACCTAGAAAACCTAGAACTATGCCACCTTTAGTTCTGATTTAAGTTTAGTACATAAAATTATATATTGCAATGTCCTACCTGTCAATGAATACTTCAGCTTCAACCACAACAATACAAGAGCACACAATAGATACAAACTCAGGGTAAACCACACCAAACTTGATTGCAGGAAATACGACTTTAGCAACAGAGTGGTCAATGTCTGGAATACTCTACCTGACTCTGTGGTTTCTTCCCCAAATCCCCAAAGCTTTAACCTTAGACTGTCTACAATTGACCTCACCCCTTTCCTAAGAGGTGTGTAGGGGGCGTGCATAAGCGCACCAGCGTGCCTACCGTCCCTGTCCTATTGTTTCTTTTTTTCTTATATGTATACATTTCATGTATCCATAACTATGTTTATACTTATACCTGTTATCTTATAATCGCTTGACAGAACTATTGGAACTCTATTGTTCAAAGTACAGTATGGGATCTCAATACCACCCCTTCCCCCCTTTCTTTCTCTCTCTCACACACACACATGCACGTGCACACACCTCTTACTCTAAAAAGAATTGAGGCAGGACAATCCTGAGAAGAGACACTCCACTACATGCCTTCTCATTCTGTCTGCTTAAATATTTAAAGTGTTGGAATGAGTGTGATTTAGATATGTGAAGCATAGTGAGATTTTATACATGTGCAGAATTCCTGAACAAAAATGACACTTGAAATCTGAATTTAGAAAGCAGAGGGAAAACAATGTGGTTAGTCTGTTGTTTGCCTCCTCCCCTCCCCTAATTATTATTACTATTATTTATTGCTGCTGCTACTGCTGTTACTACTGCTTAAATTATATACATTGGGCTACAGGAATAATACCATGTGAATTTTAATAATTTTAATAAATTTAAAAGGTAACTTTTTAAATTCTAATGTACTTTGTAACTAAAACAAGTTTAAGTTCACTTTTTATGAAATTTCAAGAAATTATTTAATGAATATTAATGTTGTCACTTTAATACTAAATCAAATTAGATTGGTTATAGTTGACATCAAAACTACACTTTTTGTTACTTCACAAGAAAATTGCAACATTTTTCCCTCTCCTTCTTCGGATATGAAGATGCAGAAACAGAAAAAGAATGTACTTTAAGAGTCATATTAAAAAACAAGAAAGTGACATACAAATTTATCAGGAAATCATATTGCACTACTGCTGTTATATTTCACTTTCACTATTGCTTCTTGTTATCCCCAAAATTCAAGTTCAGGTTTGTTAACACTGGATATTGAAGGGAGCTGCTAAAATTGTAATTGTCTATTACAATTATGTATGTTCTTAGGTGATGACTAGGGCTTGCTTTCTTTTCAATGATAAGAATTTGCAAAAAGTGCATTGGTGGGATGAAATTAGGAATATGTATTATTTAATATTTAGCATTCAACATAAATTGATTCAAAACCTAACCCTAACCCAAACAAATGAATGACTTCACCAAGAAGCTTCATGTAGAATTTAAACAGAAGAGGAGAATGTGTTGAATGTGAGTCACCCCACAAATGAGGGGCTGCAGAACCAACCTCTTCCCTTTGCCCATGCTGACTAGAAGTGACCACTGAGGAAGGAGGCAAAACAGTGAAACACATAGCTTCAACTCCTAACCCCTGCAGTATACCACAAAGATCCCTGAATGTTCAAGGACCACAAGGATGAATTAACCATTCCCTTCTTGCTCTGTCAATGGTCATCAAGAGCCTTCAAGATAAAAGAAGGTTTGGAAACTAAACCAAAACTGTCCAGAATGGAGAGGGATCAATGAAATATTTCAGATCATTATTTAAGTTAGGCTTTTTCCACATGATAACAGGCAAGCAAAGCACTAGAAAACATGAAATGCTTTCTCATATTTTAATGTCATATGAATGTATGACTATAAATGTTGTATATAAATATATTCATGACTTGTTTATAGTAAGAACCAGAATTTTCAACTTTCTTATAACAATTTATGGTGGTGGAAACAATATATCATTAGAAAATCCTTTAGTCAGCCATTAAAGATGTGGCCTTAAAATAGTATATTGCAGATTCACCCTGGGAATATATCTGAGTTGAAAACATATAGGAATAATGTTTTGGCTTGGAATGAAAAATTGCAATGATAGCAAAGGCCTTATGAAATTCTATAATGCAACCAGTGTAGAAGCAAAAGAAAAAGAAAATGTTGGAAAGAACATACAAGGGCCATTAGCAAGTAAAAGAGAAAATAACCAACCTCTTGAACCTTGGAAAAGAGGGAATATGGAAAACTGAAGATAATTTCACCTTGATCTATCTGGTATAAAAGGGGCAGAGATGAACTTTGTCAGGCTTTCAATATTCTGTTATTAAACCAGTACAGAGGAGTCTAGTAGGTTATGTTTTCTGACTTAGCCTACCTGGAAGGGCTGGCTACTTGAAATAATGCAGACATTCATGATAATTGTGGACTGAGGATTGTTACAGAATTGGAGAGATAAGTAGAATGGGACAAAGTGATTAAAGATTAAGGGGGGGAATGACTTTTGTGGACATTGCAACCTGCAACAAAACAGGCAAAGTAAAAAGCAAAAAAGATAAATATACACTAATATATAATTAAGAAAATGAGTGTAAAGGAAAGATCTTCCCCCTGTTTCATAGTGTTGGAACATCCAGTGAAATTAAATATGGAATGATTCACATTCAGAAAAAAATATTTCTTTACATTGTATGAACTATCGAATTATCCTGTGTCAGTTATGCTGAAGGTCACATATCCAGAGTTTATTTTGTTTAAGGGACTAAACAAACTTTAGGAAAATAGTTCTGGGAATATCTTGGTGTCTGTACATTACCTCCAGAATCAAAGGCAGTTTGCCTTTAATTCCTGTTGCTAGGGAGAAACATAAAAGAGGCGATTGCTTTTATGTCCCATTCGGGTTTCTTACATGTATCTGAGCGATCACTGCTTGATTGAAATTTTTCAATAAGATAGCCCCTTGAGCTGATTAGCAGTTCTTAAGTATTTTAAAGAGTATGGACATTCCTAATTTTCTTTGGTCTGCTTTCACAACTATGTATAGACAGAAATATTTTCCTACAGCAGTTAAAGTTTATTTCATATATGATTCTGAACACGTAAATTTGAAAATGCTAGTTATATTCACCTCTCTTGAAAGATCCTGAAATCTAACGTATTTTATGGTATTCAATATTTTACTGAGGTTTTTTTATCTGTTGTTTACAAAGCCATGCATTATTGATGTAATTTATAGTTACTGCCAAAGGTTCTTTGCACACAATTCTTCCCAAACCTGTCATTGCTTGAATAGCGACTTCATGGATAATCCTAGAGATCTTCTATTTCAAATCTCATAATACTTATTTTTCAAAATGGATTAGACACATGTAATGCACTTGAAACACTGAGGGATCTATTAAAGGGAGAGAGTAACTTACAGAGAGTAGAATGGAGAGAGGACTGACACACTCTGATATTTATAAAAAGTAAACATTTAAAATAAGCCCCTATTTATATTTTAATGGCAATGTGATGCCATATTGCATACTAATATACTCATGTCCCTTGCAAATATTTTTTTCAGGTTCATATTCCTTCAGTGGAATTTTCTTTAAAAAGGACAGATAGTAGCTCTCTAATGTAAATGCACATTTGGCTACAAAGGTTTTCTTCTTCTCATAATCGGACACTGGGACAGAAAACTATCAAACAAACAAACAAGGCAAGGCAAGTTATAGAAACAACAAGGTTTGCATTACACCAAACGTATTTTAGCATTTTAATTGTTGCGAAGCAGTATTGATTTAAGATGGCTTCGTTCTCTCTTCCATATGTTTTAACACCTTTGTAATAGCTGTTTTTTTTCCCCATCTACTTATCCAAATGAAGTTTTCTAGGGATGATCAGGAAACCCAAACGTGTATGATGTGTATTAAAAAGCATTGTTCCCATGCCCCAGAAGGGAGGGATATGACCCACTCCCTTTAGCATTTCATTGAATAGTTGTTTTGACCATTAGCGCTTTGATCATATGGTCTGCCTACACAAAAACACGCCTACAGACACCCATTGAGACAAATGTATGCCATAAGGGATTTCTTTAACTGATGCCTTTGGGAAAAACGAGCTGATTCTTTTGAATCCAGAAATCTGGTTCTCTGAAATTCCCTATGTTATATCTTATCTCGTATTGAAAGAAAAGTTTCCAGAATCCTTGTAATGGAGGACCATATGTGGTTTTTTTGTGCATGTATATGCAGGGAGGATATTGTTTGCTTTTAAAGTAAGTTTCTTTCACTGGCTTAAAGAGTTATTCTAAATTTGGTTTGAAAGTTTGTACTCTCCTCATCACAGAAATCTGACGCAATTCTATTTCTTTCCTGAAAATCTCCATGAATTAATCATTTCAACAGCAAAAAAAAATTAACCAGTTCTTTTCTTTTTTTTTTCCCTCACTCATTGTCCTGACATATGTTATTAGAGCCAGAGCCCTCTTGTTTGTTGGATAGAAGAGCTCTTGAAATATTATCCTTTCCCCAAGGGCAACTGTCACTTTGTCACTTTGAAGTCACTGACTGGTGTGCATTCAAAATTCTGGCATTTGATTCATTGGCATTTGGTAAATAGTTGTTTGAGGATGAAACTGCTAAGACAACATGCTCTTTTCATAGATCATTGCTCTGTTTTCCCTGTCAATTAGAGAGGGTTGGGAAGCTATCATGGTGTATTTATTTTATACAAATGAATATGATCTGTTTTCTGTCTTTGGTGTAAAACCTCAAATGGTAATCATAGACCCCAGAGAGATCTAATAGAATCAGATTGTTGTGAGGAAATATCCATTTGCAAGCATTAATACTTTGGTGATGAAATTAATTTGACATGATTTGCCATTTCAGTATAATATGATAAAAAATAGGGAACATGATGAAAAAGAAAATTTGAGAGATGTTTCCAACCCAAATCATATAATTCCATTCTCCTGGATTAATGCTTGGGATTACTTGTCAGCCATTCAGTATTTAATCATCTGAAAATTATACTAGATAAAATGTAGACTGCAAATTCCTGAAAAAAACTTGAAGGTTTCTTTTCCTTTTCTTTAACTAGTTTCAATCTTATATTTCTCCATTTGTATTAATCAGTGCAGATTTGCAGTACAGATTTGTAAAATCTGTTCGTCCAAATTTAAATATAAATGGACTGGCCATATTGATTCAGATTCTAATAATTTTATATTATAGCATGGTAAACATAAGTTTCATTGCCAGTTATCTTTTTAGTACCAGAATATAAATATGAACTGGTTTCTTAATATTTGTAATCCATTCTGTGTGCTCCTTTAGTTAAAAATGAGTTAGGGTACTTTGAATAAATATTAAAAAGTCAGAGTCCTCTGGATCTTTTTACCCTATTTTTGATTAGGAGCTTGGTAAAACCTTCTGCCACCCTTTATCTTCACTTAGTGTTCTACCTAAAGCCAACCATGTGGGAAAAATACGTAACCTTTTTCTTCCTTTCTGGCAATAATAAGCTCAAGAAGCAAATAGAGAAATAATAGCTGTCACATCTCCCAGCTTTACAACAACATCAAGTTTAGGAGAATCATTAGAGGACTCAGTTGTTCTTACAACTGTGAGAGAAAGACGAAACTACTCAGAGATGAATAATGCTATATCATAACTCTTTTCTTCCTATAATCTAACATGTATAATCCATAGCCAAATAAAATCTAGTGGGAGATAGAAGGATGCTTCCTTGCTTTCTTTAGCTTTCAGGGAAGTCATTTATTTTCTTGTAGCAAGTTCTTATTCTTTTGGTCTCCTCATATTTCTGGAAAAGGAGAGGAGGAAGAAAAATAAGACTTATGCTCTGTTGCTTAACACATAGAGCCAAACTGGAAGATTAAAGAAAAAGAGAAGCAGCAATGAATTCCTATTACTGCAAGAAGCAGCCACAATTGTTCCATTTTTCCCTTTAAAAACAGCCAGAACTAGAACAAGCAGAGGTTTCCACAGCTACAAGTGAGTAGTTGGGTAGCTTTTTTTTTAATTGAAGAAAAGATGACTGTCCTTCAAGTTATAACAGTCAGGGCTGGACAACCCTTTGGATTTGAAGGCAAAAAATGCTTCAAAATGCACAAGAATGTTTACTTAGCTTAAAACACTGCTTCTTGCAGCCCAAGCATGATCCTGGGGAAAGATGTCTTTGGTTTAATGAGTTTTACCATTAAGCCAAATTTTGCCTAAGTTCAAACTCAATGCATTACACATCCCTAGCAACAGGTTATCCTGTTATCCACAAAATATATCAATGATTTTTGCTGATAGTGGCTTGAGTGATAATTACCTCAGATGCCTCCAATTCATTTTAAAAGTCAGTTGGTTATTCTATTCTAAATTATTAGGGGACAAAAAAAAGAGCAGGCATTATAGAATATTTCCTAGAAGGCTAACCTCAGCAGGAATAATCTCAGGAGTGGGATCTGACGGGGTTAACTACCGGTTTGGTGATTTACGATGTACTTTCCTGCATGCTGCAAGCACTCCTGTAAATCATCATCAGCTTGCTGCCTGGACAGCTGAACAGCGCTGCTGTATGCAGAGAAGCAGCATTTGAAACAGCACTTTTTTCCTGCTTTTTCAACTGTAGCTCTGCCTTGCATAACAGCTGAGATTGACAAAGCAGGAAATAAAGGTCAGGTAAGAGCCCAGGAGGGTGGGTGGGCCAAAACATTAGCAGACATAGAACCAGTTCTACGTCTGCTGCTTTTCAGAACTACCGGTTCTACAGAGCCAGACAGAACCGGTAGAATCCCACCCCTGAATAATCTACTATATTATTAGTAAGTATAGAACTGGGATAATGGAGAAAAGGAAAAGGGAAAAAGAAGGGAAATGGATTCACGGAAGGCAATTTAAGCAATCTAAGCCTATAAATATTTCACAACAATGTGTCCTGTTTATCTGAAATTTTTGGCTGGCTGGTATTTCAGAACGTTGATAATAAGCCTATAAAATACAGCTGCTTATTAACAGAAATGAAAAGACTTCCTCAAATATTAATTGCTACATCATGGAGTGCATCCATTAGCTGCACAGAATGAAGCTATTTGTAAATTCCATATTAATGGCTGGATCGTTGCACTAAGAGACTGATGTTATTTATTAACCTGTTTTTCTGAAAAAACAATTAGGCAAACTTTCTGGTATCATTTGAACCAGTCAAATAAGGAAAATTTAGTTTAGTTTTGTTTTTTCTAAAGAATACATATTATGGTTAGAAGAAATTCAAAATCAGCTGAATAAATCTAGGTGCAAAGGAAGCAATGCAGGTACACAAAGAATAATAACAGGTTCACAATGAATGCAATATATTTATATGTTTTCTTTTCATCTCTATTAGGAAGACTGATAATCATGATAGGATTGCTACAGGAGAAAGCATTAAATCTGACTTGATTCAAAGAAGGGAGACTGCTTGATTAAGAGAAGTTCTAGAACACACACAATAATTAGCCCTAAATCCATTTATCAATGCCTGGAAAATATGTACAATAGGTAAATCAAGAGAGCTACTTTGGTATAGTGACACAGCCTAAAAACCAGGAGACCTGCTTTAGGCACAGAGCCAGCAGGGTGACGTTGGGCCAATCATTCACATTCAACTCTAGGAAGTAGGCATTGGCAAGCCACTTCCAAAATTCTGGCGAAAAAGACTGCAGGGAAATGTCCAGCAATCACAAGGAGTCAATGCTAACTCTAAGATACACCCCCACCACAAATATAAACAGTGCAATCAAATAACTAGGATGGCCAGTGCCTTTCTCTCCATATGCTAGTAATACATTGGGAGGGCAGAATTGTTACAAGGGGATGCAACTCCTTGCTGTTCTGGTGAGATGTTAGCATCCTCAGATAAAAATGAATAATTTTGATTAGAATAAAATGCCCATATTTATTCTGAGCAAGATCTACGGTTTTGGGTTTTTTTGTTTTTAATTTCTTTGGGATAAGAATAGAATATTCTATAAGAGATCCAATTTGAGTGATATATTTTTTCAGGTCCCATCTGTGATCTTTTTATTTCTACATCAAGAAAAGTAACAAATTGACAAGTGTTTTTTTTTTAAATAAATCACATTAAATTGAACATCTTAGGTAATTAAGGAAAGAAGATTCAATGCTAGTGTAACTTTTAAGGTACCGGAATTCCCCATTGAGCCCTGGAGTCCAAGCCTCTGCTCAGTGCACTAAATCCAAATTAAAGCATCTGCAACAGATGGCTCTTCTTTAACTCATCCAACAGTTGTTGAGATTCTCTGAACTGTTAGATTCACTAATAGTTTCATGGATTCAGGCTACTCCTATGTCATAAAGGCAACCAAGGTGACCTGTGGTTGAGTCCATGCTGCGGTATCATTCTCTCTATTGGAGCAGGTAGCACCTTTTGCTTTGAAAGAGGAAGTGGTGTACAACTCCTCAAGAGGTTGTTCTTTAATCCAACCATTTTTGATAACTATCAACCAGAGATGGATCAGTTTGCAGTTGATGAGAAATCAGGAAAAAAAATTGAATATCATGATTTGTTTCATTCACATTCCAAGCCTGAATTTAGTACTGAGACAGTGTCCGTTGTATGATCTGTGGCATATTCTAGATTGAGTTGTTTATCCAATCTTGAGTAACTTGATGCCTGAGCAGCTTTCAGTACTGTTAATCATGGTCTTCTTCTGAGTTGGTGCCCTAGGTTGGGAATAGAGGCAGGGTAGGATTCAGTTTTTTAAACAACCAGTTCTGTGGGCTTAGTTGGTAGGTGTGGCTTGGTGATCATGTGACTGAGTGGGTGTGGCAACTTGACATTACTCATGTCAAGGGGCTCTTCTCCTCGCCTGGCCTCTCATGACAGTAGGGATGCTGCAACGGTCATAAATGTGAAAAATGGTCATAAGTCATTTTGTTCAGTGCCATTGTAACTTTGAATGGTCACTAAATGAACTGTTGTAAGTCAAGGATTACCTGTACAAAAATACAAAAAGCTTCTTTGCTTGCAAAAAGCTGCCCTAAATACCAATCATTAATTAAAAATACCTGCAAGCCGGAGTTACAAATCAGGCAGGGTGCTAGAGAACCTTGAGGAATGAAAATAGTTAAAATGCAGTGATAATTATCAAGCAGCCAATTCTTGCTCATAAAGTAAAACCCTTTAGCAGAAAGGTCATTTAAGCTCTCCAGAAAGACCACACCCAGGAGAAGCAATCCTTAGGTCCATTTGAACACTTAAAAATGCCAGCTGGTCTCACTCACCTCACAAGATATCCTAAGGAAATCACCCAGATTTAAGGAAAGGTCACATGCCCCCCAGAAAAGCAGTAAAAAAAATCAGTGCCAAGCTTTCATCCTGCCTCTTGGAAGTATACCCCAAAAGGATAGTGCCAGATAGTATTAAAGCAGTGAAAAAAACCCCCCTCCCCAAATAGAAAAAGAAACCATGAGGCAAGAAAAAATTCAAACACAATACAAATAATTAAATCACAACAGTACCTGTTGCTTGTTGAAGCTGAACAGGGAAAATTATCCCATCAATAAACACAGGATTAAACTTCACCAAGCACAGAATTAACCTCCACCAAAAACCAGTTTTAGACCAAAACTCAGAAAAGGTATGTAAGCTCACGTTTGAATGTCAATCTTTCTAGTTAGCCAAGAAGCCCTGCTGAATGTCACTCATCTTGGTTCCCTATCACTAAAAGCTTTGCTTCATTATTCAATTATTTCTTCAAAGTGCTGATTGTCTAGGGAAGTATTTCCTCCCAACAGCAGTGTAAAAAACTTAAAACAATCCTTCCCCTTTAAGAAAGCCTCAGAAGCTCCAGAGACAGGAAGTCTAGGCTGTCTGCCAAGAATGTAATAAGGGTGGAAAAAAACTGAGATTGCTTCTAACTACTGGTTCTCTGAACTACTTAGAAAGTTAACAAGGGGTTCTATAGAACTGGATAGAACCAGTAGAATCCCACCCCTGAATAGAGGGCGTTGCTTTATGATGGTTCTCTTTCTTTCTCTCGTGTTAGCCTCACTTGGAGTGGATGGTAAGGTTGTGCTGGTAGGGAGGAGGGGGAGGTCATTTTTTAAGCCCTCCAACATGAGGTGAGATTATCTGTTGATTAGGGATTGTTGTCATCAGTATCCTGAGTATACCCAATTATATCTTTTGACCCCGGTCAGTTAAGAAGGTTGTATAGGTTTGGGGAGGTGAAAAAGTGGCTCTAACCCAATCCAAAGTCTCAGTGCTATCAATGTTTGGGCCATCTACATCTGGGCTTGTTCCATCTTTAAAGATCCAATTCACATAGCCCCAGAGATTTAAACTGGTTCAAACCAACTAATTTGTTATTTTATCCATTTTGAGCTTTAGTGCATCTTATTCACTTACCTCTTGTACTTCAATTAGAGAAGACTAAGATTAAATAGGAATTAAGTAGCTCTGCTTTTTCCTTGATATCTATTACCATGGTATCTTCATCAAGCAACCGGTTATTGTCCTTTTCTTTTCTAAATATATCTCAGAATAATACCTCCTTCCATTTCTGTCTATCAACTCTCCTGGCAAAACTTTGACAACATACATAATTAACTAGCAGACCTTGTAAAAGGAATGCACCTTATCATATAAGCAATGCTGTAAATCACCTGGACAACAAGGACCGATCAATCTCTCCAACAGAAACAACTCAGGGCTGAATTGTGGAATCCTTGATTCTCTCTGAATTTCATTGTTTGCTTGTAGAGATTTCATTACCCATCTAGTTGACATCACCAGTGTGAATGAGTGTGGAATTTGCTCCCTGTTTATATGCAGTAACTTCCTGTCAGCAGTAGTGATTTTCTCTTTCATTTTTTTTATATAAAGCTATTGTTTTCTACTTGATTGTTTATCTGATGTTAATTGTGCTTATCTGGATGTTCATTGCTGAACAGATATGTTCTGATCTTTTTATTTCTTTTTTAGTTTTTGTATTACCTCTTTTGAATGGTATGTAAACAAATTTATCTTTTCAATACCATTTATATATTCAATAATTTTCTATCAATGTTTGTCTTCCTTTCCAGTCCTTTAAAGGACTGGAGGAAAACTCCACCTGAATACATTTAGTTTTCTTCCTACTTAGAACTTTGAATAACTTTATTGTCACTTTGAATGACATTTCATTGCATACAGCTCTCAAAAGGTCACCACCTCCAATATACACTACATAAATATGAATAAATAGATAAATAAATACAAAATTATGCATATACCCACATATATGACAAGAGAAACAACACAGTCTAGTTCAGATGTATACATGTACATGGTGAGAAAAATGAATCTTGCGAGTTTACCAGATGGCTGTCATAGAGAACAAAGCTGTTACCGAATCTGGTAGACTGCTAGAAATACTTTGAAACCTCCTCCCAGAGGAGAGCAACAGAAACAGACCATAAAGTGAATGTATGCATTCTCTAACAATGCTTTGAGCTCTAAGCACATAGCACTTATAAGCAGTATCCTGAATAACAGGAAGCAAGCTTCCTATAATCTTCTTGGCTGTCCTTACCACTCTCTGTATGGACTTTCTATTGAGACACTACTGCCACCAAACTAAGAAGTGATGCAGTTTCTTAAAATGCTCTCAATCATGCCTCTGTAAAAAGTGGCCAGGACAGAAGGAAAAAGATGTGCTTTCTTCATTTGACAAAGATAATGCAGATATTGGTTTGCACGCTTCACTAAGGATGACATGTACAGAGACCAGTTCAGATTGTTAGTTTTCTGCACCCCCGGATACTTAATACTGTTGCCAACCTCTACAGCTGCATCCTTGATACTGAGTGGAATATGATTATGCTGGCTCTTTCTAAAATCTACAATGATCTCCTTTGTTTTATTTATTAACATTTAGAACCAGGTTACTTTTATTGCACTAGTCCACCAGAACTGGTCCCTATAAGCATCTTCATTGTCGTCATGGATAAGACCCGCCACTGTCATGTCATCTGCATACTTCACAATATGATTCATAGCAGATTTGGCATAGTCATGGGTCGTCAAGGTAAACAGTAGTGGACTCAAGACACATTAGGAAACTGTACTCAAGGAAGTGGAGTTGAAAACTTTTCTTCCAACTCACACGAACTGGGGCCTATCAATAAGGAAATCCAGTATCCAATTACATAACGGAGTATTAAAACCTAATAGTCCCAATTTGTTCACCAAATGTTGAGGAATGATTGTGTTGAACACCGAACTGAAATCAAGAAACAGCATTTGCACATGAGCATTCTTCTCCTTCAGGTGTGCCAAGCTAAGATGAAACACATAGGAAAGTGCATCATTTATAGCAGGGGTCTCCAACCTTGTCCTCTTTAAGTTTTGTGGACTTCAACTCCCACAATATTTATCATTAAATAGCTGATGAACTCTTGGAGTTGAAGTCCACAAGTCTTAAAGTGGAGAAGGTTGGAGACCCCTGATCTATAGAATGCTTCTTGCAATAGGTAAACTGTAATGAGTTAAATGTGGGGGGAAACCATATAATCCTTAACCAATCTCTCAAAACACATCATAATGAAAGTGAGTGCAACTGGATGGTAATCATGAAGGCATATGATTATAGTTTGGGGGGAAGGGGAACTGGTACAGTGATTGCAGTCTTAAAACATGATGGAACCACAACCTAATGCAATGAGAGATGGAAGATATCTGTGAGAACAGTGGCCAACTGGTCAACACACTCCTTAAGTACTTGGCCAGGGATATTATCATCAGTTTTCCAGCAGCTTTCCAAATATTGACTTTCTACAGGATCTTTGGAACAGTAGTTATATCAAATATAAGTCTTCAAAGTCCATGGTTGTAAATTACTCTTTGTAATATAATTTGTTCCCACTGAAGCAGAAAAAGGGATCATTGTCAGAGTATTTGGCAGGACTAAAGATTGTTCTATTACATCACTTATCTGCATTGTTAGAAAAACAATACTGAAAGCCCAGTGGGCACATAGTTGTTTCAGATGAAAGTCCTGTGGTCACGTAGCTATTTCAGCTCCTTATAGCATTGAATCACAGGTATGCTCACTCACACACTGCATTTGTCCCTCAAAACTGACTGCTATATACTGTAGATACTGTTTTCCACTTGCCAAGCTCTGATGATTCATCTAAAATACCAGGCACTTATTGAACACTTTTGAGAAGCAGAACCGATGGATTTAGAGTTACAGTTGTACCACAGGAACCCCTATGTATCATGTTCCTCTTCTATGCTCTGAAGATTTTTAAAATCAGTTCTATAGCTTTAAAAGTTCTGTTTATTTTGCTTTATTTTTTATAAATCTAGGACCTACACTTTTTGAAAAGTTGTTTCAAATAGATACTTAAAGTTTCTGAAGAGAAATGGATTGTTCATAGGCAATTTCTTTGTAAATTGAATATAGTGTGAAGCTGTTTTCATTACAATTTGTACTGAATGCATTGATAGCAGAGGTAATAGGAGAATCACCTATACAGAAAAATTTACCTTCTTCTTAAATACAGCATATTTCTTTTTCTCTCATTTTCTTCTTCTTTCCTTCTGTGTTAATATATTTTATATTTTTTTTCCTAAAGTTGTAACTAAATCTATTACACATTTATTGAACAGCTGACATTTTAATGAGCAATCTTATATCAACTCTGATTCAGTGGGTTTCTTTTCAGTATTATTTCTTTTAATAATAATCAAAAGGCAATTAATGATAATCCTAATTTTATTGGAAAAGTCAAACTATGTATGTTGACAAACTGTAACAATACTTATTTGCACTGGGAAAATACTGTTGGAGTAGGACCATTCCACAAGATCAAATTTAAAAAAATGTTTTGGACAACTCTATTAAATTTTAGATTTGGACTTTGCATTTTAAAGGCATGGGTAATCTCTTCTGGTTGCCAGAATGTTACAACATTTATAGAGAGGGGAGATAAAATAAGCAGTGGTGGGATGCTGCCAGTTTGGACCAGTTCAAGTGAACTGGTAATATTGTGGTTAGCCAGCAGCAGGTGCGGAAAGCTGAGGAGAGCGAGGAATCAGATGAGGGGCCACGACCATCAGGGAGTGGACTGCTGGCATCAGAGATTGAGGGGGCTGGCAGCAGCAATGAGGAGGTTCCCAAGGAGCCTGTGCCAAGTTCGTGTGCGCGTAGGATTGCTTGCAGGAAAGACCAGCTGCAACAACACGGGCGACTCAGGAGTAAGACTGCAATATAATGGCCCCTCCTTCAAGAGGATAAAAGCCAGCTGTGAAGAAAACGTTCTTTGGAGGAAGCAAAGACATTTTGAAACTCAGCCTTGTGGACATTACAGTATTTTAAGATTCTTGGCAGTCTCATACAGTTTTGGCAAGGTTTGTGCTTATCAAAGTTAATTAGTTTGCAGCAGCCTTTTACCATTGCTGACTTGGAAGGTAAACAGATGAGCTTCTAAATGCTCAATTTTCAGTGCTGCATGCAAGCACCTTAGGCAAAACACGTGCTCACTGAACCAGTTGATAAACCGGCAGCATCCACTGATGCAATGAGTATGTAGCTATGTAACATGAATGCACATAGTCAATATTTTTTGCTTTTCTTAGTTTTGATATTGGTGTGTATTTTTTTCCTATTTGAAAATGGAAAGGAATTATGTCATTGATTTTAGCAACTTTGGTTGGCAAAAAAATAAAAATTCAAAAGCCACCTTTGAGCTGCTCCTCCAAGATTCCAACTTGGGGAAGATTGGACCAGAGCTGGACATTTGAGAGCATTATGGGAGAAAATAGAAGAGCTTTGTCTTTAAGTGACTTTTTGAATTGGTTGTTAAGGATGTTGAGAATGACAGTAATCGAGTGGAAAACAAAACCCAGTAAAGTGTTCTAAATATTTACCTTTACTGACAAGATGAAAACAATTCCCTGTCACAGAAAAGTAATGTGAAATATATTCTGGAAAGGCCTTGTAGCTGAAGAAATCAATCAATGTCCAGAGTATGTAGCTTGGGTTGAGGTGTTGCCTGTACAAAGTGTGCTTGAGCTGACAAGCACATCCCATAATACAATTTTCATGGAGTGCATTTCCTTGAGAGTTTTGCTTATAATAGTTATTTAAATAAATCTCTCTTCAAAAGGATGTTCTCTTAGTCAAGGCAAATACATTTTGAAAAGGACATTTGGGGTCTTTTTCAAGATGAACATAAAAATACATTCTCTCCCTCCCCCTCTCTCCGTATGTATGTATGTATGTATGTATGTATGTATGTATGTATGTATGTATATGTATATGTATTTGTATATGTATATGTATATGTACATGTATATTATGGCACACTGGGACACACCATATACCAGAAAAACACACACACCAGCTGCTACCTCAACGCCCAATCCCACCACCACCCAGCACAGATAAACTCCGTGGCCAAAACACTAATTGCTAGAACCAAATGCCTGGCAGACAAGACACACATAAAGACTGAACTATACACCCTGACTAAAGTACTGACAGCCAATGGCTTCCACAAAAGCAAAATCACCGGCTTGATCCACAAAAACACACTGAGACATAATGGAGACCTAGAAGATGAACAGACCTATGGAACAGCCCTACATAAGAGGTACTACAGACAAAATCAGTGAGATACTACAAAGACTGCCTTCAAAACAGACAGAAAAATAGCAGCCATCCTTAGAAACCCCAAAGATAAAATTGACCTGGAAAACTAAGGCATATACGAAGTCCCCTATGCATCATGCCTGGCCACATACATTGGACAGACCAATAGAAGAATAAGTACCCACCTGGATGAACACAAAAATGCAGTCAAAAAACTGGAACACACTTCCTCACTAGTCCAACACATGAAAGCCACAGGTCATAGCATCAACTTCAATGGCACCAAAACCCTATAGAAAACCCCAGCCACAGAATTATCAGAGAAGCCATAGAGATTGAAAAAAGACCTGAAAGCATGAATAGAAGAGATGATTCCACCAGACTGTCAATCATTTGGAAGCCTGCACTCACAAACAAAAAATGTCTACACCACTAGCCAGGCAAACACCTGGGCACAAACAGATCCCCCCTGATACCCCCAGCTCAAACACACCCCAACCAGGCACCCAGATGAAACCTAGCTTCCTAACAAATGATAGCCATCCATTTACTCAGAGCCAAGCTGCACTAAAAGCCTCCAATACAGGAACACAATGTTGCCAGCCAATCAAGACACAAAAAAAGCCGCAAAACAGGCAGAAGATATTAGAAACACCAATCAAGCAGAACACAGCAAACTCCAAGACCAATAAATACAGACTCCCAACCAATCAGGATGAAGAAAAAACCATTCTGGCACAGCACAGGCTAGCCCCAAATTTAAAACTGAAACAACTGTAAAAGTCTGACTCACAGATGAACACAATACAGAAACCTGATGATGGCAGATGAGATTCTGCCGAAACATTGCTACAACTTTAAAAGCACAACTATCATGACGTGGGAAAATACCCGAACAAAGCTGAATACCATACATCTAACTACCTGCGAAAACTTAAGAAAACAAACATATCTATATCTATATCTGTATCTATATCTATATCTATATCTATATCTATCTATATATATAGCAATATCTATCTATATCTATCTATCTATCTATCTATCTATCTATCTATCTATCTATCTATCTATCTATCTATATGTAGCAACGTTTTGGCAGAATCTCATCTGCCATCATCAGGCTTCTGTGCCCAGACGGACACAACCAGAAGCCTGATGATGGCAGATGAGATTCTGCTGACGTTGCTACAACTTTAAAAGCACAACTACGATGACGTGGAAAAATACCCAAACAAAGCTGAATTTTATATCTATCTATCTATCTATCTATCTATCTATCTATCTATCTATCTATCTATCTATCTATCTCTTTGGTTATTCTGGTTTTCTCCCATGTAAAATTGGAAGTATTTTGGAGACGTTTCGACGAAATCTCATTCGTCATCATAGGCTTGTGTCTTCGGCTTTATGCTTCTTGGAGTAATGTGAGCTTGCAGCTGCTTACAGCCAACCCCCAACCAATCAGATCACAGCCAGGCCCCAACCAATGAGAACACACCCCCACCCAATCAGAACACAGCCAAGTGCCCACCCAGTCAAGTCGCACTCCCACTGGCAGTTAAAAGGAAGAAGCAGCTGCAAGCTCACATTACTCCAAGAAGCACAAAGCCGAAGATACAAGCCTGAAGATGATGAATGAGATTTTGTCAGAAACGTTGCCAAAATAATTCCAATTTACGTGGGAAAACCCAAATAAACAAAGATCCACATACAAATACCCATGAAAACCTCAGAAAACAAATATATATATATATATATATATATATATATATATATATATATATATATATATATATATATATATATATATATATATATATATTCAATTTATGTAACTGTCTATTTTCTATAAATGAATCTGGTTGGCAAACAATTTTTAAAATTGATAATATTAAAAATATAAATACACACAAAATATTAAATTTTCTAAGTGGATTAATTATAAAAATTAATGGCCTGAAATCACAAAAACAAGATGATCTATTGACATGGTTGCATCAATTTTTTTGACTGTCTTCTTATATTAATAATATTGCTCATATTGCTTATGCCTTTTTAATTGTATTGTTAATTGTTTTAATATTTTGATTTTATGATTTTTTTTTACTGTGCATCCCTTATAGTCAATTTTCTATGAGATGGGTGATTATATAAATAAACCGGTCTAAAGGGTTTATAAATCTGCTACTTAGAATGGTGACTATACTTAAAACTGCATTAAAAACATATGAGATGAAAAGAGACAGTCAATGTATCAAAGTGACTTCCTAGGCCATGATTCATGATCTGTAATACAATTTCAGTATGCTAGTTTAACATATAGTAAGTATATATTTTCTTATTTTCATCATATGGTTGGACTTAAAGCATGACCACACAAAATAGACATTTTTGTCTTCTATAATTCTAAGAAGAGAAGATGGATGAAAATTTTGATTTGTTCACTTTTTAGAAAAAGAACTTCAAACTTATAGAATAGACATTTAAACATGGGGTTTAGCAGAATTGGCAACAGTGTTATCCAAATTTTTCTCTTTACCTTCATGTTAGGAAAGAGAATGTACCTTATTCTCCAACCATTTTCCAACCATCTTCAAGCTTAGCTTCAATGGGCTCTGGGCTATTTGACATACTCTATATCCAAAACATTAAGATGCACTGAAATAACTTCTGTAATACAAGCAGATGGAAATACATACAAGCAATTGGAAGATATAGTTAGAGATAATTCCATTAGCAGCATCTTGATAATGAAAAATCTGGCTCTCATATCCAGTTTCCTCTCTATAACAATGTACGAGCAAGTCCTAATTCCCATTTTAAATAGCATCTATACTTCCAAGTAACTTGGTATGCCTTTCTCAATTCTGCACAGTTGTTATCAGCTTTGCTGCGAAACAAAGGAATCTCTTTATGTAGAGCAAATGTGCAATTTTTTGCCAATAATAGAGGGATTTTGCTAATTCTTGCCAAGAATAGGTAGTAAACATACACTTCCTGCCAATCAAACTTCATTCTTGTCTTGCAATATTTCTTACTAAGACCAAATATTTTTTTCCCATGAACATCCATTAAAAATCTTAGATTTTGTTTATCCAGGTAAAGAGTTTGTGTACTTAGCTTTTATGAGGCTGATTTTATATCTCAATGTATTCAGTCACACTCTTGGTGCTAAATTAGCTTTGCCATCTGTTTTGTTTTTTGTTTTGCTGGTCCTTCTTCTTTCTACAATAGCAGAGCAATTATGCCAATTAAATTCAGTCAATGAACATTTTGTACCATGCAAATTCTTTACCAAAATTCTTATGCAAATTCTTTATCAAAATTCTCCATAAGCAAAATTAAATAATATTTAAAATTCAGCTGTGAAAGGAAGGTGTGGAATGGGAAAACTTAATAACTTCCTATTTATTTATTTATTTGATTTGTCAATTGCTTACAAGATAATAGGTATAAGTATATACATAGTTATGAATACATGAAATGAGTACATATAAGAAAAATAAAAGAAACAATAGGACAGGGGCGGTAGGTACTTTGGTGCGCTTATGCATGCCTCCTAGTGCAAGTCTATCTCAAAACAAGTCTATCTCCAACAATTGAAAAGCACCTAAGTACTTTGCAATTTGATCCATTTCCACTGGTCTAATTTCTGGTAAATGAGAAAAGAGGAGGGAAGAGGATCCCTCAAATTCCTTCTTAGATGTTTTCTCCAGGGCTTCCAAATTCATTTGAAATTTCACTGTATATCCTTCCATCAATGTCCAAATCCCCAATATTATCTCAAATAAGTTGCATCAGTCCATAGACATAGATAAGGTCAACACCTTCCAGATCTATCATCTTTAACAGATTCAGTCATACCTTTTAAATATTATGTTAGGAAGAATACAAGATGTGTGCTTCATGACCTGCTCTAACCAATTAGAATAGCAAGAGAGAACTTCATGCAATACCCCATTTCTGTGTGATTTAAATGTGAGGCTGGACAGCACTGCTTTTTCACAGTAGCATCAGGACTTTGAAACAGCTTCCTGAAATCAGGCTAGCCCCCACTTATTAGCTACCCTAAAATTTTCAAAACTGAATTGTTTTAAGTATCCTTTCCATGAACCTTATATCTGATATCTTTGTGATTCTTGTTTTATTTTCTGTTGTCATTTTTTTTGCACTTATGTTTCTGGAAATCAGGTGGTGGTGATATGGTTATCATTATTACTTTGATTGTTTTGAAGGATTTTTAACCTCACCCTGGATATTTTAATAGCTTTATTATGGCAAGATAAAAGCATAAAACTATATCAATTGATATCAGGCCTAAGCCCAATGACAACACAGTGAGATCAAACAAGTCCCGTTCTTTATTTGCTTACATCTAATAAACAGAACCTCACCAGACTAAAGCTATAACCTTCTAACCTAATTTACACCCTACGAGATGAGGTTATTTTGATCCTTTTCTTCCATCCCTCATCCAGTTCAGGACTGTGCATTCACTTGTCTTAGGCCTTTCTCTGGCATATTCTGACTCTTCTCTGGAAAGTTGTGTTACTATTACGGTACAGACATTACCCCCACCCCACAACAGGTGGCAACATCTAGTCAAATGGCTGAACCCCCCCCCCCAAATAAAAACCTATAGAGGGTCAGAAAAGGCAAGGGGATAGAAGACTACCAGGAAATCCCAGGCCTGTAGGATAGACTGGGATATTTAAAAGACATCCTGAAAAAAAACAAAACTAGCCAATACCATAGTGTTGCCATAATAGGGCATGTTTGTGAAGACACCCAGTGCTAAGTCTACTTTTTAAAAAAAGCTATTTAATTCAGGAGCCTCCTATGCATATGTGCCAAACTTTTTAATGATTTAAGCATACCCTTAAATATTTAAACTTGCTATGAATGCCTTGAATACCTAACACACAAATTAATTCTTCCTTTATTATTCCATCCAATTAATGAGTACCTATAAATTTTGTAGAACTGGTTTTGGTTTCAAACAATTATGATTGCTCATGACAGGACAATGATACAAAATGAAGACAATTGATGAGTGCATAAACATTGCAGGCAATATTTATTACTTGCAATAAAATTGTCTCCATCCAGTCAATGTTATGATACTAAGGTGATGAAGAAGAAAAGTCTCAAGGAAGAATTGAGTCAAGGTGAGCTTATTGAGGCCTGTGGCAAAGTAGGGATTAAAATTAGGGATACCGTGTTCCTACTGCTGGGAATGGCATGCAGTATTGGCTAAAGAAACAAGTCTCAAATGCTACATTTGAGGCTACACAGTAATGATCATTTGGAGCAAAAACTATTTTCCACGTGGTGTTTTAAAAAGCTTCAGACCCTGGTTCTTGTAGAGAAAATTCCATAGAACATTAATCAAATTGAAAAATATATGCATGAATAAGGAATATGGGTTTAGAAGAATAGAAAGAGCAAAGATGAGAGAGAAGCTTAAAAACAATGGCTAATATATTCAGCAGCATATGAAGGTAGTGAAAGCAAGGATGGTTTGGAGGATAGAAAGGAGTAGACAGACACAGTGAATGATGTTGACAATCACCTTCCCTTCCCTTTCCCTTACTACTTCTTAACTTTTTCACATATTTCTAATAATAAAACTTATCCCTACAGCATAATGGGTATTATAGGTAGTTCCTTTTTCTTGTTTTAATGCCTTGTGAGATTCCATACTTGTATTTACATGGTTTTTGTTGTGGATTGAGCAATGAGAGGCTAGACCAGGGCATGGATGCAACAAGACTTTATTAAGGACTGAACGTGTTAGCCCTGCCTGGAGCAGGCTCACAGCGAACAGGGGCTGGCCGAACCCTGCAGCTGGCTTTTATAGCCGGCTGTCGAGGGAGGCCAGCCAATGAGGGGCAGCAAACACCCCCGCAGCATGAACGGACCTTGGTGGGGACTTTGGCAAGTTCCAGGGACATAACACCCCTTCCCCCCAGATGCGAACACGCATAGTCATTTAAATAAGCGGGCGGTCTGTGCTGGCGCCCCGAGCGTCGTAACTCCGGTGAGTTACCAAGTGTCTCAGAGTTCGAGGAAACCGGTAGGGTTGGTGATGGGGTGCAGCCTCGCTCTGAGGTCTGCGCTGGTACCGGTGCAGTGCTTCTGGCCGGCGATGTCGTGGCCCCATCTGCTGGTTCAGGTGGAGGACCCATCGGGCATTCCCGGTCTACTGCCTGCTCCCTTGGCTCGGGTGATGGTGGCGAAGAGCCTCTGGCATGGTCTTCGATGAGAGTTTGGTGAGGCACCTGGGGGCCGACCTGAGCCCACGATCCGGCACTGGCGAAGGTACCCTGTCGCTTCCTTAGCTGGTCCAGGTGCCTTCTCCAGATGCGGCCGTCTTCCAGCTGGACTCGGTACGACCTGGGGCCGGTGATGGCTACTATCACTCCTGGAATCCAAAGTGGGTCTCCGGCATAGTTCCTTGCAAAGACATGTTCCTGCAAGACAAAATCTCTGACCCCCGTCATTGAAGCGAGAGGGGTGTCAGGGCAATAGTGAGGGTGGAGCCTATCCAACACAGTTCTTAGGCATCTACCCATCAGAAGTTCAGCTGGGGATTTGTTGGTGACCATGCAAGGGGTTGAGTGTTGGCTTAGCAAGAAGCGGGAGAGTCTGTGATGCCAATCTTCTTTGCTGAATCTGGCTAACGCTTCTTTTGTGGATCTAACGGCTCTCTCTGCCAGTCCGTTGCTGGCAGGATGAAAGGGGGCCGTGAAGATGTGTCGGATGCCAAGATTGGTGGCAAAACGGCTAAATTCTGTTGAGGCAAACTGGGGGCCATTATCCAAAACTATGGTATCTGGTAGCCCGTGTGTTACGAATAGGCGGGTCAGGGCCTTGGTAACCGCTTGCATGGTGGTCGTGGATAGTTGGGCCACATCGATCCATTTAGAGTATGAATCTACGACCACCAAGAAGGTTTTGCCGTGTATTGGTCCCGCTAAGTCAATGTGTAGCCTTGACCAAGGCGCGTTGGCGCTCTCCCACTTTGTGGGGGTGGTGACTGGAGGGGATGGTCTGGATTCCTGACAGGGTTGGCAAGAGCTTACCCACTTGATGATGTCGTCGTCCAAGCCAGGCCACCAGACGTAACTCCGAGCCAACGCCTTCATCCGGACGATGCCGGGTGGCCCTCGTGTAGTGCCTCTAAGACTGGTGTGCGGGCGGGCCGGAATGACAACTCGGGTGCCCCACAACAGGCAGCCCTGTAAGCTAGATAGTTCCTGTTGACGGGTCTTAAAAGGTGTGAATTCGGCTGCGAGGTTAGAGCCCGGCCACCCCCTCCTCACCCAGTCCAGTACCTGGGCGATTGTTTTGTCCGTCCTGGATTTGGTGGCGATGTCGAGGGCGGTGACAGGAAGGTCGAGCTCGGTGACATCGAAGATGGCATGGACCGGGGCCAGGTCCTCAGCTGGGGCTGGCAGGGGGCAGCGGCTGAGGGCGTCTGCGTGGCTTAACGTTTTTCCTGGGCAGTGGATGAGCTTGTATGAGTAAGCCGCCAGGAACAAGGTCCACCTCGTCATTCTGGGAGACAACACTTGGGGAGTCTGCTTGTCTCCAGATAGAAGACCCAGGAGAGGCTTGTGATCCGTGATTAGTTCGAAGTTGTGGCCAAAAAGGAATTCATGAAATTTCTTTACCGCTGCCACTGCGGCTAAAGCCTCCTTGTCGATTTGACTATAGTTACGCTCTGTTGCTGAGAGCGTTCTGGAAAAGAAAGCGATTGGTGCCTCGGAGCCGTTGGGTAGTCTATGGCTTAATACGGCTCCAATCCCAAAAGGGGATGCATCCACTGCTAGTACCAATGGGAGGTGTGGGTCAAATTGAATAAGGACCGCGTCTGATGTGAGCAGTGATTTGACTGCGTGAAAAGCGGTGTCTTCCTTGTGTCCCCAGTGCCAAGGTGATTTTTATCTAAGAGCCTGTGTAAAGGCTCTGCTACTGATGCTTTGTGAGGTAGGAATGACGCATAAAAGTTCAATAATCCCAAAAGGCTTGTAGCTCGGCTTTAGTGGTTGGTGTGGGTGCCTCATGGATTGCCTTGACCTTGGATTCTAGGGGGTGAATGCCTGAGGCGTCAATTCTATAGCCCAGAAAGTCCACCTGTCTAGTGGCAATGGCACATTTCTCCCTTTTTAATTTGAGGCCATGCTGTCTGAACCTGTCTAACACTGCTCTGACTCTCTGGAAGAGTTGGGGCCTGTCCCTGGCCGAGACCAATATGTCGTCGAAGTAGGGCACTACACCTGGGAGGCCCTGAAGTATACGCTCCATGAGGGATTGGAAGATGCCCGGGGCAACACTTACGCCAAACTGGAGACGCCTGCACCGGAAGGCACCCCTGTGGGTCACAATAGTTTGCAGTTCGGCTGTTTGGTTGTCAACAGGGAACTGTTGATACGCTTGTGACATGTCCAATTTGGCAAAAATGTTGCCAGGCTCAAAGGTATGCAATAAATGTTGAATGACCGGGACTGGGTAAGCGCTAACTTGTAGAAAGCGGTTAATTGTTGTTTTGTAATCCGAACAAATTCTCAGACTGCCATCCTTTTTAAGGGGTGTGACAATTGCCGTCTCCCATTTGGCGAAGTCTGTCGGCTCAATGACCCCTTGCTTTAATAATTTATCCAGCTCTGCGTCCAGTTTAGGCCGAATGGCGAATGGGACTCTACGAGGTTTCAGCCGGACTGGAACCGCTTGGGGGTCAACTGCAAATGAGATGGGGTACCATTATAACACCCCAACTCATCGCTGAATACGTCTGAGTAGTCAGTGAATAAGGAGTCAGTGTCAGAAGCTGAGACAGCATGGACTCCTGTTAACCCTAGGCCGAGGTAGGGGAACCAATCAAGCCCCAAGAGACTAGGGAGGTTGCCGTTAACTACCACTAGAGGCAGGTGGCCTTTGAAAGCTTTAAAATTAACAAGGAACTTGCCTTTGCCGAGTACTGGAATGTCCTTTCCCTGATAGTCCCTCAAGGTGATCTGGCACTTCTGGAGCTGGTTTCTGGATAGTCTGGGCTGGATTTTCTTGAGAGTGCTCCAGGAGATGATTGAGAGCGCTGACCCCATGTCAACCTCCATACGACAAGGTTTACCTTCTAATAAAATGGAGAGTGTGATTTTACTAATAGAATGACAGGTGTGGTTAGCATGGTAGCAAGTGTGACAATTTAGTACTTGCCTTTGGGGTCCAGAATGGGAAAAAGAAGGAACCTTTTGTGTTGAGTTGTGCGCGCCCTGGCAGACTCTGGCGATGTGGCCTTTTTTGTGGCAATTGTTGCAGATGGCACCCTTGAATTTGCACGAAGCTCTCGAGTGAGGTCCGCCACAGGATAGGCACAGGATGATGTGTTTGGGTGCACTGTTGCTTTCTTGCCTGGTTCCTGCCTGTGGTTGTTTGGCATGAGCGAGGCGGTGGATGTCTGTTTGATCGTTGGGATCATCTTCGTTGACCACCTCTTCTGAGTGAATGGTGGCACAGCTTTGTTTGGGAACGGGACCTCGAATTTTGGTGGCTGACTGGGTTGCCAGTTCTGCAGCCAAGGCTTCCTCGACGGCCTGGGAGAGGTTGAGATCCTTCCTGGCAAGTAGTCGCCTTTGGAGGTGAAGGTCTTTGACCCCGCAGACGAGCTGGTCGAGGAGCATGTCATCTAAATAGTTCCCGAACCCGCAGTGGAGAGCTGCAGTCCTCAAGGCGGCCATATACTGGTTGACGGTTTCCTTTTCCGCTTGCTTCCTCATCCGGAAGGTGAAACACCTCGTGATCTGTGAGGGCCTGGGGGAGTAATGATTGGTGAGGATCTCCAGCAATTCTGCCCAGGGGACATTCTTTAACTCACGTGGAGCAACGAGTGCTGTGGCGGTATCAAAAACGATGGCTCTGCAATAACTGAGGAAGAATGACTTCTTTCTCTGCTCCCCAGCATCAGCCAGACCAATGGCATCGATGTAGTGGTTAAAACGATTTTTGTATGATTCCCACTTTTCTTCATCAGGCTTGAACGGTGGGAAGGCTGGGTTGGAGTTCATGTTGAGAACTTCTGCAGGTTACACTGCTGTGAGATCTCTCTGGGACGACAAATGGCCCTTCGTGCTCTTGTCAGGCTAGTGACTTCAGCTCTTGAGAGGTTACACAGAATCTCTCTGTTCTCTCTGGGTTACGCTATGGCTCAGGCTGCAACGGTCGTTGGCAGCGTTATTTAAATTTCGCACTCCTGGAGAGCGTAGGCGGTAGTGGCTGACCGCAGCTGACAGTGATTTGAATCTCGCGCCCTGTGCTGGCGTCAGAGGCTCCCGGAATGGCAGCACCGCGCTGTATTCCGACTCGAATTCAAACGACAGCCGTTTGAATTCCGCGCTCTTTTTGAGCTGAGCGGCTGCGGCTCGCAGCGCTTCACTTTCCCTGTAGCTTGCTAACTGAGCAGCTACAGACGCTCTTCCTTTCGCTTTTGCTGACCGAGCTCTCCGGCGGCGCGGCTGCGGCTCAGCAATTGAGTGATTTCAGCTGTTGCGGATTGCCTCTGGTAGCCATCCCATCCTCGTCGCCAGTGTTGTGGATTGAGCAATGAGAGGCTAGACCAGGGCATGGATGAAACAAGAGTTTATTAAAGTAATAAAGGACTGAACGTGTTAGCCCTGCCTGGAGCAGGCTCACAGCGAACAGGGGCTGGCCAAACCCTGCAGCTGGCTTTTATAGCCGGCTGTCGAGGGAGGTCAGCCAATGAGGGGCAGCAAACGCCCCCGCAGCATGAACGGACCTGGGTGGGGACTTTGGCAAGTTCCAGGGACATAACAGTTTTATTATTCTATTACCAAGGAACTTAGACTAGTTTGCAATCTCACTATCATTGTGTTCTTTTATTTTCTTCCAGTTTTTTTAGGCAGGACTCACAGCATAATCCACTGAGATCTTTTACAGTAAATCAAAATAAGTCCTTTTGGCTGAGTATCCTAATTAGCTAATATTTTGACATGACTAAGAAATGTTAACTGATTATAGTTCCTTCTGTAGTTACACCTTGTTCTTCCAGAATATGTTGATCAGCTCTAAGTAATTACTCTAGAGTAAAACAAGTCTCTGTTTTTATATTCTAGTTAACTCATTAGCTCAACAGTTCCAAGGCAACTTGAAGGTTTTGAAATCAAATTCAAATTTCAGGTATCAAATTATCTTGAGATATATGTTTCACCAGGGACTAAAAACACACAGTATTTATCACTAAATCATTCACCTTTAGAATTTTGTTGTCTATTTTTACTAGGATGAAACCTTATTACAGGTTAAAATAGGCTAAAATAATCTTAAAAGCTTAGTGTTAAATTTATATATAATATTATGCATAACACAGCATAATATTAACATAATCAAATCACTAGCACATTTTTATATCAAGGCTTCTAAAACTGCTTCAAAGTCTATCTAAAGCACATATAAGTTAAAATAAACTGAACTGTCAATTTTGGAGAACTAAATGGTGTCAACAGCAGTTCCCCTTTT
Source organism: Pseudonaja textilis (assembly GCF_049901715.1). NCBI lineage: Eukaryota > Metazoa > Chordata > Lepidosauria > Squamata > Elapidae > Pseudonaja > Pseudonaja textilis. The sequence continues at coordinate 34,273,327 of NC_141995.1, read as the reverse complement.
AAACCCTTCTTAATCTAAAATGCAACTCTTCATTCTCATGCTTGACAGATATTGGAGAGAAGACAATTTTTGTCCTAAATCATTAAACATACTTACATTGGAGTGGTTTATAAATGTGTATTTTCTTGAAATAGATGTACAGAGGTATAATAATCCTTCCATTTGTATATGTCTACCATGTTTTCTTTAACATGCTTTCTGTCACTTTTTGGAAATCAAACCCCATATTTCATATTATGACCTTTCCTGATTCTGAATTACACTGATATGATGTCACCAGATGCCAGGGTTGGAGTCAAGCTAAGAGACACAAATTGCTTTCTGTCAAGATATAATTTTGCCAGCCATTTTCTAGTAGCATTTGTGTTGAATTGGCCTTTTGCAGCAAATGGAGATTTCTATATTTGGTTTACTAATATTGTGATCCAGTTTAAATTGTCCAGTGAGTCTTCCTTTGACAAAGGAAACGTTATTTGCTCTATAATTGACCAAACCCCATTCCTAAGAGGTCTGTAAGGGGCATGCATAAGTGCACAATTGTGCTTTCCATCCCTGTCCTTTTGTCCCCATTTATTCGTACCTATTTCCTGTACTCTTACCCATATTTATATTATACCTATTATCTTGTAAGTGATTGACAAATCAAATAAATAAATAATAAACAAATAAAAATGAATTCTATATGCGAGCTCATAGAATGAAAATAACTTAATTCCAGTATTTTAAAAGAAATCAGTCTTGCAACAGTGTAAAAGTTAAGGAATTTTTGAGATAAATTTGTGTGAAACAGCATCACCTGTTTTGAATTTTATATAAATGAATGTAACACATATAATTAGATCGTTAATAAAAATGATAATATGTGAATCAGCATGTTTTTAAGCAGCCACAAATAATTTTAGGAGTAACTGTTAAACCGATAATGACTTTACTGCATTCCATATCCCTTAGACCTAATTGTTCATAGTCTTCCCATCAAAATGTACCTAACTTACCATAACTATTATATATGTATCTGAGAAGTAAACTCTAATCAATATATACTACTACATTTGTGTTGGAAGCATCTACCAAGGCACTTCTATGTTGAAGAGATTAGCCGGTAACATTCTCATTTCCCAGGTATTTTCATGCCCTGGTATTTTCCCACCAAAGTTGTACCTAGCTGCATTTTGAATTGCTAGGCTGACAGGAGCTAGTACAAATTGATAACTCATTCTATCAATGGATCACTCTCAGGTTTTGAACTGCCAAGTTATTGACCTCTCAGTAGTCCCCTTGACTCAGCATTCTAACCACAAGAGCTACCTTGGCCCCTATTAAATAGATAGATAACAGATATATAAATAAAGTGTTCATTTTTTTATACATCTCTGCAACAAGCTATCATATCTGTTCATTACAGCTTCTTTCAAATAGGCATAAAACAAAATGTTCTCAGTTACAGTTGTATAGTATTATTTACTTCTAATAAGAGGATTGTTCCCTTCCCATCACTGCAAACACAATCATATCTAGATTAATGATGGGGTGGTCTGTAACTTTTGTATGCTCTCATGATGAATTTATTCAATCCTTCACCCAACCAGTTATACTGAAGTTGTATTAAATTTCAATTCCCAAATTCCCTAAACAGCATAACATTTGGGTTCATTGGCTAATGGTCTGTGATGGATTGTGAGAACTCAAACACAATACATTTGGAAGGACAATTGAGAAAAATCAATTATGTCTCATATTCAGATCAGTTGTTTATAATGATATGTGATAATATAATACCATGTGATGATATGACAGACTGTTGCAGATAATAGTAATGGGGATATTGTATATAGTTTTAGCCAGTTACCAGCTTCTCTGTTTTTGACCATATTGTTTGATCTTTTATATTCTTAGAAGGAACACACAGGATTAAGGCTAAAGCAAACATTTTAGATTATATGGCCAACAATTTAAAATTAAATTGAAAAACTGAAGGGAGGGGAGGAATAGAAGCCAATACTTTAATGTTATTGCTGAAAAGTAAAAGAATATGTCCATGAAGTTATCAGAAGCTTATCTTAAACAGATTCAATCTTTTAAGTAAAACAGAGGCAATCCACTGCCATTTGCCCTGGCATAATTTCAATTACTTTGACTTCTATGTAATGGAACATCAGGTTGCCTCATACAATACTTCAGAAGATCTCTGTGGTAGTTAATGTCCCTACAAATTGCAAAGTGACCCTTCTAAACTGCAACATCAACTTTTGTCACCTTTATTTATTCACTTTAAAATATGCCACAGTGTAACTTGGAACATTTACAAAGGGATCAAAGAGGAAGCTAAGCATTCTGGAGGACATCAAAGGCCAATGAAGGGTGCAATTATTTTTCACAGATGAGATAAATGGCTGTAATTGAGAAAATGACTAATGTTAGACAAGAGTTAAACTAACTGAGCTCTTTTCCTATGCAGACAGTTACCTACTGGAACAAAAAGAGAGCAAAATTTAAGTCCTCTCTCAATATCCTTTTTCACCAATGTAGTCTTAAATATTTTTCAATTGCATTTAATTATATTGTGTCTAATCTCAATTATGCCTTAGTATATAATGTTGCAGCTTAACATATACTTAGAAAAACAGTTATGACATATTTATCCTATCATTCCAAGACTCTACTGTTATATTTATTTGACTTCAACCCATTTTTTTTGACATAGGAACTAGTTTTGGGGGGCTATATTATTGTCTCCAAGTGCAGCACTTGTGTGACTGTTTTATTCCCCCAAGTGATTATTGGAAAAGCACAAAACATGAAAAAAAAATCATGTTGCAGGATAGGAATTAATAAGAATCGGAAGATGAAAAAAATCAGAGAGAAAAAAGCATCCTGTTGAATCCTGTTGAATATGTACAAGAATTTTATACATTCATGTCAAAACCCATTTCTACATTTTAAAATTTTGTGGATTCAGATATCCAGAAAAACATGTCCACTGAAGTATGTACAAAAATTCATTTTCTAATGGAAAAAGAGCTTAAAAGTTCATACACTTGGAAAAATGAATGCAATGGTGTGTAATTTAAAGGAAGTGTAATTGTATAAAAATGCATAAGACTTTCTTTCAAATATTTTCTGCTGAATTGATAAAGGGTTGGAGTAATCTGAGAATGTCGGGGGAAATGAAATAGAGCTTTACTAAGGAATCAAAGAGAATTAGAAAGTCAGGGAACAGAACTTTTGCAAATGAATCAATATGCAAGAAGGCAGGAAATTGTGACCATAAATTGTATAGTGCTAGAAAGGCTAACAATATTCATGACCAAAGTAGAATAAAACATTTTAGACTTTTATAACACTTGTGCATGGGGTTTGTCATTAAATGTTATGTGCCCTAGTAAATATGCTCTGCTCTTATATATATTTGGAATGACCTAGCATTTGATAAGATGGTCAGCTATTTAAATGTTTTAAATAAATAAAATATGTACTTAATTTTATTTACAAATTATTGTATTTTTTTAGAATTTTCAATGTGTGTGTGTGTGTTTGTGTCTAAATATGAGGCCTTTACGCTTTCCTAGATATATTCTTTCTTCTGTTTTGAGAGAGAATCTTGTGTAGACATGGTGAGGAGTGAATCTTTTAATTGCAGTATTATTGATAATTATTTAAGCAATTATTTAGCACCTCTATTCAATCGACTACATGGATTGTTTCTGTTTAGATGAGTATTTTATTCCAATACATTTTAGGACAATTGGGCAAAACTGGATTAAATGATTTTGATAAAAATCATCACTGTTGTCACCATCATCATAGTCATCTCTGCACTGCCCTCACTTGCAAAGCTCAGCTTAAAGAACAAAAATAACATGTTAGAAAGTACATAATGTTTATAATTTTGCACATTTTAATTAAGGTAATAGGCTTTACAAGCAATCATTTAAAACAATTTGTTTTTATCGTTGTAACTAATGAATAATGAATCGTTCATATTAAAATTAAAGAGTTGTTTGAAGAACAACAATATAAATATTTTGTTTATTGCATGTTTATTTATTTGGGGCCATTAAATTCATAATACTTGGTCTTTTTTAAAAAAAAATACACAGTCACACAGTCACATTTATTGAGAAATCTAAAATCAAATACAATTCCCAAACAGTATTCCCGGGGTGTAGTAACTGTTGTTAAGAAGATTAACTCTAAAAGAGGGCATGCTTAAATTGGAATTTCAAAAGCAGCAAAAAATAATCAGAAACAAAATTATGTAACATTATTAAACATGGATGCTAACCTCACAATTGGTATAAAAGCTATGAGAGGCAAAAAGACCCATGGAAAGATACATGCTCAGCCTTACAAGACAAGATAGAAAGATCTGCACATGGATTAGAGAACAAGCAAAAGTATACAATATCATCAAGGGGATAAAGGAATTGAAATGGAAATGGAATGGTCACATAGCAAGACAGATTGATGACAGGTGGACCAAGGCAGTTATAGAATGGACCCCACTTGATAAAAAGCATCCACAAAAGAGAACTAAAACAAGACAGATCAACAACATTAGCAAGTATTGCGGTCCCAATTGGTAAACGAAAGCTCAGGCTCATGTTAGTTGAAAACATGAGGAAGAAGCCTTCATCCTGCAATGGATATACAGTGACTAAAATGATGATGATGATGATTTAGTTTTTTTTTTTAAAAAAATTGATATTATAGAAAGCAGAATAACAGTGGGTTGGTCTTCTAATCCAACCCTCTATTCAAGTAGGAGAATCTATATTATTTTGGACAAATGGCTGCCCAATCTTTTCTTAAAAACCTCTGGTGGTGGAATACCCAGAACTTCTGGAGGCAAGCCATTCCACTAGTTAATTGTTCTAACTGACAAGTGATTTCTCCTCATTTCTAGCTATTGTTATTGCTTTGCATTGTTGCCCAGTCATCCAAATATTTAGACTGCAGCCGCCTTCGGGGAAGGGAGTTTAGACCAGCCAAGGAGGAGAGATGTGGCTCCTCTCCACTCAACTAGCAATCTCTCCCCCCCACCTTCTTCATCACGTCTATGGGGTGGCTTCAGCCCTGAATCCAAAGGATCAGGGTGCTCCAGTGGCGAGCACAGATTGAAACCGTGCATGATCACGGATTTCGGTCTGTCACTGAAGAGACCCGAACTGGAAGTCAATTGTATACTCTATTTTTACATTCCATATTTCTTCCTTTTCTCCTTTTTAAAAATGGTTTACACACAAAGAGATAATTGTTGTATAATTATAAGATATAAAGCAGACTTTTTGTAATTGGTTTGGTTTTTGGTCAGCGGAGAAACCCATAAGCTGATGACAATATCGATGTTATCCTATTGCCTTAAGCCCAAACCAAGAGGATCCACTTAATTAATTGATCAAACATGTCATTTTTTGCAAGCATTTTTCACTTACTTCTCTTCTTCTTGCCAGCATTTGTAAAATTATTGTAGGCACATCAAGATGACTAGAAGCTTCCCCATCATCCACATCTATTGTGCCTTTTCTTTTAAGTTCCCAGGCTTACCTTCCCAGCTAAGTTGCCTGAGAGAACAATTTATACTCAGCTTTACTTATCCTTTTTAAAGGACTTTTTACATTTTCACTGGCTTTTCTTTCACCTTCAAAGAAAAGTTTATCTAAGAAGCTCTATGTGCTGTTTAATATGTTGCCTACAGAAAGGGGAGGGGCAAGAAAAGTTTTAGGAAGTTTCTTAGGAAAAAGGCAGAATCAATTTTCCTGTCCTATGGATGGATGGCTGCTTCGTTCCTTCTCAGATCCCTATCATGCAATAATCTTTTTTTTACAAGAATCTAAGTATCATTGAGACAATTAACACTGAAGAGTTCACTCTCTTATCAGAAGAGAAATTCCAGACATTCTATTAAAACTAACTTGTCCTATCCTGACCCTAGAGAGGAAAGATATTTTTATCTTGCAGTTTAGGAATGTTAGGAAGTATCACTCAATCCACCCAATAACAGAATAAAGAACTTTCTACATTCCAGTCTGCAATGGTTTGATAAACTATTAACATCTTTTAAAAGAGAAGAATAAAATCAAATTAAAATGCAAAAAAACCCAACCTCATGCTATTTATCAAGTACAACAATACTACAAAGTTCATGTTGTGTGGCCTTCAAATACCTGGCTCAAGGTCACCCTAAATCATTCTGGGTAAATGGCTATCCAATCTTTTCTTAAAAGCCTCCAATGACGGAACACCCACAGTTTCTAGAGGCAAGCCATTCTACATATTGCTTCCTTCGGCGTGCAAATTGTTTGTCATGCCCCTGGTGGAGACTGACTCTGAGGAAGAGGAGGAAGAGCCAAGAGGGAGTGGGAGTGTGGCTCCAGAGGTGGTAGAGGAGGCTGGGGAAGGGCAGAGGCTGGCTGAGCAATCAGAAGAGGACCCAGGCCCATCCCCTATCCCTCCTAGGTCATGAAGGAAGGAGAGGATCAGGGAAAAGTGAGGTCTACTCAAGAAGAGATTACCATGATCCTCCTCGTGGCTTGCAGGTGGGAGCTATGTATATAAGTTTGCAACTGTGCAGTTAGAATTTGCAGGAGTCAATTTTAGTGTTCAACTTGAAAGAGGTTTATCTTTGTTGGCGTTCTTCCCATGAATTTTTCTCGGTTATTTTCCTGGAGTTTATGATTAGTTATCTTGGCTTGCTTCGGAACTCTCATCAATGCGGTTTGTTTTGGTTTCCTGTTTGCCTCATTAGTTACCTTTGTGACTTTAAACTGTGCCAAATAAAACAGTGAAGTTAAGTTGAAGGCCTTACCGGACTTTAATATTTGTTTTGGTTTTGGGGTTATTTTGAGAGACTACGGGTAATCACATTGTTCCTATGGGACCCTATTTGGGGGTGGGGGTGGGGACATTTTTCAGCAATGCTTTGAGCCAAGTTCAAAGTTGGTAACTGAGATTTACCTGTATATTCTGTGAAGGAGATTTACAATTCCAAGTTGACAATATGCAGAATTTTTAGGGTCACTAACATAATCTTTTCCCAGATTTTAATTTTTAGAGTTTGGTCAGAGTTAGGGTCATTGTTTTAGTTTTAAATAGCATTAGGATTATAGTTTTAGTATTATTATTGTTTTGGTGGAATACCATATACTCATACTTAGGACATGGTGTTCTCTGTTGTATTTATTTATCTTTTTCTCTTTTCTTTATGTTTCTTTGACTTTTATGTTTATGCTGGTCATTGATTGAAATAAAGATTGGCTACATAAAAGTATACTTTTAAAATAAACATATTTAAAAGAAAAATTATATTTGCACAAATGATACAAATATAATTAAAAATCCCCCTTCTTTTCTACTGTAGCTGCTAAGACTTCTTTTCTTTTTCTTTTTCTAAACAGAAGTCTGAGTTCACAAATAAAAATTTTCAATATTCTTATACAATATCATTTAAATACAAAAAAAACTATATTCTGTAATTGTATTAAATGTATTCAATTCTTTTTAATGTAGTTTATTAACTCTTCGGTGTATCAATAAGGCTATTTATTTAGTCTTAAGACCAAACAACTTATTCCTGCAACTGAAATGTCAACACAAAGGAAAATAGCTGGGAGTTTTCCTTCTATATCGAAAATAAGTAATAGAACAAAATGCTGAAAATAAGCAAGACTCAGATCTTCTGAAATGTAGGAACTGAAAAATGAACCTCTACTATTGTTTTTAAATGCCTTATTATAAATAATATTAGTCTTAACTGTATATGCTTCATAATGAAGTGCTGATGGATCAGATTTTTTCCCCCTAAATACAATCCTTAGCCTGCTGATGGACACAACTTTGAAGCTAAAACAGGATTATATGCAAGAGCAAGATACATCCTTTAATCTGCAAGGTCATGGTTTCTCTGGGAATATAAAGAAAAATACTTTCTGCCAAAGAAACATTTGTTTCCGTTTCCAGGAGACATGAATAGAAAATGCTTGATTAAGGGCAAAGGAGAAATATATTTATATAGCACTTAAAATATAACTTACTGATTCAGGGAACTTGGATTGAAGCAAACCACAGAGATATTTTTTTTTATGTATAATTCATTGAAATTTCAAATTGACAAATCACATGATAGTTAAAGACTTCCTGAAACATTGAACCATATTCTATTATATGGCTTCCTTAGAAAAGATGCCTGGTTATAGCTAATAACACCTCATCTATTTGTCACACAGTGTTTCAATTCTTCTATTACTCCACAAGAAGTCATTTTAAGGCAAACACACACCCCGAGGGGTGTTAGGGGTGTCTTACCCCACAGTATTTGTTTCAAGAGGATAAGTCATTTGTGTACCAAGTTTAGTTAAAATTGCTTGAGGGGATAGATAAGATAAGATTAAGATAAGAAAGATAAGAAGAAGAAAGGAAGAAAAGAAAGAAAGAAAGAAAGAAAGAAAGAAAGAAAGAAAGAAAGAAAGAAAGAAAGAAAGAAAAAGAAAGAAAGAAAAGGAAAGAAAAAGAAAGAGAAAGAGAAAGAAAAGGAAAGAAAAAGAAAGAAAGAAAGAAAGAAAGAAAGAAAGAAAGAAAGAAAGAAAGAAAGAAAGAAAGAAAGAAAATATAGATATCATACCCTTTCCACATCTGTTTTATCATCTTAAAATATAAATTTAAATCAGTAGTACCGTTATAGAACATGGTTTAAACAATGGACTAAACCATTCTGAATGAGTCTTTTCCCAATCCCACCACCTTCAATGGTGATTTAAAGAGTTCAAATTGTGCTTTGTAGGCCTTGGTATAATTAATACATGAAACAATGCAGGTTGTTTTAAAATAAATTGAGACAAAATTTATTCAGTTTTGATGGTAGGCTGGCATAAATTCCTCTGAGACTCTTGCATAATCTAATTAATTTCAGGATTCAGAAGTAGTTCCCTGAAAATCAAGCACTCTTTCTTCCCTTAAACTGATCCATGATTCTTAATTTGAAAACCCTATACTATTATTTACGGAAGAATGTGAATATGACCCTTAGTGTGCATAATTAACCTTTTATGTTTTCAGCCAATGCTCACATGGAGTGCCTGCTATTACAGTCTTTATGTCCCAGAATTATAAATTACTAACAAAACTTGTGAATTTAAATTCTTAAATTCTGCATCAGTAGAAACCAAAGTGGTGCTATATCTGCTTTAAGTAATTATTTATGCATATACTACCAACTTATTATATATATATATATATCAGCTTTGTTCGGGTATTTTCCCACGTCATTGTAGTTGGGCTTTTAAAGTTGTAGAAACGTTTCGGCAGAATCTCATCTGCCATCATCAGGCTTCTGGTTGTGTCCGTCTGTCTCCGAAACGTTGCTACAACTTTAAAAGCACAACTACAATGATGTGGCAAAATACTTACATGTATGGCATTCAGCTTTGTTCGGGTATTTTCCCACGTCATTGTAGTTGTGCCTCCAAAGTTGCAGCAACGTTTCGGCAGAATATCATCTGCCATCATCAGGCTTCTGGGAAGAAGCCAGCCAGAAGCCTGATGATGGCAGATGAGATTCTGCTGAAACGTTGCTACAACTTTAAAAGCACAACTACAATGACGTGGGAAAATACCCAAACAAAGCTGAATACTATACATGTAAGTACCCATGAAAACTTAAGAAAACAAATATATATATATATATATATATATATATATATATATATATATATATATATATATATATATATATATATACACACACACACACACACACACACATATACATATATATATATATATATATACACATATACATATACATATACACATATACATATACATATACACACACACACACACACACACACACACATAATTTGGGTTATTCAGGTTTTCTCCCGCGTAAAATTGGAAGTATCTAGGTGACATTTCGATGAAGTCTCATTCATCATCTTCATGCTTTGTGCTTCTTGGAGTAATATATATATAATATGAATGCATGCATGCATATATGTATGTATGTAAAGATTGTGCTATTATTTGTGAAATGAAAGCACAAAGTGACTAATCTTCATGGTGTTTTAAGCAAAGTAAGCAATTCAATATGTTAAATTTTTGATTGCCAAAGGAGTCCCTCCAATTTAAATTCCCCATTGAGTGCAGATTGTTTATGTTGACAAGTACATTGATGTGAGAATTATTTATTGTTGGGCCAATAATGTAAAATTGATGATGAACTGGAAACATCTGATTTGCATGATCAAAAATAAAATGTTTGACCTTCTGACAACAACTACGGGTTCAGAAAAGGAAGCTTGATGAACTGATCAAGGACAATTGGTATATCATTGAAAGAGAAATTTGCTGTCAACCTTGGCATTTCAAAGGAACATGTCAGTCATGTGTTCTTCACCATTGGATGGATTGAATAAGTGGGCTTCTCACTACTGACAGCAGAGATGAAAGCTTCAGGAGATGAAATTTGTCAGCAAATATTGTCTATAAGAATGATGATGTGGAACTTTTTCACAGCATTGTGACAGCTGTAGAAACATGAGTTTATCACTGTGCCCCAAAAATGAAATGCCAGTCCATGGAATATGATCATAAATCTCCATCTACTAAAATAAATGAATGAATAAATCAAAACTTAAGAAAATTCATGATTACAGTTTTGTGGAACACAGATGGTATTATTCACATGGGTTGTCTTGAACTTGGCCCACTATGAGAGTGCTATATGACAACACTTTGATCAATTAAGCAGTTTGGAAACACAAAAAGGAAATTTGCTACAACATCACAACACTAGATTTCATTTATTTATTTTTTATTACATTTATATGGCCACCCCAATTGCAGTTTGAGGTGAATCTGACTGACTTAATATATCTTATGAATCATATCTTATATCTCATATCTTATGAGCTTTGCAAGAGACCATTTTAAAGATGGATCTCACCATCTTATCCCATTAGCAATATTATAAATCTGGTACTATAAGTCTACTGCCTTTTCTTAAAATGGAACCAATACTTTTCTTAGCAACTATCTGACTCAAATAAGAAGTATATAAGGCTGCTGGGGCTTGGCTGATTAAGTGTGTATTTTTTTTCATAACAGATTTAAGAAGTTTGCCCAACTTTGGCAGAAGCGTGTACTGTAATAAATGGTGATTATATTGAGAAGTAAATATAGATAACAAAAATCTAATTACAAGGATTATACAACTGTTTTATTTGTTAACAAGTTATGGAGACGGCAGCATTAGTTTTCATTCAACCCTTGTATAATATAGATTGCTATTCTAAGGATGTTGAGAAAATGATTTCCATTCCAATTAAAATGGTTTTACCTCTAAATGAATACATTCATTCTAAATAAATACGCTGTTAATTCTCTCTATTCTCAGAATTATACTCCAGACCAGGTTGCTTCCCCCATCTGTAACAGAATAGACATTTCTGTAACAATTACCCTAGGTCACTGTCCCTTATTAACAATTTTTACTGATTTTTTAAAAAAAACAAATGACTCTTTATACAGATACATATATTTCCAAAATATCCCTTGTAAGTATCTTTTTAGTTGATACATGGATTTGAATAAAGTTCCAAGTAATCTTCCACTTTTTCAGACCAATGATATAGAATCATATATAGGACTGGAAGGGATCTTAGAGGTCTTCTAGTCCAACTCCATGTCCATGGTAAGAGAACTATTATCCCAGACAAAGTGTTGTCCCATCCTTTGTTGAAAACTTCCAGTGATGGTACACCCACAACTTCAGGAGGCACACTGTTCCATTGGCTAATGTTCTCACTGTCAGGAGATTTCTCTTTAGTTCCAGATTGAATGTCTCTTTAATGAGCTTCCACCCATTGCTTCTTGTCCTTCTCTCAGGAACTATGAAAAATAAATTTACCCCAGTGGTGGGATTCCAATTTTTTTACTACCGGTTCTGTAGGCGTGGCTTGGTGGCCGTGGCAGGGTAAGGATACTTTAAAATCTCCAGTCAGAGGTGGTATTTGCTGGTTCTCTGAACTACTCAAAATTTCCGCTACCGGTTCTCCAGAATGCCACCTTTGGTTTACCCCCATTTCTCTATGTCAGCCCTCCAGGCACCAGAAGACAACTATCCTGTCACCCCCGTTTCTTCTCTTTCTGAGGCTAGACATACGCAGTTTCCCTAACTGTTCCTCATATGATTAATCACCTTAGTTTCTCTTCTCTGAACTCTTTCTAGGGCTTCAGCATCTTTTTTGTATCATGGGAACCAGAACTGGATACAGTTTTTATTTGCAGAAGTGGGGATAACATGAACCTCATTCTTTATATATTTCATCTACCTATGAACTAGTCAAGTGGTATGTACAATATGTATGTGTGTATTCCAAATATTTTACAACATTTCAAACTAGCAAATCTAAGTCATTTTACAAGGATAAAAATGAACGAAATAGCAGCATTCATACACATGCTGAGTGTGTAGTTAATTCCTCAGTCTTCAAATGCCTGCTTCAATGGCCAGATCTTAGTAAGCTTTCGGAATATTAACAATATTTTATTTCTAGAGGTAGAGGTAACTAGTTTCATGAGAAGAGATCACAAGAAGAACGGTCACTTCCAATTATCTTCTCATTGTAGCTAATGGGGAATGTAGACTCTGAACACGATCTATTTGTTGGCATCCACTGGGTGGACAGATTCTACTTGGAACAATTGGTGTCACATTATGTTATTGCAACAATCTGAAGCTTTCCATGCCCTTGTTGGAAGAAATAGCCACCTGGTTCAGTTCCAAACTGGGAGAAAGTCTCTGGAGACAAAATGGAGGCTGGAGGCTGATTGGAAAGATGGTCCATTTATTGATGAAGCAGAAGCACATGGGTGGTTCTGGACAGTTGACTACATGAAGTTGAGAGTGAGAGGTTTTTAGACCTCCCCTTGGGCTTTGAACTTGAGCTTCCTGTTCTTGTGCAAGAACATGATTCTATTGGCTGTTGACATACTCCCATGGGGCCCTTTAGGGGTCATGTTTGTCTGAGCTTAAGTTTGGTTGAAGTTTGGACTGATACAATGTCCCCAAGTGATTGTGCAAGGGTGGTGGGCTGTGCTACCAAGTGTGTCTCACTATGTCCTGGAGGGTCATGTCTTAATCCCTTCACCTGGAGCTGAAGGTCTTTTGTTTTGTAGATAGGCTGGCCCAACGTCTCTCAATGAACACAAAAACCTGCTGGTGGGAGGGAGATTGAGTCTGCTTTCTGTCTTTTAAGAAAAACATGTTTCTCCTTTGGGGAAACATATTCTGTCTTTTTAAATATTTCTCAAAATATTTCATGCTTGTAGGAGAGGGGTAGGTGCTAACTTTCTACTTCCTTCTTATTGATTATGATATGTCAATAAGTGATTTCTTTCAGCTTTTTTTCAGCTTTTTTTTGCATTTCAAGGCAGTTTATGCAGACTTAAAAAGATCAGTCCGTGTTTTGACAACAATTGTGAAACACAGCTTGAGCAAAAATAAATTCTTCCAGATATGACAAGAAATTACTTATTCCAAGTGTGTCATTCTTTAAAATTCTATTACCATACATTTACATGATTTTATTTTGTTAAGCACATGAATAGCTTATTTAAAGGCAATATAGTGAAATTATTTTTAATCTAGGAATGCAAGAATAAAGAAGGCTAATTAAAATTTACCAGTATATAATATATACATTTCCTAAGAGGGATATTATAAGCAAAAACCTAAACAAATGAGCCTCTTTATTTATTTCACTTTTCATTCAACTCTTTATTCCCAAGATAACAAAAAGATATGCTTTTTTTTAAAAAAAAAAAGAACAATGCATACACTGGAATGTATCCCCTTTTCCCATCATTATTCATTTTTTTAAATTTTGTGGTATACATTTTATGCAGTCTTTATTTATCTTAATATATTTTATTTATTTTATTTTAATATGTTTTCTTTATTTATGAAGCCTTCCCGGATAGTTTTAAATGTGCAAAAAACAGTAATACAATTAATAGTCTCAAATGCAGTTTAATATAAAAATAAGCAGCTTTCGTTCTATGGTTCCTTTCACCAAATCAGTGTACAAACACTTACTTGCATTGTTGTCACCAGTTAAATACTAACATTATTCTGTATTACACTGTAAAATAAAGTAATGCAATTGCATGCAATGGCCATTAAACTTTTGCTCCCTGACCCATCTTTATATTCAAATAATGGTGAACCAAAGTCTCCTGTGTATTGAGTATTTGCAACAATAAGCGACGTGCTTCAGCTTGTGACTTTAATGGTGGGAAAAACAGTATGCAACCTTTTACCATTTTTTTGTACTGTATATAACAATCCTGAATATCTATTGACTTATGGATTTATGACAGGTATTTACCCAACTCCCAGTATTGGTTTGGAATGCCATTTTGCATTATAAACACAGATGGAAACCGAAATATAAACTACAATTTTATAAAGTTCTACAGTCGTCCAACAATTTGTTCTGCTATTTTCTCTTTAAAAAAACAAAACAAGCTTTACCAGCTTTCTCCATGGAAAGGGTGTAGCATTTTATCACATTTCAGTTAATAGCTAAACATTTGCTTCAAATCAAGTATTGTACAGTTTTTAAGCTTGCATTATAGTACATTCTAAGAAAAAAATCAGGACAGGAAAAACACATTAATGTTGGATTTCCTGGTAATATTTTCCCCAAGGCTGTAATTGATTCCATAAGTTTGTGCTTGGTTAAAAACATTTTCTTCTAGCAGCTTTTTGTTTTCTTTTTACTCTTCCTAGCTGTACAAAGTACTAGAGCAGGGGTGGGATTCAAATTTTTTAACAACCGGTTCTGTGGCCGTAGCTTAGTTGGTGGGCATGGCTTGGTGGTCATGTGACTGGGTAGACGTGGCTTGGTGGTCATGTTATTGGCTGGGCATGGCCAACTCAATATCACTCACATTGAAGCACGCATTTCCTTGCCTGGCCCTTCATGACTGTGGGCATACTGCAACAGTCGTAAGTGTGAAAAATGGTCATAAGTCACTTTTTTCAGTGCCATTCTAACTTTGAATGGTCACTCCACACAAGCAAAATACCATCAAAAGAGGGAAAGAAAACTCCAGAGAGGTTCCTGAGACAGGAAGTATTGTCCTACCAAGAATGTAATAAGGGTTAATGGAAAGGCAGTTTCTGTAAGCAACACCAGAATGTTTCCTTCCTGCCTTCCTTACAGGATTAGCTCAGTAATTTCTTCTAACAACCGGTTCTCTGAACTGCTTAGAATGTTAATAACTGGTTCTCGTGAATAGGTGCGAACCTGTAGAATCCCCCCCCCCCAACTAGAGAATCTGATTACCACTAACTAAAGTACCTTCCTTTTATAAACTGTCCCTGAAACATTATTAAAAGTCCCAGTATCCTCTGAAACCAAGAATTAAATTAAATTAAAATTACAAAGGAAGGAAGCCCTTGGGCAGCTGTAATCAATGTGTCTGCTAATTTAAAATGCTTACCTAAGCCATAGAAGCATATATGTACAATCATTACTAATTGGTAAAGACAGTATTATTTTAAAAGCTGCTCCTAATAATAAGTGGCCTATTTTGAGATTGATGGCTGCTTACAATATATGCAGGTCGAGTTATTTTTCCACACGCCTTCAATTTATTTCTGTTTAGCAGAGCTCAACTTCCATACTATCATCTGCCATAAACTTTACCATCATTAGACTACATTCTTATTTATTTATACATAATGCATAGAGCAGTAGTCTTGGAAACAGACTTTACAGCACATGTTCCATGTTTTATCATTTTTACCATTTGTTTCAATCCCCCTTTCTGTTTTAACTGAGAAGATAAATCTGGCACAAAGAAAGAAAACTCTAAAATGTGTGCGACCCTTTATCTGCCAGCCCTTTGAGGCAAACCAGAATAGGACACCATATTATGATGAATGGTAAGGCTGCTTTTATTATAACATTGTAATGACAGAATGTTGCAGGTCTGAATATGTTCCCCCTTCTCCCTTTATATTCATGAGAACTAGACAAGATCAAGTCTAAGATGCTTCTTCAAATTATATTTCTGCCTTGGACTCTTTTCTTTTATCTGACTCTTGTCTTGCTTATGGCATTTCCTCCTATTCCACAAGGATATTCCTATTTCCCATTGCATAACAAAGCTCCCTGGTGGACAGAATAAATCTTACGTACCATCTGCTTGGAACCAAATGAACATGCTTCTTTCTTTCTTTCTTTCTTTCTTTCTTTCTTTCTTTCTTTCTTTCTTTCTTTCTTTCTTTCTTTCTTTTTTCCATGGTTACCTCTTTTTGTCTTTCTGCTGCCTCTTTATAAAGCAAAATATCCTTAGACTGACTATCCTTAGAGAAATGCTTATGGAGTTAAGCTCTGTAATAGTGTTTTTGTTTGTTTATGCCTTCAAATGAACGTGGACCTCTGGAGATTGCCTGAGAAGGATGACTTTTCAGAAAGTGTTTGCCATTGTTTGCTTCCTAGGGCTGAGAGAAAAGATCACTCAACTAGGTTCATGTCTAAGGCAGCCTGGAACCAATGGACTCCTGGTTTCTAGTCACTTCCCAGGCTTAATTGAGTCTCTGTCTTTTTGGAATATCAATTTTTCAGTAAAACTAACATGGGATGCTTCAGCTGCTCATAATTTTGCCTAATAAGAGTTTTCCACAAAGTTCAGTTTTGAAAGGTTTAAACTACAATAACTAAAAAAAAAAAAAACACCGCACTTTTTCCCTCCTTTTCATTTTAACAAACCCCTCATAAGACCCCTGAAGTCAGTGACTGTCAATTACTTCCAACTGCACAAATACAAGTAAAGTATCCTTTTAATTAGGGAGGCATTAAAAATGCCCTTGGGAACTAACCAAGCATAAATGTAACTGAGAAGTTTGGCTTTTCTTGACAGGCTTCAGGATTAGTAGCCAAATCAGTGCAAACTCTGGGAGGCGGAGGGGGAATCCTATATCAACCCTCCTAAAACATTCTGTTCAAATTAGACAGCATTTTTATAACCTTCACCTTCAGAAATAATTCTTGATGATGATGAAGATCATCATCATCAAGAGTTTGAGATATATATATATACGTGGTTGTTTGTTATTGGAATTTGAATACCAGCGAAATCCTTGATTGAGTGGAATTGTACTATTAAGAAAAGCTACTAAATGAAATAAGTGTTTATTTCCAAAGCTTAACTTTGAATCCTATTGCTTATATCAGTTAGCCTTTTGAAGTAGTCCACATAAAAAACACAATTATGAGTACTAATTCTATTCGTATTGTAAGTTTGCATTAACAAAATCTTGCAAGACTGCAAGTATTTCTACACATACACACTTTCATTTTATTCTCTGGAAAACTAGAGGGGGTCTCCTCTGAAACCTCCCTAGGCTTCCTTCCTTTCTGTGGACTGAGATATCTTTTTTTTTTGAATAAATTTTATTGAATTTAGAATTAAAAACATAACAACATTACATATACAACAGGGGGAGAAAAAGGAAAAAGAAAAAAGGGGAAGAAAAAAAAACACGCTTGGTCTTGCGAACCGAAAAAGGAGAAAAAGAGGTATAAAAGAAAGAAGAAAACAAAGAAATGGAAGAAAAAAGAAAATACATTAAAAACAGACAGATATCCTTTTTGACAGTCTGCAAGATCCAATTCTCCTACCTTACTTTAAATATACACATCTTATCACTATTTATGCTTAGATTACCCATTGTTCATTGAACAGTTTATCTCTGAAGTAACCAATTATACCATGCATTCCAATTATCATAAAATGCTGAAGACTCTTTATTTTTAAGTGCTATGGTTAAATTGTCCATTTCTGCACAGTCACATATTTTCTGGATGACCCTTTGATCTGTAGGTATATAGGATGATTTCCAGCACTGGGCAAATGCTAATCTGGCCGCAGTTAGAATATGAATTGTTATATATTTCATCTTTTTAGGTAAATGTTTATCAGAGATCCCTAGTAGGAAGAACTCTGGTTTGTATTCAATTTGTTCTTTGGTTATTTCCTCCAACCATTTTCTAATTTTTTGCCAGTATTTCTGGGCTTCTTTACAGGTCCACCACATATGAAAGTAGGTTCCTTCTATGTTTTTACATTTCCAACATTTTGGACTAGAGTTTGGGTTCATTTTCGCTAACCTCGAAGGGGGTAAGTGCCATCTATATAACATTTTATACATATTTTCTTTGTACGCCGCGGATTTCATAATCTTAATTTTTCTATTCCAGATCTTTTCCCATTCTGTTAATGTAATGCTTCTTCCAATATTCCTACTCCACATTATCATGTTCCCTTTCACTATCTCTTGCTCTAATTCTACCTCCAATAAATATTTATAAAATTTGGAGATATTCTTTTTATTTGATCCTAATAAGATTTTATCTAAATATTGTAATTTGCTATAGATTCCAAACTCTTTGATATCTTGTTTGTATCTGCTATGGATTTGTATATATAACCACTGGTCAATTTTAAATCCCTGTTCCTGTAAGTCCTGTCAAGTTCTTAATTTTCCTAAAGGATCTAATAAATCTTTATATTTAGTCGTTTTTGTTATATCCAAATTGTTGGGATGAACCATTGCCTCCATTGTTGAAAGCCAAATCGGAATTTTTAAATAATGTTTTTTGCATATTTTTTTCCAATTAGTTAATAGTGAATCTCTAATAAGATGTCTATGAAAATATGACTGTTTAGTTTTCCCCACATCCCATAGAAATGCGTGCCATCCTCTCTGAAGGTCGTGCCCTTCCAAGACTAAAGTTCTTTTATTCAGTAAATTGACCCAGTCTTTTAACCATAATAAGTTGGCTGCCCAATAATATAATTCCCAGTTTGGGAGCGCTAGCCCACCTCTACTTTTTTCATCTTGTAAGGCCTTAATACTGATTCTAGCTTTTTTCCCTTGCCAAATAAATTTAAGAGTTACCTTATTTATATCTTCAAAAAAAATTTTTGGTAATTTTATTGGGATTGTCTGGAATAAGTAAAGGAGTTTTGGTAAGATGTTCATTTTGATTGTGGCAATCCTGCCCAGTAGAGAAAGCTTCAACTTATTCCAAGATTCTAGATCTTTCTTAATTTGCTGTAACAGTTTATCATAATTATTCTCTTTGAGCAATTTACTATGTGGTGTTAACCATATGCCTAAATATTTGACCTTTTTTGTTGCCTGTATACCCATGGTTTTTTCTAATTCTTTCCTCTGGTTCTCTGTTAGATTTTTAGTCAGTAATTTCATCTTATTTCTGTTAATCTTTAATCCTGCTACTGAGCCATATTGTTCTAGTTCTTTTATTAGGTTATGTCCTTTTTCCATGGGTTCCTCTAGGAAAAAAACCATATCGTCTGCGAATGCCTGTAGTTTATATTCCTCTGCTTTGACCCTAACTCCTTGGATTTCAAAGTTTTGTCTTATCCGCGTTAACAGTGATTCTAAAGCAAATATAAATAAGAGGGGTGAGAGAGGGCAACCCTGTCTCACGCCCTTTTCAATGCTTAATGGGCCTGTTTGTTCACCATTAATTAGTATATTGGCTTGTTGGGTATTGTAAATTGTTGTGATAATGTTCTCGAATTTAGTGCCCAGACTCATGTTATAGATTTTTTGTATTAAAAAGTGCCAATGTAAGTTATCAAATGCTTTCTCTGCATCTAAAAACATGAGTGCAAATTGTTTCTCTGGATGAGCTTCATAATATTCTAAGACGTCAATAACGGTTCTTAAATTGTTTTGAATTTGGCGGAATGGAAGGAAACCATTTTGGTCTTCATGAATGTATAAATTTAAAACTTGTTTTACTCTATTCGCTATAATTGAGGTAAATAATTTATAATCGGCGTTTAAAAGTGAGATTGGTCTATAATTGTTGATATATCTGGCATCTACATCCTCCTTCGGAATTAACGCAATCAACGCCCCCCTCCATGAGTCTGGCATTTTGGCAGCCAAAAGTACTTCGTTAAACACTTCCAGCATCAGAGGCCCTACTAAATCTATTGTGGCTTTATACAATTCTACTGGAATCCCATCTGGACCAGGGGATTTATTATTACTTTGATTTTCCATTGCGGATTTTAATTCAGACCATGTAATATCCTTATTTAGTAATTCTTTGTCTCCTTCCCCTATTGTTTTATCATTCGTATTCTCCAGATAAGTTCTTATTTTGTCTTCATTAATTTCTTCTTTCTTATATAATCTTTGAAAATAGTTTAATATAATATCTTTTTTCTTCTCAATCTCATGTTGTGGTATGCCTTTCTCGTCTATTAGTTGGTGTATCAGTCTCTTTTCTTTTTCTTTTTTAAGTTTATAAGATAGCCATCTTCCTGGTTTATTGGCGTGTTCAAAATAATTTTGTTTGGACCTTCTCAAGCTAACTTCTATTTTGTCTTGTTCAATTAAATTCAGTTTATGTTTGGCTAATATTAACTGGTTTTGTAGTCCTTGGATCTTAGGAGTTTTTTGTAATTGTATTTCTAAGTCTTGGATTTGTTGTTGTAATACGTTTTGTCGGGCATAAATTCTCTTGTTTCTCATAGCATTATAGGAAATTGTTGTGCCTCTTATAATTGCTTTCATAGTATCCCAAATGTTCTGTTTTGAAGTTGTTTCATTATTATTATCTTTTAGAAAATAATTTAGCTCCTCTTTCAGCTTATTAATATACTCTTCTTCATTTACAATTTGGTTGTTTAGTGTCCATCTTTTTTTTATTCGTCTCCTATCTCTCCAAATTAGCTGTATTGGGTTATGGTCAGCCCATTCATTCGGTAGGATTTTAATTTCTTTTATTTCATTGGCCAAATCCAAATCCATCCAAGCCATATCTATTCTAGTCCAAGTCTTATGTGGATTAGAATAGTATGTAAATTGTTTTCCTTCAAGATTCCGTTCCCTCCATAAATCTTTTAAATTTAACTCTTTCAACATTTCCTTACATGCCGCAGAAAGTTCCCTTTTCCCCTTCTTGTTTTTTCCCATATTACTATGGTCTTTCTGGTAGTCTGCAATGGAGTTAAAATTGCCAATCAAGCAGATGTTTCTTTTTTCAAAGCCTACTATTTTTTGGTGAAGGTGTTTAAAAAATTTCCCCTGGTCATCATTTGGGGCATAGATTGCTACAAGTAAAAATGTGATGTGGTTTATCCAAACTTGTATAACCAGAGTTCTTCCTTTGGGATCCGACCAGATTAATTCTGCCTTTACATCTTGTTTTACGTAAATTGCAATTCCTTTTTTCTTGTGTTTGTCGGCCGGTGCCGTAAAAAGTTTCCCTAATTTTGGACAAATTAGATGTCTTTCGTCATTTTTTGAAATATGTGTTTCTTGAAGACATATTATATCTGCGTTATGTTGAATAAGTTTTGAAAATATCCTTTTTCTTTTTGATAATGAATTTAATCCGTTTATATTGATGGAGAGCAACTTCTTCCCCTCCACCATTTATCTACGTCTGCTTAGATTTTTGCCTAGTAATGATTCGGTTCTCTTGTTGTTGTTGTGGGATTTGCTCTTCTCTCCCAGGTTGTGGGTTATCACTTCCTGAAATTGGAGAAAGTCGTTCCTTTTGGGTTCTGTGATGATATCGGTCCTCCTGTGGTCTCCTTTTAGGTTCTTCTTTAGTGGATTGACCATTCGTATCTGTGAGCTGTTGATGAAAATCTTGGGCCTGTTCTATCGATTCTATTTTGATTTTCCTCTCTTTCCACGTAATTAACATCCCTTCCGGGATTAACCATTTAAATTGGATTCCTTTTTTATTTAAATCATTAGCTAAAAATTTATAATCTTGTCTTATCATCCTCACTTTCTTTGGAATTTGTTTTAAAATCCTAATTTCTCTGCCTTTATATGATATTGTTTCCTCCCTAGACATTTTCAAAATTAAATCCCTCAGACATCTCCTAGAGAAGCGGATATGAATTTCTCTTGGACAGTTGTTACGCCTGGCGTAGCTTGTGCTAACCCTATATACCTCATCAAACTCTTTAATTAGATCATCTTTTTCCTTTACTAACCATTCAGCCAATATTTCCGCCATCAAATGTTCCAATTCTTCATTTTTTGCTTCCGCCACATTCTGGAACCTTAAATACGCCATTGCTTTGTCCATCTCGAGGTGGACCAGAGAGTCTTCCATTTCTCTAAGTACATTTTTAAATTCCTCCTCCATCCTTTCAAAGTTAGTCTCCATGCGTGTTGTTCTACTCTCTATATCTTTTATTTTCACTTCGTTTCTCCCCATGGCCTTCTGTAGAGACCCTATCTTACCCTCCACCTTCGATATATCCGCTTTCATTTCAGCCTTCAGTTTTCCCATCTCATCTTTCAATTCGCTTATATCTGCTCTAGTTTCCTTGTGATTTTTAATCATCATTTCTTGCATTTTAGATATAGCTTCCTGCAAGGATAATATGGAAGTTTTTATATTAATGTTGGGGACATTAGGCTGCTTTTCCCCTGTTAAAGACTCCTCGATAGTTTTTTGAGTTGTTGGTGGGGTGGATGTCAACGTAGTCGATGGGGTCGGGATAGCCTTCCTTCCTGTTTTTAAGGCCATAGTTGTTGTGGATGTCATCTCTCTAAGTATTTGTTTTTGTTGATGCACAATTTTAGATATATTATCCCAAATCACCATTCAGTATTTGGGTCCTGTATTTGAAAGTCTATTCACGTATTTCAATTTAATATCTCACTCCACAGTCTTTTCCCCTATATCATAAAAAGATATCTGCAACAATATTCTAGTCTATGTAATAAGAAAATTGGTCAGCAATAGCACATCAATTAACACTTTAAGGCATTAATCTTAAATGTCTTAAGTAGTCTAAATAATTTATAAATAGATTATATCAACAAAATTTATCCCTTTTTGCTATTAATACTTACAACAGTAATCTCTTAACTCTATAATAATAGTATATCCTCCTCTTTCCCCCCCCCCCCAAGTAAGTAGAATTATGCAAGGTATTTAGGAGATACAATAGGGAGGCAGGGGGCAAGACAATAAGAGAAAAGGTAGAAGAGAGATTACCACAGCTTCAGAAAATCAACAAACAAACAGCAAGGAAGTCATCTTAAAGAGAAAATAGTGTCAACTTAGTAAACTTAAGCAGTACCACGTAATAAAGAAAGCAAGTTGGGTGAGCTAAAGGTCCATCTTCCAGCTAGAGGATTCTTTTCAGCCTTCCAATCAGCAAATGGTGTAATGTGCTGACTAATCTGCAGTCCCAAAACCGTCTTTCCCAGCCTTCTGTTCGCCTCTGCCTTCTTCCTCTTGCTGCTTCTTCTTTCTTTGCTTTCCAACTTTTAAATCAACATACAAATCTTCCAAAGACCAATATAATGCTTAATTTGTCTTCTCCCCAATATTAAGTAGATGTAATAGTCATGTTGTGCTCAGATCTGAGGATTCATAAGACTCAATCAATGTCAATATTCTTTCACCTCCGTCGCCTCCCTCTTCTCAAATAAAGTCAAAAAGAAAGGTCCAAAAGTCAAATAAAGCCCCTCACCAATTCCGGACCTCCAATCTCCGGGTTTTAGCAATCTCCCTCTTTTCCCAGAGCTTCCCCTTCACAGGGTAAAACTGTATTTTCCTTTTGTGCTTAGACTTTTCCGCTCTCCATTATAATCTTTCCATTTTCCAAACTGCTTTTCTGGCCGCTCTCCGCCCGACTTCCGAGATGTGCTAATCACAACCAGGAGAGAAGAATTTATGCTCTCATTCTTCTGTCATTCTGCTCCCTTCAGTCTTCAAAGAATCCAAGTTATAAACCGTTTCTCTGTTCCTGTTACTCGATCTCGCAGGCTGTCACTGCTTTGCTTATTCACTCAAGTGGCAGACCGGATTGGAAGCCGCCATAGAATGACAGCTTACTCTTTTGCGCCGGGCTCGGGAGCTTCCCTCTTCACTGTCGGGGGGTTGCCTTCCCCCCTCTGCAGCTCGAGGATCTCCATGTTGACACGGACCTCTCCGGGGTTCGTGTATCCCTGGGGGATCGCTCCTGATGCCAGAAAAGGTGTTCGAAGCCTGCACCAGACTTCTTCACCTCCGTTCTCCCTGTCCTGCCACGCGTGATCTCTTCTGGGTCTCTTTTCTAGAGAGAGCTAGAGAGAGGGAGATATCTTTATATAGTAGTTATCTGGGTGTTTTTCCTGTCTTGTTCGTACCCACTATTACAATATTATAGCAACAATGATTTCCAATTCAGCATGGACACAGGAAGTTCTCTAACAACGTACTAAAATCACCCAAAAGGCAAACATTCTCAGCCCCCCCCCCTTTTTTTTACTTTAAAGGTTACCTAGATTTTAATCCATCTACTACCCTTGTCTAACAATCTTTATTCTATGACCTTGATGATGATCCATTTCAAGTAAAGGATTTTGCATAGGATATATTCAGATGTGTATGCCTTTAGGATTCCAGAATATTGTTTTTCTATGTAAAGATGAAACTAAGGCAGGAATTCTTCTCCCAACTGTATAGCTGCTCCCTTTGCCTAGCCTCCAAGGTAGAGATAGACCATAACTAAAGAGCATGGATGAACTAATTGTAACTATCCCTAATTGTTTTTGCAATAAAGGGGAGAGAAAAGGTGAGTAGAAAAGGTGTGGATAAATTAAAACCTAGACATCCTAGAAAGGGGAAATGGATCACTAAGGAAAGAAATGATTAAAATAGAGAAAGCCATAAAAGTAATATAATCTGCCCCAGCTGCCAAGAAAGTGTTTACAAAACATTTATGTAGGGCATCTATACAATTGTTTATTCTCATCTGGGACTTTGAGCAGCTGTTCAAACTTTTCTGAAATCTGCCATGTAAACATTTTTAGATGTCTATTTAAAAATTAATTGAACAAAACATATACAACTCAAAGTAACTGCACTTTTATAAATATTTAGAAAGTTATAGGCATGTACTTGATGAAATTTTGATTTTTCAAATTGTGCGTCAGTACCATATCTTCTGCAGTTTTATTAAAATTATTTATTTCCTTTATCTATACCTTTAACCCAAAGTATAAACTCTGTAGGCACTTTAGGATAATATCACAAAGTAAAGTAATTGCATTCTAATTATAATATTGTCTACTTAGTGTTTTGTAATATATTTTCTATACAGAGAAGCCCCTAAAATGTTAACCTCTCTTTTAACAGTCACAATCATTAAAATCTCATCTTTCTGCAGTATAAACTGGAAACATTAGTTGAAATTCTTAATATAGATTGTTGATGAAAAAATACATCAGGGTGTCAGACTCAAGGCCTGCCACCCGGATCCAGCCTGCGGAGTACTTAGATTTGGCCCATGGAGCTGTCCTGGAAACAGTGAAGGACCGGCCTGCGGTGCCTCTTCCAGTGAAAACAGAGCCCGTGAGGGCTGCGCGTGCCCCCAAGCTCCGTTTTCTCTGGCAGAGTATTAGCAAAACAAACTACTAGCAAAAGTGGCATTTGATCACACGAGTGATGTTGAACTGGCCACGCACACCCTGGCCATGCTCACCTTGGGCCCCCAACATCGAGCACAACCCTGACGCAGCACTCAATGAAATCATATTTGACGCCCCAAATTATATCAAACATAAAATATACTGTAGAACTTAATAATACCTCTTATTAAAATAGATACAGTAAAAGTTAGTGTGGTTACACTCTCAAAATGAGAATGAGGTAAGTTCTGTTCCCTTTAGAATCTTTATTTCTAAGTGTGTTATTTTCTGAAATGCAGTTCCAGAGAAATAAAACAATATTTTAAAAAAAGAGCCTCAGTGGCTATTCAAGCTCAAAGACCACCTTTCTGAAAATAATTAGATGTTAAATGCAATATTATTACTAGAAACAGGAATGTTATGTGACAGAGATGAAGTTAAGGCCAATATTTTATACATTATAGTTTTATCAATCTGCACATGGCAAAATAGTTGAGCTAAAGCTTCACTATTATGGATTTGCCCTGGAGTAAGTGATACCCATTGGGATTTAATAATGGTAAAAAAATGCTTAATCAGCTCATAAGGGATCTGACATCCTAACTAACAGGAGCATGCTGCCTAATCAGAATAAGGTCAGGGACTCTAGGGAAAGTTTTTCTACAAGTAGTTACCTTACCAAACTTACAAGGGTCAGTAAGTACTTAATTGCAGTAATATTTTAAAGTATTTCTATGGCTGGAAAGTATCTCACTTTTGTTGGCAAAGACTCCATAAGACCATATAATTTGCAGACTGCTAAAATGGACTTCTGCCCACAAAGCTCTGGATTTAACCCAGTTAAATAGAAAAATGTCCTTTATTAAGATAATTAGTAATAAGTAAAATATTGTGTATTATGTAAGATTTCTGTGTTAATAGTAAACAGAGAAACATTTCTCCTTATTCTGTATATTAGTTAATCACTATAGTACAAATGAAGCTAAAATGATTTATGAGGATGTAATGTAATGCACTACCATTAAAATCCAATTGCTATGTTTAATCTAATAAATTGTTAAAAGAAAAATGTTTTTGATCAATGAATATTATGGGAAACTGCACAAATAGTTCCTTGGGTATTATATATAGCACAAATATGTTAAATATCAGTCGTAAATATGGAAAGCAGAATGAGGAGAGATTTGATTTTCCTACCTAAGTGCAGGACTTTACTTTAAAAAAAAAATAATTTCAATTATGAGAATACAACACAATACATCCAACTTAACTTTGTTATACATATATACATTTTACTTCATCATTTGTAATCTCCTAATTTAATATATTAATTACTAATTAATCTAATCATAACTATTAATATTTCTACCTTGTCTTCTGCTATATAACCATGGATAAAATTTATTCCATGTTTTAGAATATTTAGACTTTCCTTTGTCTTTTATTTCTAACCTATCTGATTCTTCTCATGCCATAATTTTTCTTATTATTTCTGTTTCTGGAGATATGATTTCATTTTTCCAGTATTGTGCATATATTATTCTAGCCGCCATCAATACATGTATTATTAGATACATTATTTTCTTCTTAAATTTTTCTGATATTATTCCTAAGAGAAAAAAATCCGGTTTAAATGGAATACATCCTCCCACCATTTGTTCTATCCATGTTTGAATCAGTCTCCGATATTTTTTTGCAGCATTGCAAGTCCACCACAGGTGAAAAAATGTACCTGATACATCTTTACACTTCCAACAATTTGGAGATATATTTTTAAACATTTTAGAAAGCCTTGCTAGCAGAAGATGCCATCTATAAAACATCTTATAAAGATGCCGCCATTTACTTTTCTCACTACTGGGTTGCATCTTGTTGGATAGAACCAGTGCTCCCTTCTGAATCCTGAGTCTGTCTTCTAAGTGTTATCAATTTCCTCCACCTTAGTGTCATCTGCAGATTTGATGAGTGCCCTTCAAGGATTTTTTCCTTTTTATTTGCTGAGCCACCATAGCACAGTGGTTAGAATGCAGTACTGCAGGCTACTTCTGCTGACTGCTCGCTGCTTTCAATTTCGCAGTTCAAATCTCACTGGGCTCAAAGTTGACTCAGCCTTCCATCCTTCCAAGGTAGGCAAAATGAGGACCCAAATTGTTGGGGCCAATATGCTGACTCTGCAACTGCTTAGAGAGGGCTGTAAAGCAGTATATAAGTCTAAGTGCTATTGCTATTGTTTCTTTGCTTCTAGTCTCTCTGATTCACAACAATTTAAAATTTTAGATTTTTGTAAGGACTAGAAAAAGAAATAGTGGTTTCCCTGAATAACATATTACATTGCAAACTTTTTACAGAAGGTTGAATTTGGGACAGAGTAGGGGATAACAGGGTCTGAATAATTAAATTTTTAACTTATATTCCAAATCTGAAAAGATACAGGCAAACAGTACTAGAAATTACTTTATGGATGATTAAAATGAAGATAACTTATCTTTCAATTAGTGGATTGGAAAGGCAACAATAAAAAAATCAAGGCAGTGAATCATGTAAAAGACATAAAACCTGATACTTTCCCTCAAGAAATACACAAAGATAACAAATGGCATGCAATCTTTAAAGTAGCTTTTTTAGCAAAGAAGTCTCTGCATCTTCATGTATCAAAGGTATAACTGTAATTTAATCAGGATTTCCTTATGCTCTTCAAAGAATTGAAAAAAAAGATACTCAAATTTTCATGTGCAAATTCACTTGGAGATTAGATTTGCAAATGCAATGTGACAGAATTCCTTTCTTCAAAAAATATTTTACAGTTGAAAAACCAATATGGTCTAAGTTTGTGGGAAAAAAATATGAACTGGAATTCTAGCACAGCAATTTCTAAAATTATAAAGAGCATTAAAATAGATCTAATCTAAGCCTCAAAAATTATGGATAATGTTTCATATTAGTTTATCTGTGTCCTAATGTCCATGAGTGAAAATAAAACCCTTTATTATTTTTAAAACAGATTTGTTACAGTCTTAATGATTACATATATTGGAAGCTTGAAAAGCTATAATATGAAACTAAACAGCTTACTCCTCTTCAGAAAAACAAAAGAGAGTATATGGATAAACCAAAAAAAGGAGAAGGGGAATTAATGAATTATTGCATTTTAAAAGTGAAATGTTCTTGGAAAACATAGGAAAATTATGGAAACTAACAGTAAGAAATTAGAATTATGGGATTTAAATAGTACAATGGTCATATTATAATGAAACTATGAATGACAAATGGAGGAGAGCATAGCCATTATTTAGGAAAATCCATTGAATCAAAAATAAGACCATCACTGGGATTTATTCCATTTGCATGATATTACACATGACAAATTACATCATTTGCATTGATTTACATAATTTGTGTGATGTTATTATGTAAATAACAAATTGATGCAAATGATGTCAATCAGTGGAAATTTTATGCTCCGAATACAAAATCTATAATGTTGAATTCCAGTAAAACTAGCATAGAGAATATAATAATAATAAAGCTTTAGAAGACTTAGTGAACAGGCTGAATAAAATGCAATAATATAACCTGATAAGATCATAAAGCTTTGGGCAAAATGATGGAAAGATTTTAAATGTCACAGGATATTGCAAATGATTCTGTATGAATCTAAACAAGGTAAAACTAAGATTGAGGTTTATTAAAACAAATTCAAAAATACTACTAACTTGAAAAGGAACAACCTGGATGCAAATTATTAAAAAGCTTTAATTATATAAATCACCTGGGTCAGATGGATATGCATTATTGTTTTATATATTTTAATGCAACTGCTTTAAAATAATAAGGCAGGTTGTTAATAAATAAATAAACAAACAAATAAATAAATTACATCTGCTTCTTACATCAATTCCTTCAGTGACCCAAATTTGTGACAGTGCTGAAATAGAATAGAATATTTTATTGGCCAAGTGTGATTGGATACACAAGGAATTTGTCTTGGTGTAAATACGCTCAGTGTACATAAAAGAAAAGATACATTCGTCAAAAGTCAAGAATCATAAGGTACGACACTTAATGATAGTCATAGGGTACAATAATCAATCAAATTATACTAGGAAACAGTCAATATAAATTGTAAGGATACAAGCGACAAAGTTACAGTCAAACAGTCACAAGTGGGAGGGGATAAGTGATAAGGAGTGATGAGAAGAATGACAGTAATAGTAATGGAGACTTTGTGATAGTTGAAAAGTGTTGAGGGAATTATTTCTTTAGCAGAGTGATGGCTTTTGGGAAAAAACTGTTCTTGTGTCTAGTTGTTCTGGTGTGCAGTGTACTATAACATTGTTTTGAGGGAAGGAGTTGAAGCATTTTATGTCCAGGATGTGAGGGGTCTGTAAATAATTTCACAGCCCTCTTTTTGACTCATGTAGTATACAGGTCCTCGATTGAAGGCAGGTTGGTAGTAATTGTTTTTTTCTGCAGTCCTAATTATCCTCTGAAGTCTATGTCTGTCCTGTTGGGTTGCAGAACCAAACCAGACAGTTATAGAGGTGCAGATGATAGACTCAATAATTCCTCTGTAGAACTGTATTATCAGCTCCTTGGGCAGTTTGAGCTTTCTGAGTTGGAGCAGAAAGAACATTCTTTGTTGTGCTTTTTTGATGATGTTTTTGATGTTGGGTGTCCATTTTAGGTCATGTGACATAGTAGAACCTAGAAATTTGAAGGGAATTTATGATCGGTCATCAGAATTCCAGTTATCACAGTGTCGTGTGATGGTGACTTTTTATGTTTCTTGCCAGCTTCCAACAAACAAAATCAATGGGAAAGCTGGAAATTTCCACTTTATGCTGGAAGTTGTGGTCTCATGACTTTCTCACTTTCACAGTTGTCATTTAATGATGGCAATTGGAACTTCCATCACTAAGTGGTCATTAACTTTGTGTTTTATGACTGCATCATTTAGTAGCAGTAATTCCTGTCCCAATTACTGTTGTAAACCAGGGTCTACCTGTAGTTACAACAGCAACAGAAATGCTTAAACCACGGATATCAAGAGTTTGGATACCTTAAAGTCACAGAGATTACAGATGACAGATTACAGATATGCAGAAGATTATAGATAGATTACAGAGCTTTCCAACCTGCTGCATTACCAAGACAGAACTTTAACATTTTAATTTCTATTTTAGCCCATAGTTAGACTAAAAGAAATGCTGAAAAATATATAAACATCAGGATGCTTTAATGATTATATTAGATCCAATTTTCATATTAATCAGCATAATACATATTGTAACTACTGGTTTCCCAGATGTATATATGGCTTTTGGGTACCTTAATTGGACATATCTACTATCACTAATCAAAACACTAGATCTGTGTTTACAAATGAAACTGGAAATTGCCTCTATTTTTCCACCATCTGTTAGCTCTATGCAAATTATAGCATAGTTTCAGATATATTTAAAATAATATCAGCACAAAATCAAATCTGGAGGGAGCTCAGAACCACCTAGAGTTTCAGGTACCTTGTAATATATATTCTCGACACAATAGTTCTGCACCACATACTATCTTTTTCTTTTTTCTTTCTTTCTTTTATTCTCAATGTCTCTCTCAACTGTCAGACTGGAAGCATGAACAACAAGAAAGTAGAAAATATGAAAATGCTCTTGCAAAAATTTCAAGAAAGGTTTCAAAGGAGTGTTTTGTAAATCTGTATGATTTGATTTGTGAATGATATTGTCTAATGAAGAAAGAAGAAACATCAAAATGAATGCCAAACCATTTCCAAGCAAATTTTACTTTTTTCAGAATGCATACAAAGCTTTTCAAAACACTAAAAAGGGCAGGATATGCAGGTCTGTTCAAAAGCAAGAATAACTCCTGTTGAGTAACTTCCATTGAGTTGAGTGAAATTTAATTCCAAATGCATGGGTAATGCACCTCAGGTATTTTGTGTATTGCAGTGATTGCTTTTTACTCTAGCATGATTGGAAATGTTCAGTCTTATTATTAACAGTCACTATTTCCTATAGTGGGCCTAGATGAAAGGCGAGGCTGGATGAATCACAAATTGGAATTAAGACTGCAGGGAGAAATATCAACAACCTCAACATGCAGATGATACCCCTCTAATGGCAGAAAGCAAAGAGGAATTTAAGAGCCTCTTGATGCGGGTAAAGGAGGACAGTGCAAAAGTTGGCTTGAAACTCAACATTAAGAAAACTAAGATCATGGCATCTAGCCCTCTCAATTCCTGGCATATAGATGAGGAAGAAATGGAGGTAGTGACAGATTTTATTTTCCTGGGCTCCAAGATCACCACAGAAGGGCACTATACCCAAAAAATTAAGAGACTTACTCCTGGGGAGTAAAGCATATTAAAAAGCACAGACATCACCCTGCCAACAAAAGTGTGCATAGTCAAGGCTATGGATTTCCCAATTGCAATGTATGTGTGTGAAATTTGAATCATAAGGAAGGCTGAGTGCCAAAGAATTGGGGCCTTTGAACTATGGTGCTGGAGAAGACTCCTGAAAGTCCTTTGGACTGCAAGGTGTTCAAACTGGTCAGTCCTAGAGGAGATCAACCCTGACTGCTCTTTAGAAGGGCAGATCCTGAAGATGAAACTCAAATACTTTGGCCACCTAATGAGAAGGAAGGACTCACTGGAGATGATCTAATGCTGGGAACAATTGAGGGCAAAAGAAGAAGGAGACGACAGAGAATGAGATGGCTGGATGGAGTCACTGAAGCAGTTGGCATGAACTTAAATGGACTCTGGAGGATAGTAGAGGATAAGAAGGCCTGGAGGAATGTTGTCCATAGGATCACAATAGGTTGGACATGACTTCGCAACTAACAACCACAACAACAACAATTTCCCATAACTTGTTTCATATTACACAATAAATGTAAAACCTCCATCAGTGTCATGCCCCTGTCAGAATCTGATTCTGAGGGGGAGGCCAAGCAGCTGAGTGGGAGTGGGAGTGTAGCTCCGGTGGCTGTGGAAGAAACTGGGGAAGAGCAAAGTCTGGCTGGGTATAGCAGAGAAGAGGTAGAGCAAGGCAGAGGGAATTCAGAGGAAGATCCAGGCCCACCCACTCTTCATCCTAGGGTATGCAGGGAAGAACAGAGAAGGGAGCAACATGAGTTGCATGGCTTTACAGGGGAGGAAAGGGCCCTGCATCCCTTCATTAGCTGCAGCTGGGAATACAGTGTTTAAAAAGGCAGTTTGCGCACAGCAATTCATGGGAAGCATATCGTGAGTTATCTTTTATGGTCAAGGCTTATCTGGGTTCATGGTGTCTTCCCAACTGTGTGTGTTTTGTTGGCCTTTGAAGTCTGCAATTCCTTATCCTGTCCTGTCCAGTTAATTGCTGCAGTGTGGTTTGTGTGGATTTTTATTTACAATTTATATGTACTTTGTTTTCAGACTGAATTTCCTTCATTTAAAGACTGTTCTTGAGAGAGCATATTAATTTCTTTAATTATGCTTTATTATTATAATTATGCTTTTAGCTTTGTTGTGTGGCACCCAGAGAGAGATGGATGCAATATAAATATGTTAAATATGATGAATAGATTCAAAGTGCTGTTTGTCTTCTTTAAAACCCTATGTGTCATGGGGCCGATGGCTTGTAGGAACTGACTGCTATATTTCTGATGATTTCTGCTCATCTCACTAGATCTGCTCATCTCACTAATCATGCTGCAAGTCCTACAGTGAAAGGACCTCTTAGTGGGCCTTGGAAATGGGCCTGCCTGGCTTATGGAAAAGCCTGCCCCATTCCAGTGATACAGATAAAGTTTAAACCTTTGTTGTTGATGCACAACATGTGTACAATAAAATTGAATGAGCCTCCCTAAGTACATACATACATACATACATACATACATACATACATACAGTACATACATACATTGGCTTTTTGGGCATCTACAGTTCACTGCTAGCTGATACTTAAGCGGTTGTCCACTAAGATCCCTCTGACCATTACTGCTATTGAGCCAGACACCACCTATTGTATACCTTTGTATAGATTCTTATTTCCTAAGCAAAAGATTTTACCTTTTTCACCACTGAATTGTCTTTTGTTGGCTAGAGCTCAGTGTTCAAGTCTGTCAAGGTCCTTCTCTATCGTGAATCTATCTTCTAAGGGGTTGACTATTCTCCCCATCTTGCTTGTTTGCAAATTTGATGAGTTCTCATTCTATCCCTTCATCTAAATAATTTATGAAGATGTTAAAGTGTACTGGGCCTAAGGCAGATCTTGAAGTACCCCATTGCATATTTCTCTCCATTTAGATGTAATTCCATTGAGAGCTACACATTGAGTATGATTAGTCAAACTGTTATGAATCCATTACACATTTTCCTATTTTATAGAGAAGTAGGCTGTGGTCTACTTTGCCTTACTATGTCCTCAGAATTTCCCTGATCCACCAATTTAGTATGTTAAAGAATGCAATAAGGGTTGTCTGGCCTGATCTGTTTTTGACAAACCCATGTTTGGTCCCCCAATGATATTTCTCCTTTTCCCTCTCTCTAATTTCAAAAAGGCACTGAAATAATGATATATTGAGACATAGCTCTTGCCTGATGGAATTGGAGTTGACATAACATCTGACACCTGGAGAAAAAAATTGCATCTTCCTAATTGAAAATAGAGGAAGAAAAAAAAATAAACAATTAAAGGGCAATTTTTTCTACATTCTCAATAAACTCCAAGTCATGAACATCCTTTTTTGAATGAAACTGGCAGCATTGGGACAGAAGATTGAGAAAACATTACCTCAAAATTAATCAAAAGACAAGACTACTCAGAGAAAACTGGTGATTCAATGGATTATTTCAACACTATGAACTTAACTGTTCTTAACAGTGTTTCTGACCGTTTGTCCAATATGGTCTGTAACTACAGAGAGTAATAAAACTATGAAGAACTGTAATGCTTTGCAATGTGGAATTTGAAGTTCAAAATGAGCCCAGTATCCAATATTTGTTCAGTATTTTATATCCAATATTTAAAGGGCTTAATCAAATAAATACTTAATAGTAAATAGCACTGAAGAATAAAACTGATGAGTAATGCTTGGCAGTAGTCATTTATTTCAAAGAACATAGAACCAGATTCTATATGACTTTTGTCCAAAAGAAAATTTGTGAGAAGAGTCAGTTGGGACTTCAGGCAATGCATATTTTCCTCTTCTTTTACCTTATGCAAATGTTTGCCTAGATTTGGATGTACTGTGCTTGCATAGTAATGAATAGATCTGTACAGAATTTTTGGACTGAGGTTTTGAAGTTATTTATTTAGACTTCATATACTGCAAATTACTGAAGTCGTTTAGCTGTTTAAAATAAATTTCTTCTGAATAACAATACTAAAAGCAAGTTAATAATAGTAAATACTAAAAAAAAAATGATGATCTGAGGAGAATGAGAGAGAGGAGCTTGGCTACTTGTTATTTTGTAGTTGCACAACAAAGGAAGAAAAAGGAGAAATACATACCTCCAAAGATTATAAGAGAGCAAGTACTGAGCTTCCCAGTTCAATATTCTGAACTGGAAATATGACCGAATGATTTGCAATCAAAAATCAAAACTACAAAAAGCACATTAGCAATTAAATGGTAGAATATATAGCAATGTAATATATAGTAATGTAATAGCAATAAACAATAGTATTAATTTCAGTCTTCCTTATGAACAGAATTAAGCAATCTCCTGCTTATTTTAGAAGAGAAGTCTGCTAGCAGAAGCATCTAACCCAGGAGTATCAAACTTGATTTCATTGAGGGCAACATCAGGGTTGTGTTTGACCTCAGAAGGCCGGGATGGGCATGGCCAGGGTGGGCCATTTAATTTTAATCAGTGTTTTGAACAAGTTCCTAAACTTGCCTTTCCTGATGAAAGGCCAGAATTGGTTTCTCTTCGGGACATTTTTAATACCTTGTTAATAACATATTTTTATTATTATTTAGGAGCAGTTTGTTTTAAATGGCTAAGAATCTTCAGTAGTTTGCAGTACATAAAGTCTAAATAAATAATGAATGGATGGATTAAAGCAATTATAGTGAATTAAATGTTATTAAAGCAATTAATTAAGGCAATTATAGTAATTATATATACTGACCTGGTCAGATCATTTTAATTAACAATCAGAAGTGCATGCTAGAGAAATATTGTTTTATAATCTTATTCCCTTTTCCCTATACAGTTTGTTTGCAATAATGCAACTCTTGAGTACACAATGAAAGAAACAATATGCATAAACCCATATTTTCAACCTCATAGTTAAATAAGTAAGAGCATAACAAATTCTATCTAATTCATCAATTCTTCATAATTGTCTTCTTGGAAAGAAGTTTGAAAAGGAGCTTTATTTTCATTGAATTGAATGAGAAGTGGTAGGAAAAAAATGCAGGATAATTTCTCTGCACAGTAAGAACTTCACCTTGAATTG
This sequence comes from Pseudonaja textilis, assembly GCF_049901715.1. Taxonomy (NCBI): domain Eukaryota; kingdom Metazoa; phylum Chordata; class Lepidosauria; order Squamata; family Elapidae; genus Pseudonaja; species Pseudonaja textilis. The sequence continues at coordinate 34,237,372 of NC_141995.1, read as the reverse complement.
GACTTGAAAGCAAATCCTGATTTCTCTGCAGCTGGCTTAGTAGTTTTTACAGTTTTTGTGCTTTTATTGTGAGCCACTTAGAGTTATGTACTAAATTGGGCAGATATACATTTTAAAAAAATAGATACATGTCATAATATATACTTAAAATATCACCTCCTACTTCTTCAGAACCAAGAAGTTTCATCTTTCTGTTGGTGCACTAAAGGACACTAGTGGACAGATAGTAACTGATTCAAAGGAGATCAAACAAAAATGGAAGGGGTGAACTGAAATACTGTACAGAAAAAGGTCAACATCCATGGTATTGGATACTAGAAGATATTCCCTGTTTACAAGAACTTCTTGTAATGATAAATTTAAATCAGAACTCCAGTCCTTTCCAAGTCAGAAGGCTACACAAACTGACTGAACAACCACAGCAAGCAACAGGAGAAGAATCTGTAAAAGCTTTAACCAAGATATAACTACAAGTCTGGAGAAGAACACAATGACCAACAGTTTGGAAGTGGTCAAAGTCAAATTATATTCCAGTATCCAAAAAAGAGACTTAACACAGTGTACAAACTATTACAATAGATTTAATTCACATACTGACAAAATTACATTTAAGATCATCCAACATAGATTAGAGTCCTATTGTAATGATATGTAGGATTGACTATTAGGTCTTACAAGGTAAAACAAACAGGAAACATGACTAGATGAGCTAATTCTACTTTATTGTAAGGTTACATCAATAGAATCTTGCAAATCTGAAAGTATTTCTCCTAACCCCTTTATAGACTTCAAAATAGGGAGGTTCCTTCCTAAGCCTCTTGTGCAACCACTCTCCTGCTATGGGCTAACTGCCTTTTTGAGTGTTTCATATCCCTGTCTCCAATGGTCATTCCCAAATATCTTTACACCAACAAGGAAATAGAGATATCTGATATTTGAGCTGGCTTTACAAAAGCTGAGAAACACAACACAATATTTATGATTCATACCAGATAATTTAAAAAGCCAAAGAATAACAAACAAAACAAATCAATATGTGTTCATTGCCTGTAGAAAAACCTTCAGTTGTGTCAATCACATCAAAATGTGGAATGTGCTTAGAAAAATGGGATTTTCCACTCAGGACAAAAATGGCCAGGATTAAATTACCCACATGTTACTCAAACCTTAGCTCTCTGGAGAAGACCCTACGTTGGGAAAAATGGAAGGACAGAGAAGATGAAGCAAGTTCAGGAGTAAGGTGGGTGGATTCAAATCACAGTGGTGATGAGCACATCATTGGAAGGCATGAGTGAGAAGATTAGGGGCACATCTAAGTAGTCCAGTGTATGTGTCATGATTTGTTGCCACCCTGATGAACAATTCATTAGCTGTGAATAGCCATGATTGTTAACATTGGATAATGGGCTTCTTTAACAGTTTAAAATGAACTAACAAAAATCCTCAGCCATCCCATCTACTGTTTACTATTGACCCTGTCTACTATTGACTTCACCCCTTTCCTAAGAGGTCTGTAGGGAGTGTGCATAAGTGCACCAACGTGCCTACCGTCCCTGTCCTATTGTTTCTTTTATTTTTCTTATATGTATCCATGTATTCATAACTATGTTTTTACTTATACCTATTATCTTGTAAGCAATTGACAAATCAAAATAAAATAAAAATAAATAAAATCTAAGGAACGCTGAGATAGACCTGGCTAAAAATTTCCTACTCTTTTTTTTCACTAGAAGTTGATCACCCTTTAGATTTTGAAGGAACAAACATTACCTTTGAAATAATAAATGTAATGGTAATCAAAGCTTAAGTTTCAATATGCACTTACTTTTGAGACTTCAAGATACCAAATTATTGTCATTTCCTTTGTGTTCAGGACTTAGACAAAATGTGTCACAGAATATGTATAGGAAAATTTAAAATAGTAAACTTAACGGCTAGTTCTTTAACAATTGTTTCCCAAGTCCTTCACTCTTTATACACTGCTTTTTCAAAACACTATGTTTATGTATTCAGCAGTAAAATATAGATTATATTCAAGCCCTAAAATATAGAAATGAAGGCACTTAACTTTTTCATTTCAGTAAGGTTTTTTTCTGTTTCACTGCTGGTAGACTGCTATAAATTTTGTCATATTTGTGACACAGTTACAGCTAAATATTTATTTTTTGTTATAAACCAATGAGGGACACATACTTTTACCTAATCAATGAATGTCAGGGAACTTGACATCATAAATTAAAACTAATAAAAATACATTTGGATTCAAGGACAGGTTAGGACAAACTCTAATGCTTGTAGCAGCAAAGAGGATAGCCTTAACATTGATCTGGGAAAATATAGATAAATCCCTTGAAATACTTCACTGATTCTCTTTTAACTTTTCCTTATCTTTTCCAAGCATGACAGTTTTAAAAAATGGGTAAAGTTGCAAGACTTGTGTATCTAACTTTGATTTTTTCCAAGGTTGTATTTTAAACTAAGTTTATTTAACTGTATAGGACATTCATAGCAAACTTATAAGAACATTTTAGTTATATTAAGAAACAACTAAAGAGACAAATAATATGTACTGAGTGGGGAGAACTTGGGGTGTTGATGTATCTCTAAAATAAAATTTGGAAACATATACTACATTTAAAAAATTGCATCGGTTGGGATTTGGGCTTGGGTGATGGCAGAAATGTTTTTCCATATTTCAGGAGTTGTGGGCCATCCAAAGTAGAGCAAACCTGAAAAAGAAAGAATGCAAGGTAATATTACTTTTACTATAATATTTTTATAGTAAGAGAATCTGTACACCCTTTCCCCCTTCTTCTCTTTATCTTCAGTGAGTGTTATATCTAAGAGGCTGTCTCAAATTATATTTCTGCTCTGGACTCAGATTTCTTTTATCTGATTGTTGTCTTGGTTGTGGCTCCTATTCCTCAGGGTTATTCTGTCCTGTTCTTCCATATACTCTCTCCACTAGATGAAACCATATCAGGCAGTTGTATTCTCATTGCCCATATATTGACAGAAAGAAAGAATCAGTGGAATTTCTAAGGCTTTCCCTATTTCAGAGAATGTAAAATTAGATACACACACACACACGCGCACGCGCGCCATATATATGCATACAATGCTGCATTTTTAAAGAACAAAAGAAAGATAATTCACACTTTAATCTATTAGATGACGTACTATTTTGGAACCAGTATTTCAGATTTTTATCTTAAGAAAATGATGAGCCCTCTCCTAAAAATTTAGGTATTAAATAAAAACTCACAATTTCAATAGTATTTCACAATTACACATTTATGCTACCTTTATTTGTCCTTTTTTATTATATCTGTCCAATGCCTGTAACTCATTTGTTTTTGTGTATGATCAAGTGTAAATGTTATTGAATAGTCATGACTTATGCCATTTTCTTGATGTAATTAATTGCCTACATTTTGTGGAAAAGTATTAGTGTCATCAACTTTCAAGACAAACTTTAGTAACAAAGGAATAATCTTAATAAAGTCAAAAGAAAGGTAATTAGTTTAACAGATTAGTTCAGAGTTAGGGGTAACTTCTATATCACATTTGACAAGTGCAATTTTTTTTACTTCTCAAGTGAAGTTTAATCTATTTAATGTGTCATTAAATTAAGTAGCATTTTTGTAATATCCCAGTACAGCTACTGGAAGTCCTTTTCTTCATTTAGCTAAAGCCCTGATGTATTATTATATAAGCAGAGAATGTTGTGAAAGAATGAGCTATTTGACAATTTGACCATATTTATCACACCAATCACTGTACTTTAACATTCTTTGATTTGAACGGAGCTAAATACAAATTTAACTTAGTTCCACTAAAATAAGACATTAAAGTAGAATTGGCATTGCATCCATATATATGTAATAAAAAGTAGACTTGCATATTTTCCTACAGAGAAGTGTTTCAATTAGCTCCTGTGCTTAATATCAACAGTTATATTTCGAACACTTTTAGAGGTAGCTGATTTTGTTGATTTTGATTCTGCCAAATTTCTTGTTTCACTAAATGAATTCTATCTAGCTGAGCTATTTATGTAAGTATGAATGTTATACGTAAAAATATTTGTATGAAAATAATTTTTACATACGACATAGTTTGTCTGTACTTTTCTCTAACATATATGGCTTCTGTACATTTTATGCACACATTTTGAGTTGCAAATTGCATCACAATATAATCAAATTTGGGTCCCACATTTTTCCTTCAGATGCAGCAAGATTAAAATCATTACATTCATCTAAACAGTCTGATGAGCCAATTGTCTTGTCTGTTTCTATCTTCAGTGTGCAATTTGCTTTTCCAGGCCAGTTTTCTGAGAGGAAGCATAGCCATTCTGAGTTTGTTATGATTATATACATATAATCAGATTATCCAACTCAATTTTGGCTGGATAATACTCATCATAAAAATAATATTTTACTAAATTATTGCAATGTTTTGAAAGAGTGATAGATTCTGTTCTCTGGCTCATCAAACAGCACCTCATCATATCATTCCCAATTAAACCATCTGCATGCATTTAACAGATGGGAATAAGATCTTTTGCTTTTGCTTTGCATCTCTAATATCTCACTCTTTGGAAAGTCCCCAGAAATTTTTTCCTTTAAAACTCTTCAAAACACACACACACACACACACACACACACACACACACACACAATTCTGTTACTTTTTGATAAGTGATGGGTCTATCTTTGAATGTTTTGAACTATTGATTTTTGCCCTTGGGAAATCTTTTCCCCTCCCCTTAAGAAAATACAAATTCTTTCCTTAACCAAAACAACCAAAATGTTTCCTTTCCTGCATTTTTCAAAAACTATCAAATAATATTAATTATTAGCATGATAACAAGTATATACAATATATGTAAGGTGTTTTTTTTTAAAAAAAAAATGAAAGAGATTGCATTAAGCTATATATTTGGACACTAAACAACTTGACAACATTTGATTGGATTGCTTACAAATCCTCTTCCTTGCCAAAAAAAATCTGTTCACACAAAAGAAAAAGAACATTCATCAACAATCCATTGCTACACATGGCTGCTGCTGATATACAAATAACTCATCGTTCTTAGTTATTGGATTGACTTCTTTATTTTGTTAATTTGTTATATACCATTTCAGTCTTGCACCATATAAGCACCATATAAGAACATCTTATTCAGTTTAAAATATCAAGGAATATAAATCCATCCTGATTTCTAACAGTTCTTACTCTACCATCCTGAAACGCCTGCTCAAGAACCAGGTGGTAACTGTTCTTATAAAGGAACAAACCAGTGGTGGGATTCAAAATATTTTACTACCGGTTCTGTGGGCGTGGCTTGGTCGGTGTGTCATGTCTTGGTGGGCGTGGCATGGTGGGCATGGTAGAGGAAGGCTACTGCAAAATCCCATTCCCTCCCCACCCCATTAACCTGCTTTCCAGGTCCATTCTCCTGGGCAGGGCAACAAAAGAAGACCCAGCCGATCAGCTGGGACTTAGGAGGCAGAGAATAGATGGGGGCGGGGCCAGTCAGAGGTGGTATTTGCCAGTTCTCTGAACTACTCAAAATTTCCACTACCAGTTCTCCAGAACTGGTCAGAACCTGCTGAATACCACCTCTGGGAAAACCTTGCTTCCAGAGTGTGGAGAAGGAGAGGCAGAGCAGAGAAAACAATTCAGCTGTCACTGGATCTTCTGCACCAGGACTGGTAGCTGGTTCCCTCTGCAGGCTCATATCAGATTTCACTTTCCCTTAGAACAGAAGGTCCCATAGATATCTGGGTCCCCATTCATGTGGGTAATGATAAGCAGTTTGAGTTGTTTAAGGTTCCACAAGTTTGAGATGCCATATAAAAGAACATCTTTGATAAGCACAAACATATTGTTCTGCCAGTCCTGTAAATTTGAGTCCAAGATATTTAAAACAAGAGAATTTTCATGGTGCATTCCAATATTGCTCTTTAGAAGAGAGGGAGGGAGGAATGGACAGGGAGAGAGAGAGAGAGAGAGAGAATAAATATCTGAGATTGGCATGCATGGTTAGGGATTTAAGGAAAACTTGCAGTGTTTAAATGTTTCAGTATTGCATTGAACTGACAGAGTAATCTTTGTTATTCTCCTTTCTTTTCTGCACCATTGTAGACCATACAGTAAATGAAGGCTGATGTGTGCATTATGAAACAATCAGCAATATTTGAATTACTAGAAACTCACAACTGAAGGCATTATTTTAGTAGGCGACAGGTCTACTGTGTAGTTCAAATAACAGCTGCTCAAAGACTCCACTGACTCTGCTTTTCTAAAGGGAACACCTTGGTTTGCAGTTCTGAGACTAATGCATGCATCCTAAAATGTATTTGTAGGCTTACGTTTCTCAGCAAAATGCAGAAAGAGAGTAAAAATGTTCTCAAAAAGAAACTGATACACTGATAAATAAGCTGAAACTGATGTACAAATAGGTCTAATGGGTTATTTGAACAAAATGTGTCATAGACTGGGAACAGACTGATAAAACCATCCTTAATTCAAAATACGTTTCAAAAAATCATTTCAATATGCAATCACTGATAATGAAAATATATATCCAAGATATAATCCAGGTTTTGAGCCTGCAATAACATGACATATTTTCTGCTCTTCATGTACAAATGAATGTATAGATATTTTTTTCCTTGGATATGGCATTTTAATATACTAGTTTCACATATAATGAATTCCATAATCTTTTTGATATTTTGTATTTCATGCTTTTACTAACATACATAGGGGGAAAATAATTTCCTACTGCACAATATTAATGTTTTTCCTCCATCTGTCTGTGACAATATAACTTTTTAAAGACTGACACCACAAGAACTCCAAGCCATTTTTTTTTTTTTGAAATGAATCATGAACTTAAGAGACCAGCTTTCATCCAATTATAGGTAGTACATGAAAAATAATTTCCAAAGGCACTGCAATTACATCAACATGAATGTAATAATTCATGTTATCCAGCAGTAGTATCAATAATTTACAGTATTGATTTAAAAAGTCAGCACGATTTCAGCGTCTACAGTTATTAAATAACAATTGTGTCATTGGTGAAATGTGCAATTAATAGTGAGATAGCTATCAAGATTCTTTATTTTTCCTAACAAAAATAATGTGTGTAGGACACATTATAGATAATTGCGATAATATATTTCTATTGTTTACTTGATTATCCAACTAGAAAGCTGGAAATAGTAGATATATTTCTCTAGATAAACTGTCTGTTAATTAATATCAATAGGGTCCCCATTTATAGAGTATATATTTAACAAAAACATAGTACATAATTGCATGCTCATGTATACATCTAAAATTGGAATATAAGATGTCACTTTGTAATCAAGTAGAATATCTTCAAAGAGAAATTTTCATGGTAAGCCTCCTTGAATATACCCTACAAGATCATTCTTGGCCATTTAGTATCTATTATGAAGACTGTATATAATAAATATATGTAAATTAAGACATCTTAATATTATCCAATTTGGCTGTTAAAATAGTATTCCAAACTAGTTTTAGAAGTTTGTTTCATTGTGAACACTGGTACACTAAACACAAATTCAGAATGCACATATATCAGGAGAGCTAAGGTTTAAGTCATCAGGCTAGAAACCAGGAGCTGAAAATTCTAGACCCACCTTGAGAATAAAATGGATAACTCTGATCTTATCCCATTCTCTAGGAAGTAGGCAATAACAAACCTTTTTTGAAAAACCTTGTTAAGAGTCACAGGGGAATGATGAGTGGAAGGAATATGTGTGTGTTTGTGTGTGTTTATGTGTAAAAGAGATAAAGAAGCAGAGAGGGAGGGAGTGGGAGAAAGGAGAAAGAAATGCCTCCCCAACAATGGAGCCATCTAGCAAAGTATCTGGTTCTATAGATCCCCAGGTCTGTTCACATTACCAGGTCTTGAGGGAATTTTGGACTATCAAAAGGGATAGTAGGGAGGAAGGATAAGGCAGGCACCACAGCAGGGAAGGCACATCTCCTGGGATCAACTGAATGTAGATCCATCTTCTCCACAAGATATGATGCAGCAGGCTACTATAAGTGGAGAAAAGCAGCTGCTCAGCTAGCCTGGTCCCATGCCATGGAAGTTTTAAAGATTAAAATTAGCACCTTGAATTGGACTGAAAAACAAACTGGCAACCAAAGCAGCTCACGGAGCGGGGGTATAATATGTACTATTCTAGGTGTAGACATACCTGTATCAGCTTCAGCTGATACACTCTGCAGAGGCACAGGCATATACAATGCCTGTGCTTCTGCATTGTGTATCAGATGAACTGAAGCTTCCAGATACTCTTCAAGGATAGCACCATGTAGAGCATATTGCAGTAGTCCAATCTGGAGTGGCAATGGCATGAGTGACTGCTAGCAGGGCCTGTTGAGCTAGGAAAGGGCACAACTAGTGCACAAGATGAAGCTATACAGAGGCCCTCCTAACCACAGCTGCCATTTCACTATTGCAGGGCTGTCTAAAGTCATGGCCCACAGGTTGGATGCATCACGTGCTGACCATACCCACGCCCAGTTTAGCAAAGGGGAAAAAAATCATGATACATCACATGACGGTGCCATGATGATGCACGTTTGACACTCCTGCACTATTGGAATAGTGAAAATGTTTTAAATGACAAGCAATACTTGTATGCTTTATCTTTACCCATATAATTTTTGTGAAATATACCTGAATATAAATTATATGAACAACAGAATGCTACTCTTTTCATGTCTTACTTGTTGTCATGATCTTCTCAAGATCATTTAATTATCCACATGAGAAGAATTTACTCTTGTGTTTTCATTTAACTTGTCTCTCTGCTCTGGGTAATAGTAACCATGTTGTTAGCACGAAGTTGTGTCCGACTCATCGCGACTCTATGGACAACATTCCTTCAGGTCTTCCTGTCCTCTACTATCCCCTGGAATCCATTTAAGCTCACGCCAACTGCTTCAATGACTCCACCCAGCCACTTCATTCTCTGTTGTCCCATTCTTCTTTTACCCTCAATCGTTCCCAGCATTAGGCCTTTCTCCAGTGTGTCTTTCCTTCTTATTACGTGGGCAAAGTATTTGAATTTCATCTTCAGTATCTGACCTTCTAAAGAGCAGTCAGGTTATCTCCTCTAGGACTGACTGGTTTGATCTCCTTGCAGTCCAAGGGACTTGCAGGAGTCTTCTCTAGCACCATAGTTCAAAGGCCTCAGTTCTTTGGCACTCAGCCTTCCTTATGGTCCAACTTTTACAGCCATACATTGCAACTGGAAATGGTAACCATAATGCTACTTTATTCAGTTTTCTTTACTGAATAAAGGAAAAAGAATGTTCTTAGGACTTTCTATTTCCTTGTTTCTGGAAGAGATAATCCTAGAATTAAACTGGTTTTCTTCCAATCTCCCTATGCCAATCTTATTTACTTTTTTTGCTCTTTGTTTGCATGTGATCTCTGTATGTGAAATCCTTTTAGCAAGTCCTTAGAAATGTTTGTCAATCTTCACATTTTTTTCAATCCAAAACCTTTAAAGGTTCTTTGGTATTAGCAGAAATAATATGATTGAATGAACTTCATTTTTCATTCTGCTGCTTTTCCTAGGCCATATTTTATTTATTTTTTTAATGAGAGAGAAAAAAGTTTTCACATAGATCTTAATGTCTGAAATGGATGATGTATTAAACAGTCTAAGTCTCAATAAAGACTGTCTAAAATGCCTAGCTAAATAACAGTCTTTCTAATCCAGACTTGAAACTGAAATGATATAGCCAACTATGAGCCCTAAATCTATTTTGCTGCACTCGGATGGTGTAGGAGATGCTGTTTTGCAGCCAATAGTGAAATAAGATTCAGTTGACTTTTATATCTGGGGTGGAAGAAAGTGTCATCTTATCTTTGTTTCAGGAAACATTGTGTTGGCTTGTGCTGTCTGACTGCAATAAGGGATATTTTGTTTACTGGTTACACATTCCCTGATCATTTCCAGAATGACCCCAGCTGCCAGGATCAATTTTGCATGCCTTCTCTGTGCTCCCATTCTGGAAACCCTGGAAGTTTGGGGTATGCTATTCAGGTGTTGGAGGAAGCTATTCGGGTTTTCAACGCCTCTTGATTGACTTAATCAATACACCAATAATAAAAGTCATCATTCTTTGATCAATATTTGCATTTCTATTGAAGTTTCTTAGTGACTTAAGACAAAAAGAAATTATATTCATCCATTGTAGCTTTTTGTTGATTAGGTAAGAATAGTTAAGTTCTCTGATGTGTCATCACCTGGCCTAATCTGTATAGACTTCAAAATTAAGCAGAGTTTGGCTTTTTTGTATGTGGTTAGCTAGGACACCATAAAAGAATTTGTGAATTTTAGGCAAGACTGAGAAATTTAAAAAAAAATCTAAAGAAGACAATAGTATAAATTAACTTAAGAAGTCTACAGGTAGCCCTTGACATGACTTTAATGTAGCCTGTATGTTATTATCATAAGTTACGATGGTCATAAAGTGACAGACCTGATGTTATGTTCTTTTTTGTGGTGGTCATTAAATGAATCACCATGGTTGTTAAGGGAATCTGTGGTCATTAAGAATACCCAATTTTTGATGTGACCACAGGGCACTGCAAATAACCATAAATGCAGTCTGGTTGCCAACCACCTAAAACATAACCACGGGTGAGGGATGGAGTTGGCCATTGAGTCTTCAGAATTGGATCATAAGTGCCTTATGGGGAATCCATCATAATGTTGAATTATCACTGAATCCTGGGTCATGAGTTGAAGATTACCTACTGACTTCCCTTCGGTGTGAGCTTGTGCATAACCACCAGCTTAAGAAAGAATTGGGGGGTTATAGATATCTGCTGATTGTAAATATACTCAACAAGACACACAAGCATAAATGAATCATCATTTTTATTATAACTATCCTGATTAACAATAGAATTTACATCGAGGTTTTGTAGAGAATGATACATACATATAATCCTGAAACAGTCTCTAAGAATACAAACAATAGCCAATCAAAAGTAATTTTTCCACATGTTTATTGCTATAAAGATGCATGTGAGTAGCAATCCTCTCTACCTCATCACACTTGATCATTCAGTGACTATACTTATAAGCAATTTCAAAATTATAAAGATTGTTAATATTGAACATGCACAACAAAATATCTGTCTTTCTCTTTAGAAGAAAGAGGAAACCAACAACATTGGTTATTCTCTTCTATGCATCAGGATGTTTTTTTCTCCCCAGATGGTGGTGAAAATGGGTTGCAATAAGCAAGGTGACACTAAAACAAAGATTTTCTGACAACTGATACCCAGAAATCCTAAAATTGAGTCCTGCAAATATAAAAGTTGGATTTGGTCGCATGTTCCTCAGGTTACACAATATATGGTCAAGGGTTGAACTCGACTCTTCTGATTACAAGGTGAACTGTGAGAATTCACCGTACCACAAAGTATACGGTGGACTTTTTAAAAAGTCCTTTATTCAAAGATTCCTGGAATAGGAATAAGCACGCTGTTCTCAGTTCTCAGTAAAATACTCTGCCACATGGGACGAGTAAGACAGAAACATTTGACTATGTCTTTCTCTACCTCCTCTTCTACAGCAACATTTGAAATACCCTTATAGAGCCTTTTGCTAAAAAAATAATCTGAGGTGCTCTGCATAAATCTTAGGCCCACTTCTATTCCCAGATGAAAAACATAATCGTGTAGCAAATGCTAATCTGTCAGGGAGCCTGACAGGGCTTATGAAGCCACACAAGGGAACAGAAAGCCTGAGAAATCAGGGGTCTTCTCTCTCATTGCTGTATTTGCATTAAAACTATATATCTCTTCTTTTGTTATTATAATATGAATCATATTAACAAACTCTTGTTATTAGACAGAGTCCAGAGTAACACTGATTGGTTGATTGATTGATGTTGATTGATAAGGTTGATTGATTTTTCCGATTGAAAGGAGTAAGAAAGGCCCATGCTTCTACTGTTTTGAAACAGGAGGACACTGAGTCTGGTTTTGAATTTTATTATGCTGTTCATGAAACCGACTTATAGTTTGCACAGCAATCATGCCATACATAAATGTCAGTACTCTATTGATGTTTTATCCGGTTATAAGACAAATAATGTAGAAGAAATACCTTGAAATATTATCCAGAAAAGAGAGAACTCTCAACAGACAGTTACAGAGGAAAGAAATCTGAATTTCACCTCTTCTCAGTTTTTGAACTTAATTCCTCTAGTCCTGTCCAATTCTGCATAAAATTTATTCTATTGTTTTTCATCATTCTAATTAAAAAACAGATGTCATATGTGCTTGCCAACACAGTCTTGCTTTATTTCCTTGGTAACAGACTACAGGCTGTGAAGATGTCTCCTTTGGACACCACTTTTGGATCTCTCCTTGTCCAGCTTGTTGGGATCCAGATGTGGATCCCAATAGGAGTTATAACAGAAGAGGAGCATACAAGGAAAGAGAAAGCAAAAGATGTAGGAGCCATTGTCCCGATGTTATGCTATCTCTTTCTCTGTTGCTGTTCCCAAATAATCTGACACTTTAGCGACAACTGTAGCAACTTCCTCTTCCTCCTGTTCTCAGTTAGATATTTGAAAAGCAGGGTAAGAAGGAGCTTGGCCAGATGATGGCTTCCCAGGTTCAAGCTCTGGTCATTTTCTTTATCCAGTCCTTTTTAGTCCATCCTATTTGTGAAGTAATGAAGAAAAAATGCTGTTCTTCTGATAGGAAGTAGTAGAAGTATTCCATCCACATCTGAAATGGAAAGAGGACAAGTACAAAGTACAGAGAAAGATATATTTCACAGTAAACTAGAAGGCAGGGTCTCAGGCCCTGATTTTTTTTACTTTCCTCCAAATCACTACTGGAGTGAAAGATGACCCAGTGTCAATGAGGAATCCATCTGAAAGGTTGCATTAAGGCCTGATGAGTTTTATATGGCTTTTCTTCCCCTTCCTTTTTTATAGTTTCAATGTTGACTTTCAGGCTAAAGGTGGCTAATACATACAGATCCACATATAGATCCATACACATTACTTCTGTGATGAGATAAGGCATAGGAACATGAGTTCTTTAAATTATACCCCCAAATGTATCTGCTGAATGATTTGTAATTATGCTCTGTATTCAATGGACAAACAATAAATATTGTGCAATATGCATCTTGTGTTATCAAGCAAAGTTTTTTATTTCTCCTATACATACACTATTTTTAAAATTCGCCTTCTAGACAAACTTTAATGGGGGGAAATAGTGCATTGTTTATAGTGATTAGCTTCCCAAATAAGCCATGAATAGACACATTTGTGTATTATCATTTCCAGGATGGAATGGGAAATCTCAGAGTCACCAAAAAAGGAATTCGACTTGAAGGGATATCTGAATTTCTACTTCCATTGTACGTGAAAGAAATCCATTCCCGAAAGGTAGGTTCCAACATCTGTTTTACTACAATCACCATTTTAAAAAATGAAAGGTTTTAGTTCAAAAGAATAAACTGTTATACAGGCTAGTATCTCCAACAAGATATTTTTAAAAGGGGTTTCCAAACTAATCAACCACGAAGTTTAATTTTAATGTGATTTCCAGTTCTTTTGACTATACCATCATCTTCAGTCAATTGTTCAGACAGAATTTGACATAGTCAACACAATGAAAATCATGATTCTGGGAAGGTGGCTTTACATTTCTCATATGACTGTTGATGAATTTGTTCCCATGTTTCAAACATGTTTGTTAGAGTGATAAAGAAGAAAAAAATGAACAATGTGGATCCAATCCAGTTTATAAACTTTCATTTCAAAATGTGGCTTCTTTCTTCTTTCCAATGATGAAACACAGCCTTTTTTTCCTAGTTCCGAATTTCATATACATCTAGTTCACAAATATAATTGAATATCAGTTCTGAAAAGCACAGAGAGTGAAATCAGTTGTTTTGTAGGTTTTAAAGGTATTCATTTCTTTAATTTTACAGTTCTTATAACATAGATGCTGAAGTACAGAAACACATAGTGTTCTGTAAATCAGTATTCCAAAAAAAAGTTTTCTCTTTTTTTAACCTTGTAACTCAACAGCAGATAAGATGTACATGTAATTCAACATTAGGGAGATTCCAAAGCAACATTTTGCAATTACAGAAAGTTGATATATTTGGAACATAGGATAGTTTTGTTGTGAAGATTGTTTTATATTTAACTTTATTGTTGTAGGATAATGGGAGTGCTTATATAAGCAAAAGAAGGTATAAATGTTAATAATATTAGTGGTAATACTAGTACCCTAGCAAGGATCATTATTCATACAAGAATAGCAGACAAATGTATTAGTATTCTTCCTTTATGAAAAAAAATGGGCGCTAATTTTAGTGGTGAAAATTGGAACAATCTGAATATACGTGAGTTTAGCAGGCAAATCACTTTATCAATGATCATTTTAAAAAGATGATTATATAATATGGACAAACGGACCATGAATAGACCATGTCTATGGATTGCAATTCATTTCCTTCTAGGATATATATCTTTGTAGTGTAGTCACAGACTCCGTGCTTTACTATCTGCTAGGTGACTTGGATTGCAATTCACAACTTTTTCTATCGCTCACACTTTCTATAGATTATGCAGAGTTACTTGTTGGTTGGTTTGTTGCAATTATATCCTGACACAATCTGGTCATGTACATACTTTACAGTTCGAAAGCATTTAGAACATTCACAGTATGTTTTACTGTGTGATTAAAAATATATATATTAACAAATAGTTGTGAAAATCAGGGCCTGGAGTTGAGTCTTTTACCCTACTCCCATCACTTTCAAGCCTTCCTCCATTCCCTGTTCATGGCCATGTTTATACTGGCTTGTGGGTCCCAGCCCAATCACCCAATCAGGAGAAAATGAAGAAACAAGCTCCCGTGGCATTTCAGCATTAATTATCAATGTCAGGAGTTCTCTCTCATCTCCAACCTCATTCACATTCAGCCTATCCCATCCTAGCATACACACATTGCTATGGTTGTCAGCTAGATATTTAGAGTGGATTTGGCATTTTTATCAACCTCTTGAGTCCTTCATAAGGACCTGGGATAGGCAGATATTGTTTGCTAGTGTTATAGGTATGTTACGAGGTTTAAGTTGCCTTTTACAATTGACTGGTGGTGATTTTTGTTAATGCTGATGGTATTCAAGTGTTTGGGGATTGGCTATTACTATTGGTACCTTCCAGAGCACTTTAGCTTCTTCATTTCCTATGACTTTCTCTATTTTGTGGTCCCACTAGTTCTTCCCTGCAGGCAAATGGTGTTTCTTTCAGATCTTCCAATGCACCATTTTTGCTTTGTCATGCCTTCATTTGTAGTCAGTTTGCACAATCTTCTTACAACAGCTAACTAGATGGTTCACTGTTTCTTCAACTTCTTTACATGGCAGGACTTGTTGTGTGTTGCTTTGTTCTCAGTTCTGGATGCTTTTGTTCTTAAGACTTAATCTTATGCACCCAGAATTAGCCCCTTTGTATCATTCTTCAATTTTGCTGTTCATTGCTAGTTTTTATGAATATCTGCTTTTGCCTGCTTTTTTTTTAAATCTACAAACCATATGATACTTTACTTTGCCTTGTCTCTTTTCTTTTCTTAATTTTTTTATTTTATTTGGTTTGTCAATTGCTTACAAGATAATAGGTATAACTAAAAACATAGTTATGAATACATGGATACATATAAGAAAAATAAAAGAAACAATAGGACAGGGACAGTAGGCACGTTGGTACGCTTATGCACGCCCCCTACAGACCTCCTAGGAAAGGGGTGAGGTCAATAGTAGAAAGTCTAAGGTTAAAGTTTTTGGACTTTGGGGAAGAAACCACAGAGTCAGGTAGAGTATTCCAGACATTGATCCTCTGTTGCTGAAGTTGTATTTCCTGCAATCAAGTTTGGTGTGGTTAACCTTGAGTATCTATTGTTTGCTCTTGTGTTGTTATGGTTGAAGCTGAAGTATTCATTGACAGGTAGGATATTGCAATGTATGATTTTATATACTATACTTAGATCGGATTGAAGGCGGCATAATTCTAGGTTTTCTAGGTCGAGAATTTCAAGTCTGGTGGCATAAGGTATTCTGTAATGAGTAGAGAAGTGGAGAACTCTTTTTCTGAAATATTTCTGGACTTTCTCAACTGTATAAATATCAGATACATAATGTGGGTTCCAGACTGATGAACTGTATTTGAGTATTGGTCTAGCAAATGTTTTGTATGCTCTAATTATTAGTGTAATATTACCAGAGAAAAACCTACATAAGATTAGGTTAACAACGCTTAATGCCTTTTTGGCTATGTAGTTACAGTGGGCTCTAGCACTTAGATCATTAGATACGAGTACTCCAAGGTCCTTGACAGAGTTTGGATCATCAACAAGGTCTTGACTATTCAGCCTGTATTTTATTTTCTGATATTTTTTTTGCCAATATGTAAGACAGAGCATTTGTTTGTTGAGATTTGAAGTTGCCATTTGTTTGACCATTCTGATAAATAGTCAAGGTCTTTTTGAAGGGTAGCAGTATTGTCTGTGGTGTTGAATAGCTTTACATCGTCAGCGAAGAGGACGCAGTTGCTCTTAATATGATCACAGAGGTCATTTATGTAGAGTATGAAGAGAGTTGGTCCTAGAACACTGCCTTGGGGGACACCACTATTGACAGGTACAGAATTTGATAGGATGCTCTCAATTTTGACCATTTGTTGTCTGTTTGACAGGAATGATTTTATCCAGTTATGCAGGTGTCCAGAGATACCATAAGATTTTAGTTTTAGGAGTAGTTTGTCATGTACCACTGAATCAAAGGCTTTACAGAAGTCTATGTAAATTGCATCTATTGCTTTGCCCTGATCAAGTTGTATAGTTTATATGTTTTTGCAGTGTAAGAGTTGCAGATTACAGGATAGTTTTTTTCTGAAACCAAATTGTTTATTAGAGAGTAGGTTGTTTGTCCCTAGGTGGGGGATAATGGATTGGTTAATAATTGATTCCCAGACTTTACACATGACACAGCATAAAGAGATTGGTCTGTAATTTTCAACTAGGCTGGGGTCTCCCTTTTTGAAGATGGGGATGATCGTGGCTTGTGACCATAGTTTTGGCAAGGAGCTGATCCTGAAAGATTTTTCAAAGATTATGCTTAGAGATTCAGCTATGGCAGTGGATAGCTTTTTTAAGAAATAGGCACATATTCCATCTGGTCCAATAGATAGAGATGGTTTTAGATTGCATAGTGCTTTTTCAACAATGTCTTCTGTAAAATTGATATGTATTAGATCATTGTAGTTGTCTGTGGTTTGACTAGGAAATACTGGACATGATCCATTGCTGTTTACAAATACTGAGCCAAAGAAGGTGTTAAAGAGATTGGCTTTAATGATGTCATCATTGCAGTCTTTACCATTAGGCCTTTTCAGGGGTGGGATGGACCTTGAGTCTTTTAGTTTGTTGTTTACAAAATTGTAGAAAGCGTGGGTGGAATTGGTGCATAGAAGGTTTTCCTCTTGTTTAATGTGATAATTGGTGCATTCAGTCTTTATCTGCTGGCATAAATTTTTGTATCAGCTTTTGAAGTTGGCAACATGACCAGATTTGTTTTTCCACCAAAGTGATCTCTTTTTGGATTGAAGTTTCCTTATTGTTATGGGTAATCTGTTTTTTCTGGTTTTGGGAGTTGTTATTGGTACCTATAGTTTGAAGACTCTTTTGACTTCAAGTAAAAATATGTTGTAATGGTCTTCAACAATATTGCATCCAGTGAATAGAAATTGCTAATCAATGGATGAGAGATCGTTGTCTATAAGATCATAGTTGCCTTTTTTGAAGTTATAATTGGGGATCACATCGTTGTGCTGATTTTTGTGTGGACGTATGTTGAGACAAAAGTCAATCGTGCTGTTGGAAAACAGTGTTCTTTAATTTGTATTCTGTAAATTAAATTCAAACTATTGCAGAAGATGAGATCGAGGCAGTTGTTAAGTCTAGTATTGTTGGTTACTAGTTGCTCCAGTCCCAGATTTGTTACAGCATTGTAGAAGGTTGCATGTATGGGTTCAGTTGTACATTCGTTTAATGTCCAATTAATGTGAAGTAGATTGAAGTCACCAAGAAAGATAAAAGTGTGTGGGCAGGATGTTGCCCATGTTAGTAGTGAATTTAGCTTGTTTTCATGTTCAATGTCATAATCAGGGGCTCTCTAACATAGTAAGAATTGAAATGTGATATTTAAGGACAGTTTACAGACGATGGTCTCAGGAAGAGTAAGCTCTTGTGTAACTTGGATGTTTTTTAGATGTAAGGACTTTTTATAGAAGACAGCAACACCACCTCCTCTACGGATTTCACGATCAGATCAGTAAACATGATAGTCTCTTACTGTGGTAACACAGTCAGGGGGAGATGCATTGAGCTATGTTTCACAGACAAATATGATGTCGAATTTAGCCATATTTAGTAAGAGGAGATGTTCAGGTATTTTATTCACAAGGCTTCTTGCATCGAGTAGCTTGCATTTAAGGCCAGTTGTAGTTGGAATTGAGGTAGTTAGGGGCGGGCAGGCCTAGTTTTGAGTTGGATGTGAAGTTGTGGGTTGTGTGCCTTACTTTTGATATAATCTGCATGGTAGTCAATGTAGAGATCCTTCTCTCCATTGTCTAGATGTTTTTTGAGTTCATTGTGGAGTTCACGGGAGTGGATTCCTTGTAGTATGGATAAGTCTGGTCTTGGGCGACATTTCTTATAGGCCAGTTTGGGCTCTCCAGGTCTCAGTGTGACCAGAAGCAAAATATATTCACTTTCTGGAGCATCCTTTTCCTCTCTTTCTGTTAGCCTCTTTCTCTTTTGGATCTTCTCACACATATATACATTTTGTCTTTCTACCCCAGGCAACTGGCCAAGTGAAGGAAGAGATAGCTCTTACTAAAACTTCTGTGCCAAGAAGCTTAAATTTAGCCAAGGGCAGTTGTTACACTGAAATTGCCAATACGTGGCTTTATACAGAGTTGTTTTAAACCAAATCAGAAAGAGATTGAAAAGTTAAATCAGAAAAAAAGCAAACTCAACACATTATATTATTGTTTAATATCGAATTGTTTGATCATTTAAATTAGGCTATGCCACCTAATAACTGAAATAAGCAAGATAAGGATGAAGTAATCAAAGGTACATTTTTAGAAAACTTGATGTGTGAATTCTTTCTCTACATTCTGTCACTTCTTGAGTTCTTTGTAGCATATCATTCCTAACCATTAATCAAGGAGTGATGCAAAAATGTTTAGAATCAATGAAGTGTAGAGAACTTTAATATGCATAGTTGGACTGAAGTGCTATTTTAAAATTTTCTCTGCCAGAAAATCTACAATAAGAATTGATTCTCTAGCTCCTTGGAATTAATTTGGTACAGTTTTTACAGGATATTTTTTCAGGAAAAGTTAGTTTCTTGACAAGTATGTCCATCCTTCTTAATGCATTGAAAATTTGCTTATTGAAATTTCTCAGTTGGATATAATTTCTGTATAAAATGTTAAGAGATATACAAGAAAATCATGGGACAATTTTCAATATTGCTTCTTTAGCAGTATGTTTATTGATAAACAATTGTGCAAGCATGGAAGACTTTTAGATTGTTTGGTTTCTCTGCATACCTATATGCCTATAGGTTGCACAAATTATATATTTGTGTGTAGGAAAAAAAAAAGAAAGAGAAAGGTGTGCCATTATTTGGTTGTAATCCTATTTAGAATCTAGTGGCAGATGCTGAAATAATCATTGTTAACTGTCTTCATAGATAATGGAGCATTCAAAATGTGCTACTGTATGCTGACATCACTGGATTAGGTCTTTAGTAAATAACGATAGGCAATATTTTGTGCTCACAGATAGTTTGATGTTTCCTCTTAATTCTGCCAATGTGCAAAGAAAATGTTCAGATATTTTTTTCCCTTAAGGGGCACTAATGAAGCATAATCTTTAAGTAAATCTTCAGTAATGATGTCACTTGAGTGTATTTAGAAAATGCAGATACGATAGCTTTGATTTGCTACTTGATACAATCAAATGTTTATAGTTACATAAATGACCTCAATAGAATTTATTTGATTTTATGGGTATTTAAATGAGTCTTCATATAATTAGACTTCTTTGGAAAAATGGAGAATATATTTGAATGTGTTCCCTTGAGTCTACTGTATATCCAAGTTGGGATTAAATTACTGCTTTATTAAAGGGAAAGAAGAATATGGTAAGTGAAATAAATCTTGATCACTTTTGCCCGTATGTTTATATATATGATCAGACAAATTCCAAGAATGAAAGATAAAAAGTGTGTTCTAGATCAGGACAGATGTGGATGGAAAATGATACATTGGACAATGAAAAAGCATTAAAAAGAAAATGCTGGAAAAGGAAAATTAAACTAAAAATATTTCCCCACCGTAGCTGAATTTTTGCATTATTTGGGGCAACAAAATTAATGCATAGCACACAAAGCTAAATTGGTGATAATTAGTGACAGCTTCTTTGTTTAAAAGCTTTTTTTTCCTCCAAAAGGTATTGAAAAGTGCTGCCCTGTTTGCAACTTTTTTTCTTACCTTATGCTGACCCCTCTGACTTTAACTCCTTTAGGAATGCAAAAAAACCAGTTAAAGATTTCTATTCAAGCACAATAGCACAACTCAACAATACCTGAACTATTATAATATAGACAGGCATTTAATTCATTGGTTCCAGACACACAGGGAAAGAGAGAGAGAAAAATCCAGATTCTTCTTGAGGCATCTTTTACACAGGTATCCCTATATTCTTCTGATAATATTAAAAAATATAACATCAAGAACAGAAATAAAATCCACTCAGCTAAAGAAACCAAACAGTGGTCACTTTGTACTTGCCTCTAATATCCCAACAATAACTGCCACCATTAGCATTACAAACAAGTATTTCCAATTCCTGGGTGGTCTTTTTAATCAGATATCTTTGTATAACTTTGTCTTATGTCTTTGGTTCTTTATGTCATGAAAAATATGGAATGCAATGAGATGTCATCTTCTATTTAAAATATTATCAATCTTAGATACATTTATGAGTCAATGCTGGTGAATATAGACAGCAACATAAGCATTTCAGTATTTCGGTATAAATCTCTGAAACCTTTATTTCTGTTAACCCATCTGAGTGCATAGCTAGATTGATAAATATATATGTTTATTTAGTTACGGTGTATGTAATTTCAGGTCTGTTTGTATGTATCTGCCTATCTCTTGGTATTCACAAACTCTATGACAGATGAAATTCAACATTTATCATAAATTAGATGTTATGACATGTATATTTCAACAGTGAACAAAATATGTTAGTGTGTAATTAGATCATAAGCGTATGAAGTTTCTGTTGAATGCCTTTCAAAAAGGCCTTTTTTCTTCCTAGAAAAAGCTAGCTAAATATTAGAGCTGGAATAATATTATACTGTATTTTAAAAAAAAGAAAATCAATATTTAGTAAGTCTACATTCAAAACTCACAAAACTGATGGTGTGCCAATGTATACTGTATGAGTGTAATTGATTTTGTCGATTGATTATAAATAGAATGATGTTCTAAATTAATAGCCCTCCCAAAAGACATATTATCCATTTGGATATTATCCATTATATATAACAGAGAAATGCAGATTTTCTAGCTTAGTTATCAGCAGCATAACATTATTTGTTATGAAATAACTATAATGACAGTACTTGCATTGCGTGCCAGTTATGAAGCTCTCCATAACATGCTTCAGCTTTATGGAACTCTTTCAACATCAGAAATCTGATCTTGTACCTGTACAGTAATACCTCAGTATTACACTTCTTCTCAAAGGTCAGAGGGCATTTGTACAGGAATCTCACTTTGTACTTCTTCAAAACTTGTGATGCAATTTTCTAACCCAAATGTGCTTAAAGAACATGAGGTAAGGTGAGATCTCTCCCAAACTGAGCTTAATTCCTGGTGACATGTCCAAGATTTCTTGGCAATCATATGAAAATAGTTGCCCTTTATGATTGGGTTGTTTTTCCAAATACCCAATCTAATCTGGTGCCATGGGATTTTATGGTAGTCTCCCAAACAGGGAGTAACTACATGCAAATCTTAGTTTTTTAAAAAATCTGCCAAGATTAGCAGGATACTGATGCCTGCTATTTATAGAAGAAGAAAGGGAGAGAGGGAGGGGGGAAGGAAGGGAGGAAGGAAGGATGGATGGAAGGGAGGGAGGGAGGGAGGGAGGAAGGAAGGAAGGAAGGAAGGAAGGAAGGAAGGAAGGAAGGAAGGAAGGAAGGAAGGAAGGAAGGAAGGAAGGAAGGAAGGAAGGAAATCTCAATTATAGCCAAAGCCAAATACTACCTTTTATATCTGGCCTTTGGCTATAATAGATATTCATTCATTAATAGCAAATATTTTTCTGTTTGTAAAATTCTAAAACAATGATACTTTTATGCGCACAAGTTAATATTTGAACATATTTTATTACAAACTAGTATAGTATATTTTTAAAAATCTGTTGTGATTTAAAACAACCATGAGTTATAAAAAAGTTGATTTATGACCATGGCTTATTTAATCAGCTTTTAGGCCAGAATTTGTGTTCTGAGTTTGATTGTGGTATGCTTTTATTTTGGAGATAATTGATGAGTTTCCTAGTTATGTCTCAAAAGGAGTAAAGAATTCATAATCAAAATGTTGTTCTTGATATCCTTTGTATTTTCCCATGCAATTGTCTTCTCTGAGTATGATTCCTTCTGAACATATTTCATCATAGGCCTAATGAGGTCTTGGAGTTTTTAATACTTCTATCATTAAATTGCATTTTCATCTAGTGAAGACAGGTTTTTTTTCCCATTTAGCTCTCTGAGTTTTATTAATTCTGTAAAACAAAGACCTACATATTGGTAGAATACTCAGCTGGGTCAGATACAACAGAGATAGCTGTTTGTCAGTGAATTCTGTTTAATATGTCTTTATCACAGATGCAGTCGAGGAACCACTCATTAGTATTTTTATGGAGGGCTTTATAGTATCTGTCACAAAATTATGTTGGCTGAGCTCCATAGGTCTGGGTAATTCATGATGCTGTCCTTGTTTTTCTATCCCTCAATGAAATTTTTTTTGAAGCCATCCATTTTCAAAACTATATCATTCTGACCACATCATTTTCAGTTTAGACTTGGATTTTTCCTTCTCCCATTTCCTTTAACTTTATAAAATATTAAATCAAATGAGAAACTTTTCTTTGTCTTGCTTTACTGAATCTGCATATGTAATAATTCTTTGAAATGGCCTCTTAGCTTGCTCAGAATAGAATAGAATATTATTGCTAGTGATACATTCCCTACAGAAAGTATTTACCTCATGGCCAATAATCAAGTTGATTATATTATAAGGCTAAATAAAAGTGTAGAAACATATTCAAGGAAGAAAACATTAATCAGAAAGCCAAAAATAGAAAAAGCAATACATTAATTTTAATTAAGCACTTTATGTCATTGGTTGTATTTTATGTCACCCTAGATAACACATGTATGTTTTGATGTAACAAAAACAAACATACCGTCGCCTGAAATATGCATGTTCATAAGTATTTTAAGTATATACTCTCAGCTGTGTTTGTTTGTATAGTTGATTTTGAAAACTTCTACGAAAAATTTCAAAAATGTATATAAGAAATAATATCACATAGTGGCCACATAGTAGGAATTAGGCTGATTTGTTTTTTTAAAAATGCAGACTAAACAATATATTTCTACATTCACTAATATTGTTCCTCAGAAGAGATCCAAGGTTTGGAAGTCTCCAGAACTAAGAAAAGTTACAGGATAAAAATATGTAACTATATATACTGCTAAATTGGGGGAAGATTGTGCTATCCTGCTTTAGTTGCATAGTCTGAACAAAAGATAGGAACCAAACACTTAATCAATAACAGAGAAATTGGTGGCATCTATTATCTTGATTGTTTCTGAAGGTGCTATTGGTGCCAAGTAATTTAAATCTCTTTTTAAAACTCCTGGATACCATTTAGTTGTAAAGATTGCTGGATAATCCAATTAACTTTCAAGCTCAGAAATGGGAAAGAAGAATTTCTAGTACTTGTGTCACCTTTTTAAAAAAATAACAACTCTTACTGCAGGCATCCTAGATTGCTAATTAGGCTCCCTTTACTAAGTCCAAAACAAAAAAACCAGTTTTATATTTACTGGTATTTGGAGAAGCCAGGAAGGATAAACTTTCCCACCAAAAAATATTAAATAAATAAAAACTTCATGATAGTATATCTGCATTTAAACATTTAATATGTTAAATCTATGAATGAGTATTTGGAAGAAAGTTATGGAGTGGCACACAGAATTAAAATATGGTTTCTAATATAAAAGAATATATGTAGCTCAGGGTTGAACTGTCCCTGATTCTCAATCCCACAACACATCTCACAATATATGGACAAACTCAACCATTGTTTCAACTTGGAAATTGTGAGCATCCTGGACCAAGCAAAAATCAAATATGCTAGGAAATTCCTGGAAACTTGGTACTCAGAAAAATCATCAATAGAGACAGAGATAAATCACATTTACCAGCCATTCAAAGGAGATAATAAAAAAGCTGGAAGAAGGTGGAGCCTCCTCATTGATGGACCATAGATCACAACTCTCTGTGGCTATGGTCTGTGCTCTTTCGTTGGAGAGCTCCGATCATTACGATTAGGGGCTGAGGCTGTCTTGGAGTGGCGGCAGAGTAAGGGGAAGCTGCAAGCCAGGTTGAGAGGAGCCGCATCTCCCCCCCTGGGCTTGGTCTTTTCCCCCCGAAGACAACTGCAGCAGTGGTTTAAAATGGCCACCCGAAGAAGAGGACTCAGCTGGAATAAGATTTGTGCAGGAGGGAAGAAAGAGGTGGATAACATCTGAACCAGGACAACTGGGCAATACAACTAAACAAAAGTACCCTGGGATTAAGGTAACATGGAATTTTTAAGAAAAGAAAAGTGAGCGGCGAAATTACAAAGGGACAGGAACAAAAAAGAAGAAAATATTTTTGACAGCTAAGCAGGGCTTCGAACCGGGAAAGGAAGAAGCTGGAACTAAAGATTTAACTAAATTGGACTAAAATGTTTTGGGAATAAACAGGAATAAAATAAAGCTGGACTTAAGATTGTCAAAAAATAATCATAAAGTTCACAAATTGGAGACCGGACTGTGCTGGAATATTGAGATTCGAAAAACTCTAAATAAAAAAACAGGGGGAAAAGGTGAAGACTTTGTATAATGGAGAGTGCCACCTTTTGACAAAAATTTGAGCTCAAACAAAAGGGAAAGCATCCTGTTTCTGAATGAACTTGTGTGGATTAAAGAAATATTGAAACAAAGTAAGAATCTTGGAAATTGAAAGCAGAACCAGAAAAAAGAAAAAAGCAAGGAAAGACTGACT
This sequence comes from Pseudonaja textilis, assembly GCF_049901715.1. Classification (NCBI taxonomy): domain Eukaryota; kingdom Metazoa; phylum Chordata; class Lepidosauria; order Squamata; family Elapidae; genus Pseudonaja; species Pseudonaja textilis. The sequence continues at coordinate 34,211,827 of NC_141995.1, read as the reverse complement.
GTGGGGTTGATTGATGTTTTTGGTATAGACCCTGGGCTGGAATAACTGAGAACTTTAGAAATTGAAAGAAGAAAGAAGGAAAGTAAAAGTGGCTTTTTGTGGACTTTAATGATCATAAAATATAAGAGTGTGTAATGATGATATCTCTTTGGGAATTAAAAATGGAAGTTAAAAATATGAGAGAATTACTACAGGAAAGAGGCAAATCACTTTGCTCTGTGTTAGAAAAAATGGAAATGACGTTTGAAGAACAAGAAGAAAGAGCTTCAGAGGAAGAGGAGTCGATTCAAAGAGAAGACATTTTAAATAGACAATTAACACAAAGAACACTACAAAGAAGTGGGGAAAGAAGGAAGGCTAAAAAGTTGAGATTTAAGAAGGCAATCAAAAGGGGGAATACCTGTGAAGCCAGGAAAGGCAGAAAGACCCAGCAGAAAAGGGGAAAGGAAGATATTAAGAAAGAGAGGGATATAAACTGGAATGAGAAAAGATATGGGGAAAAGAGGGGGAGGAGAAGCAGTAAGAAACAGGTGCATGAAATAAAGAAATACGGAAATAGTAAAATGTTGAAAAGAAATTGTTTTTTCAGAAATAAAGGTTGATGAATTAAAAAGGGAATTCTGCAGGATGACAAGGGGTAATAAGAATATTTCTGCAATTAAAAATATTTAGAAAATAGGGTAATATAGATACTGATAACTCATTAAAAATCAAGGGGGATGATTTTGCTTGATCCTTATTTTATGCTTCCTAGATACAGTACATAGAATCAGAATATGGTTATTCTTTGGACTGCAGACTTTGTTGAAGTATGCACTGCGACTCACAGAACAAAAACTTCAAATTGCAAAAATTAACATATTGGGAAAAAATCGGAAAAACATTTATTAGCGAAATATGCATATAGAATGTATAATTTTAAAGAATGAGGATTTGTTGTTCAGTTCAGAGAACAATTTGTCTGTGCAGCCAGAGTTGCTAGCAAGTGACAAACAAAATTTTATCACATCAGGTGAGCTTCTAAAAATATATGGCAGATCAGATGAAGTTATGACTTTTTCAGATCCACACTATGTCAAAGTCAGTATTCAAGGTTGAAAGGGCTTGCCTCAGAGTAGTTTGGGATAGCTGGAGTATTTCATTTTGCATTTCACTTCAAAATCTGAGCCATTGTACTGAAACATTTCAAACTCTGTATTTCTCCAAAGCCATAAATAGGGATGCATAAGGAATCCACAAAGTATAGTGAATTCCAATATAAGATAATGTATCTATATGATATAATAAATTAAGATGAGACTTTCTGCAGTTTTAGATACTTGTTAGGGATAGATAAAATTAAACTGGGTTGGGGAAAAAGAAACATGGAAGAAAATGTACTGTACGTACAAATGCATGTTCATGAAGCCCCATATTTGATATTAATGCTATATGCATACTTATATAATATATAATTTAATGAACATATAGGTGCAGATGTGAAAATGGAAAAGGGAGATGAATTTAGAAATGTATGCGGTGTACAATCTTAAATGTTTTTTTCAAAATTATATATGGGCAAAGAAAGTAGTAGAAGAGAACTGAACAATCAAAATGCTAAAAGAAACATTGTCTGATCTGAAAGTTATAAAAGGATGGATAATAAATAATAATAGCTAACACATAACTATAATGTAAGCCACATGGGTAGAGTGTTTTAATAGTAAGTTGGGTACTATATTGTTATATTTTTATGGTATTTTACTTTGTACTGTAATATAACTTTTCTAGAAGGAATTTGGCTTCCAATCCTCATTTGTGGCAAAGATCATACTAAAATTGCAAAGATTCTTTTCTTTAAATGTTCTAATTAATGTCTGATTAATAGGCTTCAAAGCTCCTGAGAATGAAGCAGAAAATAGAAGATAATCAAGTCACTGAAAAGCCTCTTTCGATATTCATTATTCATACAGTTCACCTGTGGATGATGGTGGGCCATTTATATCTGTGATGGGAGTAGAAGTCTAAAAAAGGAGATTACTTGTAGATATCCGATCCTCAGTGACTTAAAATATTGCATGGAGTCCTTTTTCCTTCCCTTCCCTTTCTGACATAGTGCTTGAATGGCTATAGTGTTAAATTATTACTCTTTTCCTTTACATATATTCAAATATGTATGAATAACTGAATACCAGAACAAGACTAAAAAGTTAACCAAAGGAAGTCAAACTTGCTTGTGAATTCATTAAATTCAAGCTCTTTTTTTCAAAGAGTTCTAATAAGTTCAAAATGGCATCTATAATTATCTGTTTCCATTTTATCTTCACAATAAGGACTCTCTGGTTGGACTAAGATATACTGACTCACCAAAGCTCAATAAAGAATTGCCTTATGGCAAGATGGGTGGCAAATAATTCAATTAATAAATAATAAACAAAAATAAATATTTGAAACTGATTTCCATAGTTATCATGTTACTCCACTGCAGCTTTTCTTTCCTTCATTTTGGAGACAGATAAAGATTTAACTTGTACTATTTTAGACTACAGCCTGCATATTAGAAAGCAGATGCTAAAGGAGGATTAATTTTGCTAATTTTTAATATTTAAAGTTCAGTCATTTGTAGCATGAAGTAACCCAACAAGGAGAGCATTATCAGCTCTGTGGAAGTTGGGGTTAAGACATTAGAATAGATGAACTGACCCTTTGATAAATATTGGTGACTCCTGAGAGAGAATGGAGACGATCATAGCTCAACAGCACAGCTACACTACTGACAGAATAGACATAATGATGCAGGAAAGATGTAGAATGACTTCTGATAGTTCTTTGTTTGCTGCTTTAATAGTATCAAGGGAAATTCTGATTCTGAATAGAAAAGAAACATAGAGAGAAGAGATTATTCCCACATGGCTGTTGTCTCAATTAAAATGGTCTTTTCAGATATAAATCTGCCCAAGCCTTTGATTAGCTTCAAAAGGCCATGGATTCAGCCCATCTCTATTGATTATATAGTTGACAAGTCCCATTTGTAGGGTCTTCAATAACTGCATCTTATTTTATCCCTGGAGAGATGAGATGATCCACTTCTTCAGTGATACAATTTAAAAAAAAACACCTCTCTGATACATTCATTTTTCTCTCTATTCACGGGCTGGCTGAAATTGAAATCTGTCTTGTATTGCTCTTATTTCTTTAAAAAAAAATAAAGTTTCAATTTATTCATCTCATATGGTCTTAATGTCAGCTTTAAAATTCAGCTGCCACATTTTTTAAGAGAGTTGGAGGAGTTGAAAAGTTCAAGGTTATTCTGTATGTCGTATTAAGAAATTCCAGTGATTTATGAAGTGTAGAAGTGGGAGGAGAGAAGGGAGGAGAGAAGGTGGACTCTGTGTAACACTCAAACATAATTTCACTTGGGAAATTGCCTTTAACATGCCAGATCTGTTTCTAAATAAATCAATTGGAGAGAAAATGTCTCAGAGTGATTGATATCATGGATACTTTCTGGATGCCTTACACTTAATTCTATACCATTTAAGATGTTTAATAAATACACAGAATAAAGAATTGTTTCTACCAATGAACACTACCTTTGTGTGGAAAAGAACATTTTTGGTGATAGAATTTTGATAGCAAAACTTTCCTCTCTCCCTAATACAATCAAATAATTATTTCTCTGTGTATCTTATATCACATCTGTGTTGGCCCTTGGGTGAGTATGAACTGATTTTCCAGATGGCTGGCTTGATTGCCTGTTAATTAGGATTCAGTCTTATGTTAAAGCTACATAAATACTAAGGAGATTTGTGAATAACAAGACAGAAATTAAAGATAAGTTACAGATTTTGTTAATTCCAAATGTGTAAAAGAAAGGATTTTGTGAGAAGGAGGTCACATAGAATAACAGGCATGAACATTCAACCATTTATGCCACCATATTTTGAAATCCATCATAAGCTATGTTAGATTGTTCATACTGCATCAAGAACTAATAATTTCACTGATTTATCTGTCACTGTTGGCCATCCACAATGAACAATGTGCAATTAATGCTTACAGGTTCTCTATCAAAATGTTTAGTATTATTTAAAAGTGAATTAAGCCTTCATTTGTTTCTAAGATAAAGAAATGATTATATTACTGTTGCCTTCCCTGGCATGCCTTGGGGAATGAAATGAGAATTTTCTTGACTAAGCTACTTTAAAACCATGATAATATCATGCAATTTCAGAAAAAGGATATTGGGCCCACAAGAAGCCATCAGAGTGTATTTTCATCTTCAATACAAAGTCAGTTTATCTTGGACTACAATTGTGGATAGTGGACAGAACACCTAACAGTAGATAGATATCATTACATTTTTTTTTAAAAAAATCTTAAAATCTATACACTGAAAGGTTTTTTAAAGTTATTACATTATAGAACAACATTATAGCCTGAGAACTATCACAACCAATTCCAAATCAAATCATACATCCCATGCACAGATCAGTAAGCCACTTCAAACTGTAAACTATATACAGTAACAGTAATTGAAAAACTAGCTGATGATGAGCAAAAAGAAAATGCATACACTTTACTTGATCAAACCAAAGAAACATGGAAAATAATATGACTACAATTTTGGATGCAAGGATCATTGAATTAACTTGGACAGCAAAAATTGTGCCATTTTCTCCATAGCAACTGATAAAACACTGTGAGGGTAATTTTGCTAACAAGTGTTTTTCTGGAAACCTTATAAAGAAAATGAAGAGGGTTCAAAACTTTAGGTGTCTTTTTTACATGTTAGCCTTTTTATGACTCTGCAAAAAGAGGCTTTAATTAATCCTTCTATGACCTTTTTTTTTCCTTCGAGTATTATGGGACAAACTGTTAAATATTATCCTTGCTACAGCTCTCTAAAACTAAATCGTATCTTGATATAATTTCTTTTTTTCAATTGTATTAAGAAACAGTGTTTGCGTTTTATACATTTCTGCTCATATCTGTATCTGAGCAATGCAAGCTAAGAAGCTTGCTGGCTGAGCTGTGGTGTACTATGGTGCCAGCAATTTGCGTTTCTGGTCAATTAAATAAGCAAAATGCACATAAAAAGCAAAGCTCACTGGTAACGCTAGGCCCTGAGCCAAATCACAGTCTCTGAAAAAAAATGTACTATTATTTTTCTGGCTGTAGACATCTGTATGTCAAGCAAGCAGTAGCTAAGTAGAACCATGGATAGAATGATTGATAGTCAGGTTTTTGTGTGTTTCGTGTAAATAAACCCTTCAAGGGCAGCTTTACACACACACACACACACACAAAAGACGGGAAATGTCTTAAAATGAACTTTCTTCTTAAAGGAGCTACCGCTACCATGTTCCAGATGAAGTTGGACTTGCCTAAGCATGTCATATGCCATATCTTTTAATACAGTATCAATAGATAATGAGTGGTCAACCAAAATTCTGCTGAGAGGGCAAAAATTATGCTTTTCCAAAGTTTGTAAAGACAAGGTTGAGAGAGAAAGGAATAGGAGTTACTAAACACAAGAAAGTCTAGTTTTTTTGTGTGTGTAGACTCCTAATGAATCTTAATTAACATTGAACTATGGGCACTCTGGATAAGAATAATTGCAGTTGTTAGATGCAAGCTTCCCACTGTTACTTTCTTTCATTTGGCTTGATGTCAAGCTGTGGCTTGCTGTGAACCCTCTTCTAGATCTTCATTTCTGCTTATTCTGTCTGTCACTTTCAGTGCTTAGTTAGTGGCAGTTAAAGATCCTTAGGATCAGGGGAGGGTCTGGTTGCAGAGAGACCTTCCTGTTGCTGTGATACTCACAAAAAAACAACAACAACCCATCATCACAGAAATTCTTAAAACTTTGTGAAGGTACATTTTTTTACTGACAGTCAACCTACTGCACTGTTTTGACATCTTTCTTTTTTTACTATTTTTTAAATACTATATTTTTTCTTTAGCACAGTTGATACTATGTTCTTTTCCTTTGCAGTACTTCTCAGCAGTTATATATCTTATAACTGAAAGAAGTGTCATAATATCTGCATATAATCGTTCATAGTACTTGAATGTATTTGCATTCCAAAGACATGGCAACACTGATTTAAAAAAACAAAAGAGCAAAACCCTTTTATTTATTGCCAAGAAAGCTAATTGAACAAGTCTATGAACTCACAATTTGACCTGAAATTTTTATTAACTATATTTGAGTCAATCTATTAGTTGATAAATGAGAGGTTTATTAGTAGTCACTAATTTTTTCTATTGTCTTTCTCTAATCAAAGTCAAAACTGGCTTCTAATTCTAAAGGTGCATGCAAGGTGTGCGGTTACTTGCTTGAGGAGGGTCTCCCTCCATGTGCACACTATACCTGCCCCGCCACAACTGGCCAGTGGGTTGCGAGAGGAGAAGGAGGGGGGAGAGAAGCCTCTGCCGTGGCTCCTGCTCATTCCTCAGCCAGCCTGGATTTCCAAAAAGAAGAAAGAAAAGGAGTAGCAAAGAGCCTCAAGGAGAGCTTGCTGGCTTGGCCCAGCCATGGCTTTCTGAGAGGGAGGGAGGGAGGGAGGGGGAGAGGGGGAGAGGGAGGAACAGACAGATACAGATACTCAGCGGGGGAGACTGGCTGATGGGCGAGTGTCTTTGGCAAGGGCTCTGGCTTTCTCTGAGCCTGACCCCCGGGGTGGGCCTGCAAGGTTTGTTGGAGCCAGCCCTCTTTTCTTGCTGTCCTGAGCTTCTTAAACCACAGCTGGGTCCTGTGGGCCTGTCCCCCTTTCCGTCATCCCCTCTTCCCAGATCCCATTCCTACCCTGCCAGCCCTTGTGTTTGTGAGGCCAGCATCAGTCACGGCCAGATAGGGCCAGTGTCTCTGGGCAGAGACCAGGTTGCACATCAACCCAAGTGACCAAAGCATACCTTGCACCAACAAGGGCCAGAAGAAGCTCCAGCAAGAGTGAGGTGCCAGAAAATCAGCCCCGGCTGCTTCTCCATCCCCCGCTGTCACCCTTACCTTCTCAGGCCACGCAAGGGAGAGGAGGGCAAGGGGCAGGGCCAGCCAGCAATGGGACAGAGAGCCACAGCACAAGGCCCAAAGAACCACATGTGGGTTGCTGACACCCATCGTAGTCAGAACTAGAATAAGAACTGCATTTGAAGGAAATAACTTTCATCTTTTTCAATTTTGAGAAATCTGACTGAGGTGAGATCATGATTAATTCTGAGGAAACAGCATAAATTACTTCTGCCATTTCAAGATGTAGCAGCATAACATTATGCTATTTGAATTATAATTTCTCAAAAGGGGTATCAAAAGATAACATAATTCTAGTGTCATTCTTGGGAAGAAAATTATGGTTCTCTTCCCCATGTCTAGTGAGAACAGCCATCTATTTTCAATGAAAAACAAGAGGCAGAGAAATAATATTTTATCTTCTATTTTGCAGCATGATGTAGAAAGAATTAAAAATGTCTATCCAATACATAGAATATATCATTTTTATTGTTCCTATACAATAATATTTATACAATATTAAATTATAATGACATTTTAGTATTTAAATAACTTAAGAGTATTGGAAATAAAGAAAGGAGAAAGGAATATTTTATACAATAAAGATTTTGGTGTTAAGCTGATTTCTTAATGCAATAATGGCATATAGCAGCATTTCTCAAACTCTGCAGATTTAATATGTGCAGACTTCAACTCCCAGAATTCTTCAGCCTGCATTACTGAACTTCAGTAATACTGGTGGATATATAATTACATGTAAATGTATAAGAAAATAAAGAAATTTAATATCAACATTTTAATATAGTCTTCTGTATTTGATATTCATGACCTCTTTGAGATATTTTACAAAAAATAAATACTATAAAGAGAGGGAGGAAATTCTACAGTATGTATTACTTTACATAGTGTTTATTTTATATGTAGTTAATATGCCTGAGATCTTTCATGTGAAAAATAAAGGTGAATTGATAGTGTTTGGAAATTTAACGCAATGAGCTTTAGTTATTTATTTCTTCAGCGGTACATTAAAATGTAAATATCATTTTGTTCATATTGCCAGGTAGCTGCAGTTCAATTTTTACCTGAGCTTTTTCTTTTGTTTCAACACTATAGCACGCTAAAGAAATGCAACAGTGTTCAGTGCTAAAATAGCTGGCTTTTGTTAGCTCCTCTGAGGATCAAACTGGATATGACATTAAATGAATCATTGAATAGTTCCATGTAGCATCTTCAAAGCAGGTCTTTTATTTAGAATTACAGAAAGAAAGAGCTAAATTTTCTTTCATTGCCTGCAGCAATCTTGATAATTATCGCTCCCATCTGCCAGTAAATGCTACTTGTATTTTTTAAATTTTAAAACTTTATATCAGGATATATTAAATACATCTATTTTGGTCTGACTGTTAATATTAAACCCTATACTTTTTTTGTATCTTTGAGTCCATATTGAGTTTGGCAACTCCCTGGACAAGTTTCTGCTGTTTTGTTGCTGTTCTGTTTTGTTCAGAAATGATTTGCCATTATCTTCTTCCTGGGGCTGAAAGAGAGTGACTGGCTCAAGGTCACCCAACCAGTTTTGTGATTTAAGCATGACTAAAACTCAGTCTCTTGGCTTCTGGCATGGTGCCTTAATCCCTATAACAAAATAGCTCTCTTATAAACAGTCAATATTTTGTGCTTTGTAAAAAAAATTTGGGACAAAGAAATGTCACAATATTGCTCATAGCTAACATTTGCATAGAATTTTGCAAAAATTTGTGAGCATGCGTGAGTTGGGCAGCTAGACAAATTTGTTTAATAAATAGGTATCATGCAGATGACCACCTGGAATTCATTGACTTGGATATCATGCTGAACAATTCATTTTGAATTTTGTGTTTTGCCAGAGAAAATACCTTATGAGCTGTATGACATGCAGGGCTATAAAGAAAGAAATGTAAGCCAATAGAGTAGTCATCTTGCTTGCAATGAACTGTATTCATCTGTCCAAATTATAGAAGCTTGCCAAACTTGCAGTTTATCAAATTTGTTCTACCAGGGGCAATCTTTATACATTCAAACAGGCAGGAAAACCAGTTTTTCCAAGTTACTACCCATCTATAGTACTTACCCAGACCCTCATCCATTGAACATCATTCCTTAGTTTTGAATAATGTTGTAGATTTTTTTTGTTTATTGAAAGATTCAATAAACCTAAACCGGTTTGTTTATGTTCAATGTATTGGAAGCAAAAGCTCTTTACAAATTAGAAACCATGATATTTTCTGTTTTAGCATATTCTTAGGCATGCAAGTAATAATATTTTCATAATACATCGTCATTTTTTATAGGGGGCTCTTAGTGAATTGTTCAGACCTTTGGTCTGGGTGGGTAAGGCATATGTGTACTCCTCCCTAGGGCCAAAGACCATTGCCCAGTCAGGATCCTGCCTTCAGTTCAAGAAGGAGGGCATTATCCACTCACTTATTGGACTGTCTGCACCTGGAGAACGCAGGAAACCAATTCAACAGTGAGTATTCATTTTCCATTTCCGAGTCAGATTTTACCAACAATGAAAGAGGCTATTAGACCACATCACAGCTATTGGTAGATTCATTTGTTGACCAACATATAACAATCAAGGTTGAAAGGGCTTGTGGAGAACCTCATTTTCTACACATGGCCCAAACATATCTCCAAAATTAGAGGATTTGGTGTAATAGGCTATTGCAAAGAGGAAAAATGGGCTGATAACAAGGAGAAAAAATAATAACCCACAGCTCTTAAAAACATCGACAGATAGATACGAATCTCTTTTGTTAATGTCAAGATATGATTTTGTTTATTTCTTGCCTTTATTACCCTTATAAATAATTCAAGGCGGTGAACATAGTCCTTCCTCCTCCTATTTTTCCCTCACAATGACAAGTCTGTGAGGTGAACTGGGCTGAGAGAGAGTTACTGGTCCAAAGTCACCCAACTGGCTTATATTCTTAAAGCAGGACTAGAACTCATAACCTTTTTTCTGGGTGCCTTTAATCATTAACCAAACAGAGTCCAATATGTATGATATGATATATATGATATTCAATGCCAATCAAATGAAGCTTTATGAAATTTTTTTCAAGGGGACAAGGAGGGCCAAGATCAATTGAATCAAAGATGAATTATCTTGTGAATGTAGTTTTGTTTTAAAATTTTGATGTGGGGAGGAGATTTTTGACATGGTTTCTGCTTTCTTAAAATGAAAGGCTGGGTCTCTACAATAACTTTATCCAGTCAACTATGATGAGATTGATATTTATCATACAGAGTCAGAATTCTATGAATTTTAGTCTCAGTAGTAAATACTCAATGCTTTTCCAGCAGAGTTGGGAATATTGGTCCATAAGAATCAATGACTTGGGATGGCAGGGGGGACCCAAAGGCTGGACTGTGCTTTATCTTTAACCCTAGTTTGCAAAGACAGTTACAGAACTTAATTGCTCATCTATGTGTTAGAAGCAAGATCACCAACACTACCACAAGTTAGATTTTATCCACTTCCTACAGCAAGCATTGTACAATAATTCTTTAAAAATATCCAAAGAACTATTTAATTTCTTCTCCATCAAATAACAAATGGCTTGAACTATTTCTGTTTAAAAGTTCAAATCCTGCATGTTAACTATCTGTTTTTATGAATGACTGATGAATACAGATGATTGCTGAACGTTTCTCAGGAATCAAATCTGTAGTTGCCCTTCTGCAGCTGCAGATAGTTTTTTTTTTTAAAAGGCATGTTTAACTCAAAAAGCCTAAATTTAAAAAAATCCAGAATTCATAACAATTTGAGCAATTAAATAAACTATTGACATTATTAAATTTTGACATTCTAAAAAAAATTAAACAATTGATAACTGTGCAGCAGTTAACTTCCTATGAATTACTTCAGCAAGTTTGTTGTCATGTAACATGCACCCATGTGGTGGAAAGGTATTTTGACTTTTGTTTTAACATCATATGCCAACTCCACAGAATAGTTTTGATTCACTGTAATCTGACAAAACCTTTGTCACAGTAAACATTTTGGCCATTTGTGAGAAATGACCTATTTATAATTAGGTGGAATGCTGTAATCAAATGAGCCAGCTGTGTTTATTCATCTGCAAATTCCTAATTATGATCCCCAAGAGGTTAAGTAAATGTAGTATGGCCAGAAATGTTTACCAAACTATGAACATTATGACTTTTGGGTTAATATTTTATCAAAGTCAATGTAATATTAAATAATTTTAAATATGAAAACAAGTGAGCAAGTATATACTTGAGAGATGACCACAAAGAATTGAAAACATCAAAAATTATAAAAAAATGGACATAGTTACAGTACATATGTAAATATAGGAAATCAAGGGTAAATGTACATAGATAACATATAAACAAAAGAAACAGCAGCCAATAGCCTGGACTAAGAAATAATTATAATTTCACGTGCTTAGAATATATTCTTAAGGTACAAACCATGTTCTCTAGCATAATATATCAAATGTGATAGAACTGTGACAGTGGTGGTATTCTACCAGTTCGGCCTGGTTCTGGCGAGCTGGTAGCAGCGATGAGCAGTGGAGACTGAACCAGTTCTCTCCGCTGCTCTGCTGTTGGGCCCACCCCCCTATGCGAGCTCCCATACTAAGTTTTATCCACTGAATTTGAAGGAGGTGGTGTAGTTCTAGGTTTTCTAGGTCTAGAGTTTCAAGTCTGGTGGCATAAGGTATTCTGCAATGAGTAGAGGAGCAGAAAACTCTTCTTATGAAATATTTCTGGACTTTTTCAATTGTGTTAATATCAGATACATGATATGGGTTCCAGACTGATGAGCTGTATTCAAGTATAGGTCTAGCTAATGTTTTGTATGCTCTAGTTAGTAGTGTGATATTGCCAGAGAAAAAGCTAAGTAAGATTAGGTTAACAACGCTTGATGCCTTTTTGGCTATGTAGTTACAGTGAGCTCTAGCAATTAGATCATTAGAGATGAGTACTCCAAGGTCCTTGACAAAGTTAGGATCCTCAACAAGGTCTTGATTATTTAGCTTGTATTTTATTTTCTGATATATTTTTTTGCCAATATGTAAGACAGAGCATTTATTTGTTGAGATTTGAAGTTGCCATTTGATTGGCCATTCTGATACATAGTCAAGGTCTTTTTGAAGGGTAGCAGTATTCTCTGTGGTGTTGAATAGCTTTACATCATCAGCGAAGAGAATGCAGTTGCTCTTAATATGATCACAGAGGTCATTTATGTAGAGTATGAAGGGAGTTGGTCCTAAAACCCTGCCCTGGGGGACACTCCTGTTGACAGATACAGAATTTGATAGGACGCTCCCAATTTTGACTATTTGTTGTCTGCTTGACAGGAATGCTTCTATCCAGTTATGTAGGTAGTCCAGAGATACCATAAGATTTTAGTTTTAGGAGTAGTTTGTCGTGTACCATTGAATCAAAGGCTTTACAGAAGTCTATGTCAATTGCGTCTATTGCTTTGCCCTGATCGAGTTGTATAGTCCATATGTTTTTGCAGTGTAAGAGTTGCAGATTGCAGGATAGTTTTTTTCTGAAACCAAATTGTTTATTAGATAATAGGTTGTTTGTCTCTAAGTGGAGGATAATGGATTGGTTAATAATTGATTCCATGACTTTACAGGTGATGCAGCATAAAGAGATTGGTCTGTAATTTTCAACTAGGCTGGGGTCTCCCTTTTTGAAGATGGGGATGACCGTGGCTTGTGACCATAGTTTTGGCAAGGAGCTGGTCCTGAAAGATTTATCAAAGATTATGCTTAGAAGTTTGGCTATGGCAGTGCACAGCTTTTTTAAGAAGTAGGCACATATTCCATCCAGTCCAATAGATAGGGATGGTTTTAGATTGCATAGTGCTGTTTCAACAATGTCTTCTGTAAAATCAATATGTATTAGATCATTGTAGTTGTCTGTGGTTCGACTAGGAAGTACTAGGCTTGATTCATTGCTGTTTACAAATACTGAGCCAAAGAATGTGTTAAGGAGATTTGCTTTGATGGTGTCGTCATTGCAGTCTCTGCCATTAGGTCCTTTCAGGGGTGGGATGGACTTTTAGTCTTTTAGTTTGCTGTTTACAAAATTGTAGAAAGCGTGGGTGGAATTGGTGCGTAGAAGGTTTTCCTCTTGTTTAATGTGTTAATTGGTGCATTCAGTTTTTATCTGGTGGCATAGATTTTTGTATCGGCTTTTGAAGTTGGCAACGACCAGGTCTGTTTTTTCGCCAAAGTGATCTCTTTTTGGATTGAAGCTTCCTTATTGTTATGGGTAATCTATTTTTCCATGTTTTGGGAGTTGTTATTGGTACATATAGTTTGATGGCTCTTTTGATTTCTTGTAAGAATATGTTGCAATGGTCTTCAACAGTATTGCATCCAGTGAATAGAAATTGCCAATCAAGGAAAGAGAGATCTTTGATTATAAGATCATAGTTGCCTTTTTTGAAGTTATGATTGGGGATTTTGTCATTGTGGTGATTTTTGTGTGGACGTGTGTTGAGACAAAAGTCAATCATGTTGTGGTCACTGTTGGAAAAGGGTTCTTTAATTTGTATTCCATAAATTGAAATCAAACTATTGCAGAAGATGAGATCAAGGCAGTTGTTAAGCCTAGTATTGTTGGTTACTAGTTGTTCCAGTCCCAGATTTGTTACAGCAATTGTAGAAGGTTGCATGTATGGGTTCAGTTGTACATTCATTTAGGACCTAGTTAATATGAAGTAGATTGAAGTCACCAAGAAAGATAAAAGCATGTGGGCAGGATGCTGCCCATGTTAATAGTGTATTTAGCTTGTTTACATGTTCAATGTCATAATCAGGGGCTCTGTAACGTAGTAAGAACCGAAATGTGATATTTAAGGACAGTTCATAGATAATGGTCTCAGGAAGAGCAAGCTCTTGTGTAACTTGGATGTTTTTTAGATGTAAGGACTTTTTATAGAAGACAGCAACACCACCTCCTCTACGGATTTCATGATCAGATCTATAAACATGATAGTCTCTTACTGAGGTAATGGAGTCAGGGAGAGATGCATTGAGCCATTTTTCACAGACAAATATAATGTCGAATTTAGCCATATTTAGTAAGAGGAGAAATTCAGGTATTTTATTCACAAGGCTTCTTGCATTGAGTAGCTTGCATTTAAGGCCAGTTGTAGTTTGAATTGAGGTATCTGGGGGCGTGCATGCCTAGTCTTGGGTGATGGTGGATATAGTGGTCAAGGAGTAATCAGCACTAGATAACAGTTAACAGAATTCAAGAGGGACTGGAGTTGAATCACTTGAGGGAATGTAATGATGGTACACTGATTCCTCCCTTAACTCTGCCCCAAGGCCTTTTGTCTTCTCCTATGCAATGTCCCTACAAGGATATATAAGGCTCCCACCCTTCAAGTTTCTGTAAGTCTGCAAGACCTGGCTCTGGGTCCAAGCCTGGGGTAGGATGTTTGTGGTCCCCTGACCATTTTTAAGATGTTATTCATGGGATTAGATCCAGATATTGTATTCCTTGGTTTTTTTAAAAAAAATTTTTAAATATGTATTGTTTTAAAAACTGTGAGCTGCCCAAAGTGTTCTTTGGAGACAGGCATATTCAAAAAATCTAATGAATAAACAGTTAAAGCAAACTTATTTCTTATCCCTTTCTCAAAGGAGCTATGTTTTGTGCATATTCAAAATATAAGAAAATAAGCTTAATTAAGCTTGATTCCTGGAATGTCATGGACCTGACTGTTTCTATACAGTTTCATAATGTTTTTTTATTTTTATTTTTTTGTCAATTCTCATGTTAAAACTAGAAATATTGTAAAAGTGGTACTGGTTTTGAAAAAAAAGGATGAGTATTATTAAAGCATGCATATTAGTAGGAGATAAAAATATATGTTTATATTTCTAAAATATATTTTTATATTTTTTATGTTTATCTTTCTAGATCCACACCAATAAATTGTATTTATAATTACATCTTGACTGCAAGCTAACTGAAGGACTGCCTTATTACCCTACATTTTATCTAGTCGCTGCAGTCATCAGATATCTTGCCTTTTATTATTTAATAAATAACTCAAGATGGTGAACTTTGCTCCTTCTTCCGTCTATTGTCCCCCATTCTGTGAAGTGGGTTGGGAAGGGAGGGAGGGAGAGTGACTGACCCAAAGTCACCAGATGGTTTTCATAGCTAAGGTTAGTCTCTTGGCTTCTAGCCTGGTGTTCTAACCACTAGACCAAACTAGAAAACCCCTATTCAATTTCAGCAGGCAGTTCCTTCAGTAGCCACACTAATTTTCCAAGGATGCCTCAACTGTTGACCTTTGAATAGAAAACATTTTAAAAATCATTAAAACAGATTTTAAAAATTATTTTAGATTAAATTTACTACTTTTTTAAGATTGATGATGTTAACATCTATTATGATATTATTTTGGCTATTATCTATACTGTGAGGAAGATCAATCCATTTTGATGCTTTTAGTATTCTATAATTTAATTTTTTTCTTAATTGCCTAGAGGACTTGAGCTTGCAGTTTACAAGTACATATTATAATGCACAAATAAGCAAACTTTTCTTAGGACAGCTTTAGGTTCCTAGATTTATAGCTAACTGTGTGCTTTCAAAGAAAATCAACAATCTTTTACTGCCGTTTGTCAGATTAAAAACAAGCTTTGCTTTATGGAGCAGCACTTGCAAATAACTGAATAGCTAAAGTAATTTTCTACTAAATTATGGCAATCAGAATAAATATGAACTGTCAGTGTGCCAACCAATTCTGTGTTGAACTTTTCAAAATATAAATGCACATAACTGTACAAGACCACTGGCCCAAAGACAGCTGAAAAGTGTATGTGTACAATATAATTTATCATTCCTACAGTATTTCTTCAAACAAGACATTTGAACATTCATTAATTCTTTGAGCTAGTCCCAGTTGTTCAGAAGGATGTTATTCTAGAGCTGCCTGGAGAATAATCCATAAAGATGGGTCGCACATCAAAAAGAAAAAAAAATGTAAAAGCTATGCCTAGCAGGAAATTTATCATCAATTAAATTTCAGAGCATTTTTGTGCTTGTGACTACAATACCTTTTAAACTAGTGAGATGAGAGTTGTCAAGCAAATGATTTTATCGACTAACGTTGGTCTGGCATAATTATAATAAGATTTAGGGTTTCTTGGTATGATGGGTCTTTTTTAAACTGGACCAATTAGATTAATACAGGCACAGAGGAACCACAAAATCACTGCACCTTGGACAAGTATGCTTTTATATCTCCTATAAGGATCAGAAAGATGTTTTATTTTGAAAAATTAAGATATAAAAATTAAAATGTGAAACATGCAAATATATATCAGTGCTCTCTATTATCTCTATTATATAGTGTTCTAATTGCTATTACTGTATTACTATGCTAATTACCATTTATGCAACAATCACTATACCCTGTTATACCACTATTCAATTACTATTGCAATGTTTCTCCTTACTACATTGTGTAGTATAACTATTCAATTATCATCACCATATTTAGTACTATTATAATACTCTCTATAGTAGCACTAGCAAAGTTTCCTTCTTACAAACCCTGTCTTGCTGTCTGCCTTAAATCTTTTCTCTGCAATTTCTTCTGTTTTGTTTTGTTTTTGTTTTCTGTTATTGGTCAGCATGTGGAGGACTTGTACCTGAGTACATTGTGCTTTCCTTAGCTGTACCTCTGTATTTCTTTACCTTCTGGTGCACCCTTTCCCTTTGAAGGAAAAATGGCTTCTTGTATTTGGGTGGTGTTTTCTCAATTTGTTCTGGTGCAGAGATAACCACACCTGTGTTAAGGTTGCTGCTTTATGGACAACTCTGCTATGCTGGCATTAGAGAAATGAATCAAATGGGAGGGGAAGAAGGCAGCACATGGGTGCCTGCAGTTTTTCTAAGCAGCCTGCTTTTCCACATCCTGCTACTAAAGAAGCCTTAGTTAGGTATTTAGTTAGGCCAAGTATGCTCAATAATCAGAATAATTAAGATTGGAGTACATGACCTGGTAGGATTATCCTTGGCTTTCTAGTGGTAGGCTCCCAAACAGAAGATAACTTCATTTGGTACTGATTAATTGCATTTACTTAGCTCCCCTTTTAAACCCATAATTTGGTACTAACATTAGGAAGGACTTTGGAGAGAGTCCCATGTGCCCTGTTGCTGCAATTAATGTCACATAAATCCAGGTGATCTTGAATTTGGCTCCTTTTAGTCTCCTATGCCATTTTCTACTTGTCTCTTCTTTCTCCATCGACCTCAGATTTTAAAGCTAATTTGGCAGCAGAAAGTGTAGTTAAGGAACAGAACTTTATCAAAGTATCATCCTGATTCTTTTTTCTTCAATTAACGGCTCAACCCTTAGAGGTCAAAAAGAAGCAAAGCACAGTTGAGACAAAATATACGTGACCATCCAGTTTTGAATAAGATCAATTTTCTCATCCCCCCACACCGCAACAGCAGAGCATTAAGTGCTGTAGATGCTAATGATAATCTAAAGCAGGAATGTCAAACTTGCATTGTCGTGGTGGCATCATGTGATGTATTGGGACTTTTTCCCTTTTGCTAAATTGGGCGGGGGCTTGGCCAGTGTGTGATGCATCTGGCCCACTGGCCGTGAGTTTGACAGCCCTGATCTAAAGCATTCATGAGTCATAAATCTCTAAGAGTTTAAGGGAATCAGAATAATCTAAATGACTCTGATACAGTTTTTACAGTAGATACAAAAAAGAAAAGTTACTGAAAATATCACTGAAATAAATCCACAGCTAGATAAACTGGTATTTAATTTTAATTATTATAATCACTAGAAGTGTGAATGCCTAAGTTAAAACACTCAGAGATGAAGCATTTGACCTTAGTGCCTTCACTGAATATAATATATGATATTATCTTCTAACTTGTAAATCTTGACATGAGTGAAGGGTCATGAAGATTCCACAATGATTAAATTTGCACCTAATAATCCTAGGATGAGAGCATAAATCACTGTTGCTTAGTTTCTTTTCTCTTCCCTTTACTCCACGTTGCAGGATATGCTATCTTCCATCACACATAAGCAAATCACTGAGAATAAACTTTGTTCTGAGCTCTGGGTTTTAGTCATCCTAATTTATGCTGGAACCAATACATATGTGAATATTTTCTTGAGAAATTTTAGATTTTTTTACATTTCTTATTTACCAGGACACTGTTGATTGGTACCAACCTGGTCACCAAGGAACATTCTCAATCATGCAAGTGAGATGTCTCTCTTTGACTGTTCAGTTACTAAGTTGTAGATATTGAAAAATCTGAGAATTTGTATTATTCCATATAGAAAGAGAATACATGGCACACAAGGTTGAACTGTGGAGTTCCAACTGAGTGACATCATCAGCGTGACTAAGTATGGGGTATATTTCCTATAAATCCCTGCTTAATAGGAAATGTTTTAAAAAACAGGAATCATTACAACATGCAATGTAAGCACTATAACTAACCACCACCATGTAGAGCAGACAGACTGAAAACTAGTAGAGCAGTTCCATGAACTACTAGCACTCAGGAGATATGATAAAAACTCAATCTCACAATTCATAGACAGATTCAACCATAGTTCCAACTGGGAAACTGTAAGCATCCTAGATTAAGCTAAATCCAAAAATTCTAGTGAATTCCTGGAGTTTTGGCATTCAGACAAATCAGCTAGTTGTAAACACAGAGAGATAAATGAGATTTGTACCCAAATGAAAAGAGACAATAAAATCTAAAAGAAACAAAAAGACTAAAACACATCCTCTCCTAGAAGCCAGCATCTAGACAAGCAGGGATGAACCTCAGGAAAACAAGGAGAAAACAATTCCTTAATCAAGGAACTACTACCAAGGGTGGGGGGGAACCACAGCTATCAAAAGTGGCAGGACAAACTCCCCTCTATGTATCACTCATGTTATTTAGTTGGGTAAGGAAATGTTTATAAACCAACAACCATGTTCCAAATCAAGCAAGACTTCATAATTTATACAGTGGATGCTAAAATATTCTAAGAAAGTCATCGATGAAGAAGAAACTTACATATTTTCATGTAGTTGCCTAAAAGTGCATTCTACCACAGATATAACTATTTGAGATAGTTGGCGGTGATGGGTAAGCAATGGAAGTAGAATACAATGGCTTTCAGAAATGAGATAAAGGCCTTATTTACATTATGAGAGCTGTGACTAAAATGCAATTTTCAAAAGATGAATGATTCAATCAAAGATAAATACTCTGTTCCATAATTTTAATTTGGACATTTGTTATTGCCGTAGTGCAAGAGAAGATTAGGGAGCAAAAGCCCTAAACTGAATTCAAGGAATTAGCAGACAGGTTGCCAAATGCAAAAGAGATGCCTTCCATCTAAAGAGAATGCATGTAAGAAACCGTTCAGTTTCAGAGGCACCACTTATTACATGTATAAATCCTTTGGAACCAATAGGAACTAAAGATGCCCAATTGTGATAGAACTAGTAGGTTTGTAAAGTTTTATAACCTGAAG
Organism: Pseudonaja textilis; assembly: GCF_049901715.1. Taxonomy (NCBI): domain Eukaryota; kingdom Metazoa; phylum Chordata; class Lepidosauria; order Squamata; family Elapidae; genus Pseudonaja; species Pseudonaja textilis. Next base: position 34,192,262 of record NC_141995.1, on the reverse strand, counting down.
TTTCAGGTGCTTGCATCATGTAAAATGTCATTCATTGAGACTATTCATTCTATAAAAGGGATGCCTTGTTTATTCACTTAGTTCAATGTTTCTCAACCCCAGCATACTTTAAGATGTATGCATTTCAATTCCTAGAATTGCCCCAGTCAACATGCTGGTTGGGAAATTCTGGGAATTGAAGTCCTCCTATCTTAAAGTTGATGAGATTCAAAAACATTGAGGTAGATAACCAATATAAGAGATATAAAACAGAAAGAAGAAATAGACGAAGAATAAGATAAAAACAGAGAGCAAATTCCACACTCACTAGCACTTGTGATGTTACCCAATTGGGCAATGAAATGGCTGCAAGTAAACAATGAAGCTTAGAAAGCACCAAGGGCTCTTTAGATATAATAACTCTGATTAGGGAAATGCACACATTTCTATTATCATGTATCTTCTTAAGATTTTTGTCAGTGATCAAATGTAGAGCCTTTCTCTTTTGTGTATAGGAAAGAAATCTCCTGAATATAGATTACTGACAATTTAGAGCACTGTTGTATCTAGTACATAATTCTCAATCATCCCTTTTCCTTTCAATGCTGCCGATAAGAATATGAAATTGGACATGGCTGCTTAAACAGCAAAAGGAAATGGGAAAGGAACTTAGTCTCCTCATATGGGATCTGCGCTCAGCTTAGCAGCAACAATCACATAACACGAGGGACAAACAAGTGTATATAGTTAAATCCTAAAAACAGCTATGCTCTCTGATTTACAGAAATATTTTATCAATGTCAACCTGTTTGCCTTTAGATTTTCAGGAGGCGATTATGGGCCCAAACCACTGTCTGTCTGCTTCCCATACCTCTAAGTCCAATCCAAAAAGCCAATTTAATTCTCTAGCTGCTAAACATGTTACAATTAATTTATTTTGAGATGCAGCAATTCCAATTGGGCTATACCCAGGTAAAGGAATTAGGGCTATACACCAGGTAAAGAAAATTTTTCTTTAATTCAAGCCTATTCAATTCTACATACACTTATTTTACATTATTATACATACACAACTAAGCTCTATACTGCATGCAATTATTATACATTATTATACATACACATCTAAGATGTTTTAATGGAAATCACATCCTGAAAAGAATAGTAAACATTTTCTTCTTCTCTTAGTTCTTTCTACCATATATAATAGCATAAATCATCCATATTTTATTTGATCAGCCCCAATGTACTTTATGGAGGGGCTCTATTTTAAACACAGATCTGTGTCTTGTTCCATGCTTCTGAACAGCAAAGCTAACTGTAGACCATTGAACTCAATGGGGCATGCCTTCTGCATTCAATTCTGCCATCCAGTGCATCAGAAGAGAGCAGTTGCCTGCATTCTAGTTACATCCATTGTTCTTATTATTTTAAGCTTTAAACAATTAAAAAGATTAAAAATAAAATTTTTAAACAAATTTATGTGTCTCTGTCCTGGGTTTCTAGCTTGAATCTCCCCCTTTTTCTAATTGTTCCTTTAATATTTGCATTAGGGGAGTGTGCAATAGCCATGGAGAATTAAAAGATTTAGCCTCCTCAGAAGGAGCTGAAGATCCAACTGGGAAAGATTTAGGGGTGGCAATTTTTACCTGATAATAATCAGGAGGGAGGGGGGGCTTATAGTCAATTATTATTTTGCTGAGACATCAGAGCCCAATTATTGTTTTACTGAGACATCAGAGCCAGATGTTTCCACTACATGACAGCATTGATACCATCGATGTAATATTTGGACTGGAGCCTTGATTAGAGGAGGAATTCTGGGAGTTGGAGTCCACAAGTCTTAAAGCTGTCAAGTTTGAAGATCCCTGCATTAAGTGATTCTATCACAGAATCATCAAGTTCTGAGGGAGCATTTTTCCTATCAAACCTACTTCTCTTCAGTGCAGTGGTACAAATTAAAGTATCTCAGATAGATGATTGTTGAACTTGTATTCATATTCATTATAAAGAGGGGCTTTCTATTTTCCTCGTGACCCTGAATCATTCTGCCAGTGGCTTTTATTGTTTATATAATTAAAATAAGGCTATCTGCTACAAACATGTAGAAGCAACTCTGCCTTTGCTTGTATATTTTAGGAATAGTTTAGTGCTACATAATAGTTCTATTTCCTGTGTAGAAAGACAAGATAATGCTGTTAAATTAAAATTCCTGTTTCTCTGGCAGAAGGAAGAAATAGTTTTATGTTTGAGGACTTTATATTCATTTCTATATATTCAATGGACATTTATTTATATTGATATGATTGTGAGGCAATGATATAGTAATGTTACTGGAAGAATTGAAAAAAAAAAGATAGTTTAATCTTAAGAGTTTGCTCAGTATTTAACAATACAAGTACATTGATGGAATTATTTTAGTTGAGGGATAGTATAATATTTGTTTCTATATATTTGAATGTGTATTAAATATCACATTTGAAAAATTCCTAATCAGAATTTATATAACTGGGAACAATGAATTTAATATACCTTTTTTATGTGGATATGTAGGATGAATGATGGTCTTTATGCATCTGATTGACAAATATATATGTTTGAGACAGAAAGATAATGAAGCATAGCTTTTAGAAACTACAGAATTACTGTTTGTGAAGTAGAACTGCTGTAACTTGAACATCTGATTTCTGATAAAACTGATATCACACCTTTCTTGAAAAACTCCCAGGTTACATTTTACATAATTTTGAGATGAAGTCCTGGAAATACAAGTAATAACATATTTCATCATTATTAGGTCATTATTTAGACATTTCTAAATAATGTTTTCTGCTGGTGGTGACCATATTTATATAAAGTATACAAGAATCTTTAAGGTCAATAATGCCCCAAATCCTGAGTATTTACCAAGCCAAATACCTTAATTTTTCTTTATCCATCAAAACTTCAAGGAATTGCTAATCGAACTGTACAGACAAAATTCTGAATTGACTTGGCCTTGCAAATTTGAGCAGTTTATACATTTGAGTTAAAAAGAGTCATTTTTCTTTCAGAGCCTAGGATCTGTACATTGTGCATTTTATTTTTATAGCCACACTGCTTTTATACTGGTTAAATTATTTAGATCCTAGAGCAATTTCAAGAGGAAATAAAAGCCCGAATAATTTCACCTGCTGAAATCCACTCCTTAAATCTCTTTAAAGCTATTAAGAGGAAATTCACCTGAGAAAAGAACATATCACATTGAAGTGATTGGCTGCCCTGGGCATGCAAAAAGGGAATACAAATGAAATCTTCATGTGGTTGTCATGAGTTGCTCCACTTAAAGGAGCTTCAGAAGCTTTGTGCTGAGTACAAAACACTCCCCTGCTTCTCAAATAGAAGTACATTGATACAACCTCTTTTCCCCAGCCCCATTATAACCTTAAAGAGAGATCACAGAAGAAGCTGTATTTTCAATACTGCCTTATTTCAATATTGCCTCAAGCACACTGAAACATGTCCAAGACTGTTGACCATCTTGTGAGTTAAAACATGTGAGCTATCAGTGCCAATCTAACTTTTAAATCAAATTATTTCATTCATTGACAAGTCAATCACCTTAGACATAATTCTAATAGATATCTAATACCTGGAAGGTGCTTGTTGGATTTTCGTGCTACTTTGGAGTGAAATTCTAAAATATGAATTCCAATCAACATATTTAACATTCCATTCTTTGCATTTTCAGTTCAGTTTTCTTTTCTCTTTTCACCTTTTTGATATATAGTATAATCTATTATTTCAGGACAAGATGAGCAGCATATACATTTAATAAATGAATAAGTAAATGATTGTTTATTTGGTTCATTTGTTAGAATAAATATAAATCCTCCCTTTCCAGATGTCTGATAAGACAAAACATTAAAGTATTGACTGGAACAAAATTTATTATTTGATTCAATAAGGATAGATCATTTTAGTTTCATTTTTCATGAATACATTTCCATATCTTTCTCTTTATACCAATATTTTACTTAATAGTTGTGCTTATTGAACTTGTATTTGAATTTTTTTAATAGGCTTTCCTTTCTTGTGAAAAAAATCTGTTTTCTTAAATCACCTTCCCAGGATGCTTTCAAATTGGTTCAAGTGGTTTTTAACAAAAAAAAATGTAGCACAAAGTAACAAAGATTACATATGTTTCTTTTTTCCAGTTACACATCTCTCCATTGCTCTGCAGATTTGCTGGCTTCTCCTGCTTAGAGATCTGAAAATGCCTTATAGGATGAGTCCTCCATGAAGTTTTCCTTTGGGATCTAATTGAAGCACGAGAAGCCAGAGATGCTGCTGATGCTGGAAAGATGGTTGTATAGCAAAGGAGTACATTCACATCTCCCTTGGTAGCTTCATTATTAAGGTAAGTTCAATCTTGTTCCACCTCGGAGAATTTCACAGTTATGTTCTTCCTTTTCTTTGAAAAAATTGAAACTATTAGTTTTCCATCAAATTGGAAACAGGTGGTCAGAAGCAACTGCAGAAAAAGTATGTGGTACCGCACATTTTATTGATCTGAAAATATTGCTTATCTTATCTCTATCACATATTCGTTGTTATTGCTTCATGTGGGTGGTATTGAATTAACACAGTGCAAGAAAGTTTGATCTAGAATGAAGAAGTTTTTTGGATGTCAAAAGTGAGCAAACCACCCTTTCAAATAGATAGTGTTGTTTTCATTTTCCTTACATAATGCTGGCTCATAGATTTATTAGTCTGTCTGCCTATCAATGTACCTGTTCAAGCACCTGGCAAATGCTTGCCACCATCCTGCCATCTTGAATAAACAATTCTCTGCTGAGCAGTTCACATTCAAACAAAAGAAGCAGGATACACAATTTTGCAAAATGTAAAATAAGGATAACAGTGACTATACCTGCCATTAAGGGAACTTTTCCTAGCTACTACATTAGTGACATTCCCTGCCTGCTTGAAGAAGTTAAGATGGGACTTCCAGTTTGAGCTTCTTTGGTGACAGACTGAAACCTCATCTCTGAGAGGCTTCAATCCGTGCTCGCTGCTGGAGCGCCCTGAGCTGGCTGGTTTTGGGACTAAGCCACCCGCAGAGGTGGTGAAGAAGGAGGAGACTGCCTGCAGGGTTGAGGAGAGCCACATCTCTCCTCCCCAGCTGGCCATTACTCCCTATCCCGAAGGTGGTTGCAGTGGTGGTCAGAAATGGCCACCACAAAGAAGAACTCAACCGGAAAAGAATGTGCAGGAGAAAGATAAGAAGATAAAGTTTTGGTTGACTGGGTCAAACAGCAAAAGCAACAAATAAGGTACCTTGGAATTGAAACGATTAAAAAAAACAATAACATTGTTCCCTAAGAAGATTTTTAAGCTGCGAAGGAGAGAGTAAAGGGGAAAGATTTGGGTTTTTTTTTCTCCTTTTCCTATACTAAGCTAAGAGACTTAAGCAAGAAATTGGAAAAAAATCCACTTTGACATTAATAGGCATTTAATGCTGAAAATAAAATGTCAAAGGGATAATAAAAATTTCTGGATAATCAAAAGCTTTTGAAAACAGGAAAGGAAAGGAAAACAATAAAAGGGCAGGATCTGGAAGGGAGGACACTGCCTGGAATTAAAAAGAACTTACAGCAAAATCTCAACAAGACTTCCAAAAGATACATTTTAACTGAAATATTGCAACAAAAACCCCAGGAAGAGAAAGTGGAAAAAGAAATAAGAAGAAATAACTTGGGACTATTTGGATTACTTGATGATTTCTGGATTTTTGGTTATTATATTTGAATGACTAAAATTAATTGGGTGGTTGTTTAAAACTGTTTAAAATGGCTCCACTTTTAGAAGAACTGAAAAGGGAACTTAAAAAGTACAAAGAAGATGCACAAAAAGGGAGAGGTTCTTTTGGCTTCATATTTCAGTTTTAGAAATGGAGATTTGGAATTATGAGAAACAACAAGAAATGCCTGCAGAACAAGAAGATTGCAACAAAGAAGAAGCCATCTTTAATGAACAAGTAATCTTAGGTGGAGAAAAAAAGGAAAGTGGGGAAAGAGAATGGAAAGTTTAAGATTGGGGAAAACAACTCCAAAAAAAAAAAAAGAGTGAAAAATAAGTATAAAATCAGAAAGCAACAGAAGAGGGAAATGAGGAAGAGAAAATTAGAAGTAGAGAGACAAGGGGGTAAAAAGGGGAGGAAGAAGATGAGAGGGAAGAAAGAAAGGAAAAGAAGTTATAAAGGACAGAAACAAAATATAGAGAAACAGGGCCTATTTAGAGATAATGGGTGAAAATTTAATGGAAAAAGGGATTCTGCAAAGGTACATAAGATAGTAATGTTATATTAGAAACAGAAATAATTTTAGAAAATATGAAACAATGTATGATTAGAATGTTTGATAAAATAGCTATCATAATTCAGTGGAATGCTTGTCAATAAATAAATGTAACAAAATGAGTATTTAATGATTTACAAAACATATGTGAAGAGAAATAAGGGAAAAGTTAATTATGGAGATTATATGTGTCTTTAAGGAAGTATGATATTTAATTGAAAAGAAGTGTTAAAGATGTTAAGATTTTAATGAGTATTACTGAATTGGAATGGAATGAGGGTTTATAATTACACATATTTATAATCTTTTTTTAAAAAGAATATAGTGTGTATTATAAGAATGTACCAAGCAGAATTCGATTGGAAGCTATGTATTATGTATTATATTGAAGGTCATAACTTTAAGGTATATATTGAAGTTTAAATAAGAGTTGAATGGACGCAATTAAAAGATATAAAGGTGTCATACTCCAATTAGTAACTACAGGAGATTATTTGTTTAATGAGAAAAGATATGAAATTGAAACAGAACAGACAAAAGTATAAATATAATGATTTGAATTGAGATGAGATAATCAAAATAAAATTGAGAAAATTAAAAGAGGGGGAAAACTATATAGAAAATGTAGAATAGTATAAGATATGGAATAGAACACAAAAAGGAGCATGAAATTGAGTTTTGTGTCTGTATAAAGAAGTTCAACCCAGGACCATGCTATTTTCAAAAAAGATGTTTTACTTGTATTTTGTATGTGTGAAAACCTAAATAAAACTTTATTTTTTTAAAAAAAGAAGTTAAGATGCTTCATAGCACTATGCACAAGCATCTCAACCACCAAGTATAATAACTTGTTTAGTTCTGTTAGTAAGTTTTCAAAAACTTATCTTATTTAACTGCAGTTTTGCTAATTGTATAAGCTAACCTGAAATGTAACCTGCTCTAAATAGCAGTTTGACTGTTTTGGAACGTAATTGCTAATTATATTGTTTAGGAAACCTGCTGGCCACATTTACCTAAGCACTAGATGAAGCTGAACATACCAACAGAAAACAATGAAGTGCTATATTAGGGCCAAAAATGTGAAGGAGATGGACCATTTTCAGCTGTTTAAAATCAAAACAATGAACAGGACTAGATAAATCTATCCATATTCTATCTCATTTTTGTCTTTTGGAGTGACTCTAGTCTTCCTTTTTCCCCTAACAATAAATTCTATTTTAGTCTTCTTGAATAAGGTTGGAAGTTCACATGAGAGAAGGGTCTCTTATTGGATGTGTTTTCATAGGGTGGTAATGAACACAGAGGAGAAAAAATGTCACTCTTGTCATATTAACACAAATTATACCAATTTTTTTGTGTTTGTCAGGCAAGGTTAGTCTCAAGAAATACTACTTCGATATTAAAGACTAGTTGCTAAATAAAAATACCCTTTCACTTTGGTTTTGTGTTAGGAGAATAATTTTCAATATTATAATATGACACCATATCCTAAATAATTTTTGTAACACTCTAGTCACATCATGTATTAAACAGACAAAAAGGATAATGTATCAAAAGAGTCTATATAGCCCCGGTTTTGTCCAACCCCATAACACTCCCCAAACATCCCTCTCTCTTCTACACAATGCATATAAATTGAGCTAAACATCTGACTGAGGGATTTTTTTGTATACATATATCTTTATGCAATAGGTTTATATACACAGAGTTTCAGCTTCCATGGAAACCTATATACATAAGAGTTTGTGCAGGTAGTTGTCCATGTTCCACAATAATTGACATATCTGGAATCAGGGAAATCAAGTATCATTGAGAGTAAAGGACTTAATAGATCATTTTAAGGGATTCAGGCTATTATTTTCACTTAGATGCATCTCAAAAAGGAGATATTTGATGGTAAATACCTTTTTTTTAAAAAGTCGCTATATTAGAAAATCCAGGTAGTCCTCATTTTATAACTGCATTTGGAGTGGGGGGGAACAGACAGACTGTGAAGAGTGCTGATTGCTGCTGTTTCGTTCAGATAAAAGTTTCCTTACTATATCCTGTTCCTGACTCAATTTTTAAATCCAATATGGGAGCTGACCCAAGACAAAGGATCCTGGGACAAAACAAAAAATCAGCATGGCAACAGAAAGGGAATCAGATGAGAAGTTGACCAACAGCTGCCCCAATGAGTCCTGCTTAGGAAACTAGCCCAGCAGAGCTTCTATAGGATGAGGCAGTCTACCCCAAACACCTATGCCTTCAGATTAACAAAAAAGAGGAACCAGCATCCTTAGTGATTGGTTTATTAATTTCCTAGATACATTTTCCTGACATTGGTGCATGTAAAAAAAGATGGAGCAGGTGACCTTTGAGAGGAGGATAAAGGAATAATCCTTCCATTTTGGTAATGCTTGCTTCTCCCATTCTTTTCCCCTTCCACTTGGTCTTTTTCCAAAGAAAATGTTGCCTGAAAATCACCACTATTTTTAAAAACCCTTAAAATACCGTATTTCCCCATGTATAAGCCACCCCTTTTTTCCAAAATTTTCAAGCCCAAAAAGTAGGGGGGTGGCATATACAAAGCAGGTACACTTTTTATACGTGAAAAATGCATAAAATAATAAAGTAGGAATAAACTGGTTTTCCAGCAGTATGCTATACTTTTTGTAAAAATTGTACGTGATGATACGATTACGAGTGCGAGTACGCGATAGAAATGCATATGCTAGGCATCGGCCTGAATGCTTCGTTCCTACTCTCGTTCCGATGCGTAGATTGCTAGCGTCGCCCGTACCGCTTTCGCGTCATGACCGAAGTTGTAGATCTAGACGTCGAATTTTGTTTCTTTGTAAATTTTCTTTCTTCATAACTTGTTTCTCTAATAAAATATTTTTTTCAAAACTTCACAGTCCAAAAATGGGGGGGGTGTGGCTTATACAAAGGGAGTGCTTATACATGGGGAAATACGGTAGTCTTTTCTCTCTCTCCAATTTTTCCCTTTTAATTAAGTGGAATGTGCAGAATAGCTAGAATTGGAAGGGGTCTTCTAGTCCAACCCCTACTCAGGCAGGAAACCCTATACCACTTGAGACAAATGGTTGTCCAATCTCTTCTTAAAACTTCCAGTGTTGGAGTATTCACAATTTCTGGAGATAAGTTGTTCTATTGATTAACTGTTCTGACTGTCAGGAAATTTCTCCTTAGTTCTAAGTTATTTCTGTCCTTGATTAGTTTTCATCCATTGCTTCTTATCCTGCTTCCAGGTGCTTTGGAGGCTACAGTAGGTTGACTCCAATGGTGGGATTCAAAAAAATTTACTACCAACTCTGTGGGCATGGTTTGGTGGGTGTGGCAGGGGAAGCATACTGCAAAATCCCCATTCCTTCCCCACCCCACTAACCTGCTTTCCAGCTCCGTTCTCCTGTACATTGCAACAAAAGAAGACCCAGCTGATCAGCTGGGACTCGGTAGGCAAAGAATAGGTGGGGTCAGGGTCAGTCAGAGTCAGTCAGAGGAGGTATTTGCCGGTTCTCCAAACTACTTACAATTTCTGCTACTGGTTCTCCAGAACTGGTCAGAACCTGCTGAACACCATCTCTGGTTGACTCTCTCTTCTCTGTGACAACCCCTTAGATATCAGGACACTGCTATCATGTCACCCTTAGTCCACTAGTTCAACAATTAACTAATAGAACGTGTTGTCTCCCAGAGTTATGGGTGTTCCATTTTTGGAGGCTTTCAAGAAAAGACTAGGCAACCATTTGTCTGGGATGGTATAAAGACTCCTGCCTTAGGCAGTGAGTTGGACTAGAAGACCTCCAAGGTCCCTTCCAGCCCTATGATTCTAAGTAAGGGAATGACAGTAAAAATATGAAGACGTAGGAGAGTAGGAAACTTTAAAAAGCAACACAATCATTCCTAGATTAAAGATCAAAGGCAAGATTTGAATCTAAATTAACGCCCAGAAACCTATTGTCTTAAACAAACTCCAGAGTGTGATAATTACAGTACATTACAAGATTAATGTTTTCTAAAATGGAAAGACAATACAAATGAATTTAACTTTGAAATTGCATCAGTATTACTGAGAATCATTCTAATTCAGGTATACATGTGTTATTGGTGCTATAAACAGACACTTTCCTAGTAATCTTATGAACAAGAAAGCAGTTCTTGGTGATGTTTCTATAACATCAGCTGTTAAATCTTTTATTACCATGCAGCCTCTTTTGCCAGACCAGTAGTACTGCATTTAATGATCTTCAGAAGTCCAGAAGGTATATCAACAAACTAATCACTACTTAGGAAAAATATCTCCAGCATCTGCTTTTGTTGCCAAGAAATCCCTTGGTATGTTCATATCCTCAGCCAAAATGATTGCTTTGGACATGATGGCTCCCAAACAATCATGTTTCTGCAGCTGGAGAAAGAGAGAAGCCAAGAATCACCTTTCATCTGCCAAGCTACAGGAGAACAAGCTGATTGGCTTGTTTAATAAACCAAACTCTGAGAATTGGAAATTATTTTCTAAAACCAGGTACATAATACATTTGTCATACCATTTGTCAGATCTCAGGGTCTTCAAATCTGCCTGTATGCAAGCTGAAACAACATATGAAATTTCTAGCCTAGAAAAGTGGTATCAGGGGAGCTTCAGAAATTTACAAAATAACATGGAGCTACTACTCAAAATTTAGTTTAACTCGTACTCAGTGTTAAATGCTGCAATGACAAGTGGTATACAGTATGATGTTTTCACTGAGTCTTCTGTATAACTTTACCTTTGGCCCTAGGGCTGTGTGCAGATTCTAACATAATGTTAAAAGTCTTATGCTCAGCAACTAATTCAGTCAAATCCAATTTTTTTCCTTTCTTTATGAAGAAAGGTGTGAGAAAATTTTAGAAACTGAAGTACAAAAGAAGTAAGTAGACATTGTATTGGTTCTGCCTTGTCCATTGCTCACTTAAGCCTCACTTAACTATCAGCATTTGGCTTTTAATATACTGTATTATTTGGAAAGCTTATTTCAATAGAAGTTCACTATACTTGATCTATGATTTCAAAACCCTGAAATTAAATTGCTATTATTGTTATCAATATTTTCAATATTGTTTTGTTTCATAATCTCCCAATTTTTAAAGTGGGGTATGCATTCTTAGAAAATAATAGCAAGTAATGCATTACATCTTCTCAGGCGCTAGCTGTCTACAGTGGAAGTCAATTCTCTACAATGGAGGTCAATTTTTAATTGCAGGTCACATTACAGTATTAAGCAAAGGCAAAGGCAAAACCTTTGGGTTAATGCTCCTGAGCTATCAAGCTATGAAGTATGTATATCAGATACAATGCTCACATGTATAAAATGAGCAGTGGTTAATAATTGTTAGTTATTAGATTTGTCAGAGGATATAATCGAATGTGTGGATGACCTTGGGGAATGAGGGAAAGAGATGGAAACAATCAGACAAGCATTAGGAACCCCTAATGACTTAATGGTTAAAGAAAGAAACTTAGGAAGCACATATGCTAATGGATCAAGTGGTTACAAGTGGTGGTGGGAGGCTTGCCAGATTCTGTTAATGTACCATTTATAGTTAAGTAGATTTAGCTCATCTAGTGGTGTTTTCTGTCTGGTTTACCTGGGAGAGCTGACATCAATCTCAATTGCAAGTCTCAAAGGACAAACTTCTCGCCACAACTGTTAACCATCTGAATAACTAGAGTGGGTCTTTCCTAAGTTTCTTTCTCTGACCGTTAGGATATTGGGGACTTCTGCCTCTCTTATCTGGTTGTTTACTAGGTGACATCTCTTCTCCTATTTTCCTCAGATCATCCACACATTCCATTACAGAGGATGAAGTTAGACTACATTTTCAAAGAAAGGAACTCGGCATACTTAGGATCTTCCAAGACAACAGATTCATTCTCTGACTGGAGAATGAAAACCTAACAGAACCTCAATCTTCCTCCAGTTTCAGAAAAATCTGAATCTTCAGAGCCACATGAAGTCCTTAATCACTTCCTCCAAAGATGTTTATGAAACATTGTTCTAGTAGATAAGAAGTTCCAAGATTTAAAAAACCGATTTACTGTAGGCTTAATTTTAACTACAACTGGCACAAGAGAATTTCTGCTTTCATATTTACTTGATGGATCATTCATAGTGGATTCAACTTTCCCTCCATTGATCGACTAATACATGTCCTTAACTTTGCTTCCCTTCCCTTCCAAAGCTTTGAATAATTATAAAACAGACAACATAGAATACAAGATTTTGTAGAGATAGGAGAAACTCAAAAGCATGGTACATCCAGTCCTTATTCTCTTAATTTCTTATCAAGAATTAAGCCTAATTAACTATAGCAGTTTAATGTTTAAATATATATGTATAGGGTGGTTCCATTAAAATGGTACTACTAGAAAGCCAGAATGTTTAATTTGTTGTTTAAACCAAAGTGATTTATATGAAACATTTTTTATTTCAGATACAAGCTCGAACACTTTATTTATTTGAAGTATTTTCTCCTCATATGAATTACTATTCTTGATTTTATAAATAGATAAGATATACAAATGTTAACTTTAAAATGTGTTCTCAAAGGAAAAACAATTTATGCTAATTTGAGTATCAAGTAAAAAAACCTCATGAGGATTTAATGAGGGTTAAATCCTCATGAGGATTTAATTTAATTTAAAAATATCATTTTTAACATCCTTGCCTCTTTTATATTTTATACAGTTTTTATGTTTACTCTCTCTGTGAAAGAGATGGGCAGTTTTAAAATGTAATAAATAAAGTTCTGGTATTTACAGAAAAATTATAAAATTCAAAAAGAGCAGGTAATCTGCTATATTATTTTAAGATATCTGATTTTGTTGTGGGGAAGAAAGAAGATTTGGTAAAAGAAGTATCATCTTAAGCTTGTATGTATTAGTCCATCACAGCAAATAAGACACCTGACTTTTAAATAATCCCTTTCTTAGCTTATTGTATTTATGTTTCTAAGAAGCACTTGTTTAGGGGTATGTGTATTGCATAACAAGGTAACAGTAACTTATTTATTCTCATATACATACAACAATTTTTAGTCTGTCCTTGGCATAATATTACCATATTTGGTATAATGGTTAGAAAAGTTTTTTCCACATACATTGTTCCATTTATGTTGAATGTTTTACACTGAATGTATGAATGTCCATAACATTTAGCAGGGATGAATGGGGGTTTCTGGGTACTTAAATCTAATGCACCTCAATAAAAGTTGACCCTGAACTGAAGAAAAACAAGTTTAAATCTCAGCCAGCCATAATGTTCACTTTGGTTGTCTTAGGAGATTTGCAGTCCTTTAAGAAGAGGTGAGGACAAAATTGGAAAAGGGATGAAGTCTCATGTGGAATGTCTTGGACAAAAGATAGCATTTAAATTTCTAAACAATGCATTCACCAGCAAAGAATTAAGGAATAGAATGCAAACAATTAACAGGAAACAAGCATACACTGGCAAGAATTTTAACCAAAGCTATCAGTTTAAGCCAAGCCAAGGGAGTTTCATTTTGGATAAAGATGGCAGTAGCATTACATGGTCAAAATTGCTAAATTTGTATTATACACAAAACAAATATTTTGAACAGAGCTAGGCTTAGTTTGTTTCACTTAGCAACCATTATTTATTTATTCTTTTGCTAAAACCTCTGTGAATAAAACTTGGGAATCATCCACAAGTCCCACAAAGTGAGAACCTTCTATCATTCATTTTTTGGGATTTATCTTTAGTGCTGGGAACCAGTACTCCGTCTTTGAAAAGACTCCCATTTAGTTCACTTACTGCTGTTTAGAATGGAATAGCCTCATCCTGAGTAACTCAGGGGCATTTTTGATCATTCTCTCCTTCACACTCTGAATGTCTTAATGATCATCTTTAGCAGTCCCATTGCCTTTAGTGTAAGAAAATGTGCTGGGAAAAAAGAGTACAGCTTCTTTAAACCCAAATTACAGTTTTACAGTATGCATGTATTTTCTATGGAGACATATTACCTTGCCTTTGGTAAGCCTATTACACCAACATGGGATGCAAGTTGTGTGAGAGGGTAACTGAAACATTTAGATTCATAGAGTAATTCCAAACTCAGATTCCACATATTGTCATGTACCTGCCATTAGCAAAACTGTATATTTTATTTTATTTATTTATTTATTTATTTAATTATTAATTGCATTTCACTTGGTGACTCTGGATGGCAGATAGAAAATTAATCAAGAATGTAGGATTGGATTGGATTAGATCCTTAATTTGGCCAAGTGTAATTAGACATACAAGGAATTTTTCTCCAGTACAGAAGTACTCAGTGTATTTGCAAGGCAACAGAGATAATATTAATGATAATAACAATAACAACAACAATAACAATAACAACAATGACAACAATGACAATAACAACAATAACAATAATAATAATAGCAATAAAAGGGGAAGTGAAGAAGATAATAAATAAAAGAAATAAATAATAATGGTTCAACCGCACATTCTTTGGGTTGATATACATATATATTGGACAGAATTGTGTGAATTGGGTGTTCAGCATGAGGGGGAAAAACTGTCCCAGTGTCTTGGCATATAATATCCTATAAGCACCGCCCCAAAGGAAGGTACTGAAACAGGCTGAGAGGTCTGCAAATATCTTCTTATTTATTCTTCTGACCTGCACAATATATAGATTCTTCTATAAAAACCATTAAAAACAACCAGTTTAAACTAAAAAATAAGCATGAACTTCAACTAGATCTCATGAAGATACTTGGTCTTTGACAGGAATACTCCCATTCTCTCTTTGCAGTTTTTCTTTCTCATTTTATTCTTTATATAATTTTTTTTCCAGGAGAGTCCACTGGTCCTACAGTCAGATAGGAATGTTACCATGAATGCAAGAAATCAGATGGGACACATAACAGGACAGCTGACTGTAGGTAAGTCTTATTATTTAATGAAAGTTTTGTGTTCTTAATTTAACACCATTCTTTTAAATACAATCCTTCAATATAGGTATTAAAATAGGTTGCAGCTGTGTTATTAAAGATGATACTGATCTATGGCCTACATTTTCCTGTCAAATAATTATACTGTAAGTTGCCCATAAAGTTAATTTTAAACAAAATATAAATTGGTTAAGTAAATACACCAAGAAAGTTCTTAAGGCAGTTAACAATAACTACAAGGCAAATAAAAAAAATGGTAAATGCAATCTTAAAATCTTAACACATTATCTGAAGCACACAAACTGATAAAAAGCCTCATTAAACCACACAAAAAAATTGAAGAAATGAACCTCTGAGGAGGAAAATGAAGACTGCTCTCTATGTCATAAGTATGAGACAGTTTGCATGTTTACCAGATTTAGCTCCAATTTAATAAAAGGGATAATGTATTATAACAAATTACTGATGAGATAAAATGAGATTTAATTCGATCTGTATTTTAAGAGTGTCTCCTTTGTTCAAATATTTACAAAAAAAATCTTTTAATCTTTACAGCTAATAAACTTGCATGGCACAAAATCTGAGACAATTAGTTTCATATTTGTTGGTTTACTTTATTAAAAAATTATCATACTGAAAGAGATAAGGAGTTTATCCTTAGGATTATTTTACTTGATTCAGACTCAAAGCAACTGAATGAATTTTAAAGTGACCAACCGTCCTCCTTTAGGGAGGACAATCCTCCTTTTGTAAGTTCTATCCTCCCTCGATAAGTGTCCTCCTACATGTCCTCTTTTTTGATATTTGAAGACTAATCTGTAAATCTCCATATTTGATCAATGCCAATCCGATCCATTGTGTGTGATGTAACATATTTGTATTTGACATGACAATTCGTCAAGGCTCGGTACAGGGCAGCGAGACGCGATTATGAGATGCATGCGCTCCACACAGGAGAATTGTTTTGTATTTGTGTTCTTTTCATTATAAAAAAGTTGGTCACCTTATGAATTTCTGTATATTATGGTCAGTTTGTATTTCATTCATGTAGGTTTATAGACTGTATATTTTCATAGAATTTCACATTCATTGTCTTGATATAAAAATAATATCAACTGTATACAGATTACAAAGAGTATAATCTTTCCATTTTTTCATCAATTGTGGCCAATACAGAATTAAACAGCTTTCAAGATAACTACCCTTAGCTTAAGAGTGGTTCTGCAACATTTGAGATATTTTAGTAGCGGAGAATGTAGTTTATTAATTTGAGGCTTCTCTGACTACAAATCACAGAAAGCCCAGTACATGACTTTGCATATCTTAAGAAATTATGAATTTCTTATGAATCAGCTATTTCCACTTGAAATGCTCTTAGCTTCCCCTTACAATTTACATAGATCACACTTTTTACAATGTTCAATGTAGACTAATATTTGCAGAGTGTTTTTCTCCATAAAAGAAACACAGTTGTCTTTTAAGTTAAACCTTTCAAACTTGAAGAAGGGAAAAAGAGACAAGGAGCTATAATCCTTAGGTAACAGCTTCTCACGTCAGCATATGCCATACAGCATGTTCAGTTCTATAACTATGTTCAGGGTCAGTTGCAGTGATTCCTAGAAATTTCTGTCATAAATCTTCCTTCACTGGTAGGCTTGAGATGTTCTTTACAAATTAAAATTTGTGATTGTCCTAACTAGCTCAGCTGCCACTTTTTAAAAATGATAAAAACCTTCCACAGAAATATTGTGATTTATTATATTTGATTTCCTGTGCTGAATAGATTGACATGTTAGCTGATTCAACTAAAACAGACACCCCCATTTTAAAAGGTGACTTTCTAATTGGAAAGTACTGTATATTTTTCAAAATATATTAATAGTTTTGAATTGAAGTGTTCACAAAAATATTAGGGGGAGTAAGTTTTTTTGCAGACAGATCCGGTGTCCTCCGTGTGAAATAAGAAATATTTTCTTTAGAACAGTTATTTTGCTCAAATTTAAATCACAGTTAGTGAAATATATAAAAAGATAATATAAAGAATTTCAACAATTGATTTCCAGATGCTTTTTGAGATTGGTTATTTGCTTGCAGATACAGTATTTTATTACCCAACTACATAACATCTTCAGTGCTAGAAGTGAGTGGTGTTTGTTCTCAGTTTATATACATGGGTATCCCACCAACAAAGTTCAAATCTTTATTGTCAGAATACAGTATGTATACAGTGAGATTGGCTGAGCCTCCCTTCGTGCACTTCCCCCCCAACTCAATACAACTCACAGTGAAGACAGTAAATCCATAACCCAGTGAATCCTACTAACAAACACACAATCCTATTGCACTATGTGAACTTATTGCACATCACACAGGCCCTGCAAATCACTCGTACTATGTTGTTGTAAGGTTATTTTCCATTCAGGAGTCTGACAGCCCACAGATAAAAATGATGACAGGAAACACTAATAAATTGGCATTTGAAACAACCAAAGCAAAATATAGTTAAAACCATGATTCCCTTGCATCTTGTCTACTTGTTAACAATGAAATACAGCTTGAACCTACATTAACTGATTTTATGTCCTGTTTACAGAATAAAGTAACTAGCTTGACTTCCTGTAAAAGAGAAAAGAACGTATTTAGTTTAGGGTTGAACTGCGGGGTCCTCGGTGCTTTATGAACTTGGTTGTTTGCTTGCAGATGTTTCATTTTTTGACTTCAGTGCTAGAAGGGAGGGGTGGAAATTCACTTAGGTTTAGGATTAGACTCTTAAATTCAGAGAGGCAAACAAACATCACTAAGAGGTTTGGGGAGACTAGATAGGCATGGAGGCCTCTTACATTTCAATTCAATTTCTAGTAAATTACATGGAAAAATCCTAATGGGATGGAAACTTATTCAGTGTTACTGTTAGGGTTGGCATTAGGATTGGGATTAGGGTTAGGATTAGCCTTCCTTGAATTATCAAGTAAAACAAACATGGCTAAGATATTTGTAGAGGCTCATTATTCTTAGTAGGTGTGTTATATTTTCAATCCCTTTTATTTTCAATTTCTGGTAAAATATATGGAAAAATCCTATTGGAGTGGAAATTCACTTCGAATTTGGAAAGGAAAAACATCACAAAGAGATTCAGAGAGGCTTGTTTGGTTTAGGAAGCCCCTTACAATATACTCCCACTAATTTTGATTCCTGGTAAAGTACATGGAAAGATATTATTGGGATGTAAATATATTCAAAGTTAGTGTTAGTGTTAGTGTTAACATTAGGCTTTCTTGAATTCTCAGAGAAAAACAAATATGGAGGAGAGATTATTAGAGGGTCAATATGTTTCAGAGCCATTTTACATTTACAATGCTACTAATTTTCAATTCTTTATAAAATACTTGGAAAAATCCCACTGATTTGGAAATCTACTTGGCGTTACTGTCAGGCTCCCATGAATACATAACGGAAAACAAATATCACTGAGCAATTCAGAGAGGATTGTTATGTTTAGGAGGCCTCATGCATTTACAATCCCTTAATTTCGAGTCCTGGTAAAATACATGGAATAATCCTATTGGAATAGAAACCTACCCATGGTTTGGGTTAGGCAACCTTGAATTTTCAGTAAAATAAATTTTACTGAATTTCTAGTAAAATACCAATAAAATCAACATGATTTATAGATTTGTGAAGGGTCATAGCAATTATCTTATGTTTTATGTTTACAATCTCCCTAATTTCCAATTCTTGTTGAAATATATGGAAAAATTCTAATCGTAAAAATCCTAAACTTAAAACACTGGCCACATCTACACAGAACGATACTAGATTCTGTTGAATCTTTTTTATTGGGTGGGTGGGTGGGTGGGTGGATGGATGGATGGATGGATATAAATAAATAGATAGATCATAGGGATATCATAGATAGGAGAGAGGGAGGGAGTGGGGGGAGAGAAAAAGAGGTCTCTCTCACAGGAAGGCACTACTAATACAAAATGACCTGATGTTATCGCCTGAGGCCTGATGTTATCATCCAATTTCTATCTGTCCTATTACTTTGAGCAAGGTAGATAAAGAAACAGAGTTGTACAGTCTTAGATAAGATATGTGTTGATTTTTATGCATTAGTACTAAAAATTCTGAAGTATTTAAGAAGCCTTCAATTTGTATAATGAAAATGTGACTTAGTTTATATGTGTTATAAAAATCACAATACTGCAGAGATTAGTTGCAGCAACTGAACAGAATAGGCAGAGAGAGTGAGTGGAAAATAACAATTCTCTTATGAATGAGCCATTGATCTCTCTGTGGCTGTGTACGTAAAAAGAAAACGGAAAAAGAATCATAATGTGGTTCCTACCAATTCTTTTTATTATACATAGGACTACTGAATTTAAAGATTTTCTATTAAGTGGTAATCTGTGTTATCCCACAGCAGATACTTAAAAATATCAAAATGACCCTGAAGACATATTTCTGCAGGTAATATTTTAACAGATGTGTGAGGGGAAAAAAATCTGCCCTTTTCTACATTGTACTTACCTGCACATATTATACATGACATGTGACAAGGTGCAGCTAAAAATATATTACACATGCTGAGCATGTGGACAGTGGTTTAATTACATCCAATTTGTTCTTTTTTCATCATTTTTGTATGTTGTAAGCGACCATATTGATACTTACATTTTCAATAATGAGGACTAGAGACTTCCTGTCTATTTCACAATCCTCCAGACTGAGAACTGAAAAATTCCTAAGAATTCCATCATAAGGTTTGAAATACCACAAACCAGAA
Source organism: Pseudonaja textilis (assembly GCF_049901715.1). Lineage (NCBI taxonomy): Eukaryota > Metazoa > Chordata > Lepidosauria > Squamata > Elapidae > Pseudonaja > Pseudonaja textilis. The sequence continues at coordinate 34,172,200 of NC_141995.1, read as the reverse complement.
AGCGCACTGATTCTTAAATACTTTTAAATGCGAATCATGTACAATGAATTGCATTATTATGATTACTACTATATAAGACATGTGTTAGAATGCAGACAAACACATGTATGATTTTCATGTGTGCTTTAAAAGAAAAACCCTAGCAGCTAATAAAGGCTAATATTTAAAAAATGAGGTTGGCAAATGAGAAAGGAAGTAAAATTTAACTGTATAGTATTACTTAACCCCATAAAACAAATGTTATTACAATCTTATTTTTTCAAAAATGATTTAATACATTATTTATTTTACTGTGTATTTTCTTATAATATTTCACTACTATAGCAAATGCTCTGTGATTGTCATGACATTCCCAAAGCTGCTGTTGGCTGCAAAGCACATTTACATCATTTGGAGCATCTGGCCTTATAACAAATCTCTCATAGGACATTAAATTTTTATCTTTGCTTTCTCCCTGCTCTTTCAGACATTCAGATATCTAATTTATTTTTATTTTTTAAATTGTATCTTGCATGCAGACTGGATAGGAAGGTCACTAAGAAGGGCAAACAAATTTACTGGTGTTTTATAACCTGTGTTATAGAAAAAATAGGTTGACATTCTCACATTCCTCTGACATGAGCTTTAACCATATCTGTACTGGCAAATTGTTCTGCATGATATTAAAATCAGAGAAAAGAAATATAAAAATAAAGCCTTCATCAATTTTTGGGACTTTGTGAATATATCAAGAAAGTTTTCTTGGCAATAATATAAAAGTAGTTTTCAACTTTTTGAATTCCTAGTCTAGCCTAAAGCCCTGATTTACTTGATGATCTCTCATTCAAGTACTAAACCAAGTCTAATTTTGATGAGACCCCCCCCCCCCACCCTCTCACACACAGACAGACAGACAGAAACCAGTGGTGGGTTTCAATTTTTTTTTCTTACCGGTTCTATGAGTGACTCTATGCGCACATGCTTTGCAAGAACAGATTTAAAAGAAAGAGACTGCAGGAAGAATAGAAAGGAGAAGTCTATTCTCAGGAAGAGAAGTTTGGTCTAACACAACTGTAATTTCATATCTCTTATGCATTACTAAGATTTATGCTGGAAATGTATAGAGTAGCAGCAAAATATTGTAAAGTTGATTGTGTCTTTTGCATTTTTCAACTGTTATCCTTCAGTTCAATAAAAATAATTGAGGAGGAGATTATCAGAGAAGAAAATATGTTTGAGAAATTTCTTAGGTGAAGCATGAAAACATGCACTTCTAGTTATAATAGGCAGGTGAGAATGCCCAATTTGTAAATATAACCAGTCTACAACATGTCTGCCTTTTCATGTTTTAGTTAAAACCCAAGGGAAAATATAACACAGGAAGCCCTTCCATGTGATTATTTTAGATTAGGACTAGTGACCAGCCAGGAACAATAGGCACTAATAGATTTTATTTAATCGGATTGCAACAATAAAGGTTCAAGGTTGTTAATTTAGGGCTTGATGATCAATCAGATTATTTATAAAAGTATCAACCTGTCCAAATGTTACCAAGATAAATTGTCTTAAAGATGTCTGATAGCAATGCAAAAAAAAGAGGAAATGAAGTAAGCCAATTTGCTAATTTTTGCTAATTTCCTGACATTCACTGGCTCGCAATTTTAATGGGTAATCAAAACTGTTTCAGAAAGTAGAAGCTTTTCTTGCTGTAATTATTTGCCCAACCTGGCACTCAGCTGACATTACAGATGATGTAAACAACTTACCTCTGTAAATCATTAGCAAGTGTGCTGATGATAGTAGAACGGTACATAGTGATGAGGTTTATTTATAATTGAAATGCTGATTTCTGTCTGGATTTTTATGGGGTGGTTCAGAAAAATCCAGCAATCTCTCCATAATTTCTTAGTGCTAACAATAAAAAACTGAAGGGAGAAACTGAATCTGAAGGAGGTGTTGCTGTGAACTCTCAGTAAAGCTTTTGTTTAAAAAAATCAATTCAATTCCAATTTGGAATATTTACTTTAAAAAACTAATTTCCTCTAATTTCTTTAAAGTTTTCATTCAACCTTAAGTTTTCCCTGTTAAAAATATTTATAGAGCCAATATTTTCATGTTATTACCTCCAGCGTTGATTCAGTGATAGCTGGAAACTATGAGTCTCTGACTTCTACTGCTGCCTTAGGCATGAAAGCCAGTTGGGTGACTTGCGGCCAGTAACCCACCCTTAGCCCAACTCACTTCATAGGGTTGTGGTTGTGGGGAAAATAGGAGGAAGAAGTATTATGTATGTCCACCACCTTGAGTTACTTATAAACTAATAAAGATGGGCTTTAAAAAAATCAAATAAATAAATAACATAAAAATATCTAATTCAATGCATAATGATGAATAAATAAATCTGAGTAACAGTTGAATTTTGTGAGAAACTACCTTAAAATAGTACCCATATTTAACTTGTGCAAAACAAAAGAATTGACTCACACAACTGCTAATTGATTATGTAGCTTGTTTGGTTTTATTTCTAAATGTTTTGTGAATACAACAATTTTTGCTTTGTTTACAATTGTACATACCACAGGATTACAAATATCTGTTATTACAGCTTACTCAATGAACTAGAAATAAGCAAATTAACTCTTAATGCCATGTGTAACGCACTGAAATTGGATTCACTTCCTCCATGTTTTGCTTTTTTTTTTGCTCTCAATAAATAAAAATACAATACTCATAACATAGCTGTGAGAGTTCTGTTTCGAGATAAAACAAATTCTTAGATGTCTGGAGCAGAGGTGGTATTCAGCAGGTTCTGACCAGTTCTGGAGAACCGGTAGCAGAAATTTTGCGTAGTTCGGAGAACTGGCCCTGCCTCCATCTATTCTCTGCCTCCCAAGTCCCAGCTGATCAGCTGGGTCTTCTTTTGTTGCCCTGCACAGGAGAACGGAGCTGGAAAGCAGGTTAGTGGGCTGGGGAGGGAATGGAGATTTTACAGTATATTTCCCTTGCCACGCCCACCAAAAAACACCACATCCACCAAGCCACACCCACAGAACCAGTAGTAAAAATTTTTGAATCCCATCACTGGTCTAGAGCATCCGTCCTATTTAACCTTGATAGGAACTAAAGTTTGAAAACATTTCATGAGATCAGACTGCCAACTTTCGAATAGAACTTGAGAGTTTCAATTTTGAAATCCCGTTATATAGGAATTAAGACTTGGGTTTAACTCTTTTAGCCACAAAATTTACTTGCTGACTGTTGTGGAGTGAAGGAATAGACAAGGCTTAGACCAGAGCATACAACTAACAGTCTTTATTCAGGGAATAAAGGGTTGTCGCGTCTGCTAGCTAACAAGGCAGACTGCAAGCGAACAACCACTGGCTCTGCTCGACAGCCGGCTTTTATAGCCGACTGTCAAATGGAGCCAACCAATGGCAGCTGCTGATGCTCCCACTCAAACAGCGGACCTGGTTGGGAACTCCAACCAGTCCTAAAGACATAACACTCCTCCCCCCTAGCTGGGCACATGCATAGTCTTTGAGGTATGAGGGTGGACTTCGCTGGTAACCGGAACATCGTAGCTCAGGGAGACTGCTGGTGGGCATCGAGTCCATGGAGCAAGACTCCGAGGTCGCCGGGGTGTCATCTTGGCTTGGCGTTGGATCCTGGGAATGAGATGTATCCCTTTGTTCGGGCCGGCTCGGCAGAACGGCTCGGTCTGGATGGTTGGTGTTCCTGCTGGGTGGATGTGATGGAGGTTCGGGTCGGCAGTCTGGGTCCGTTCTCGGCTCACTCTGTTTGAATGGGGATGTCTGGTCCCTCAGGAAACTCCCTTCTGGAACCTGAGCGAGGACTTGAGGGCTGGCTGGTGGATTCGGCTCACCTCTGGTCAGGTCGTTCCGCCGCCTGCGTAGTTGGTCCAGGTGCCTCCGCCACACGCGACCGTCCTCTAATTGGACCCGGTAGGATCTTGGACCGGTGATAGCCACGATCTGTCCTGGCACCCACAATGGATCCCCTGCGTAGTTCCTTGCAAAAACTGGGTCCTGCAAGGCAAAGTCTCGTACCTGGCTGTCTGATCCCAAGGGGGTATCCGGGCAGTAATGAGGGTGCAGCCTGTCAAGAGTAGTCCTTAAACGTCTCCCCATTAAGAGTTCAGCCGGGGATTTGTTAGTGCTTGTGCATGGAGTTGTATGCTGGCTGAGGAGAAAACGGGACAACTTGGAATGCCAGTTTTCCTGACCGAATCTGGCCAGTGCCTCCTTGGCCGACCTGACTGCTCTCTCCGCCATCCCATTACTAGCAGGGTGAAAGGGGGCCGTGAGGACGTGTCTGATGCCCAGATTCGTGACATACATGCTAAATTCACAGGACGTGAACTGCGGCCCGTTGTCGGAGACTATCGTGTCTGGAAACCCATGAGTTACAAAAAGTCGGGTCAGGGCTTTAACAACTGCCTGTGTGGTGGTCGTGGGAAGCAAGGCAACGTCTATCCATTTAGAATATGAATCCACGACCACCAAGAAAGTTTTGCCATGCACAGGCCCGGCCAGGTCGATGTGTAACCATGACCATGGGGCATTGGCGCTTTCCCACTTAGTGGGTGAGGCTGCTGGTGGGGCTGCCCTAGATTCTTGACAGGGTTTACAGGAGCTTACCCACTCTGCGATCTGATCGTCCATCCCCGGCCACCATACGTAACTGCGAGCCAATGCCTTCATTCGCACGATACCCGGATGGCCCTCGTGCAGCACCTTCAATATGGGCACGCGAAGAGTGGTTGGGATAACGACTCTGGTACCCCACAGCAGGCATCCCTGGAGTTTTGATAATTCCTGTTGACGCGTTTTAAATGGGACAAAGTCAACTGAACACTTTGTATCCGGCCACCCCCTCCCCACCCAGTCCAGAACCTGGGCGATTATTTTATCTTTCTTGGAGTGTGCCGCGATGTCATCTGCAGTCACAGGTAGCTTAAGTTCGTTGACTTCGAAGATTGCGTGCACCGGAGCTGGGTCCTCAACTGGGGTCGGTAAGGGGCAGCGGCTGAGAGCATCTGCGTGGCTTAAAGTCTTACCGGGCGATAGACCAGCTTGAACGAATAGGCCACCAGGAACAATGTCCATCTAGTCATCCTGGGGGACAGCACTTGTGGAGTTTGCCTGTCCCCCGATAAAAGTCCCAAAAGTGGCTTGTGATCGGTAATGAGTTCAAAATGGTGGCCAAAAAGGAATTCGTGGAATTTTTTGACTGCTGCTACTGCAGCCAGAGCCTCTTTATCAATCTGGCTGTAGTTTCTTTCAGTCATGGAAAGGGTCCTGGAGAAAAAAGCAATTGGTGCCTCGGTGCCATTGGGGAGTCTGTGACTTAGGACAGCTCCTATCCCGAAAGGGGATGCGTCAGTGGCCAAGACCAAGGGAAGGCGTTGGTTGAACTGAATTAGAACAGCGTCAGAAGTGAGCAGAGATTTGATCGCTTTAAATGCATGGGATTCTTTGGGGCCCCAGTGCCACGGAGTGTCTTTATCTAATAACCTGTGTAAAGGTTCAGCGACTGAAGCTTTGTGTGGTAAGAATGAAGCGTAGAAATTTAATAAACCCAGGAAGGCTTGTAGTTCCATTTTATTGGTAGGTGTGGGTGCCTCGTGGATGGCTTTTACTTTTGACTCCACCGGGTGGATGCCCAAGGCGTCTAGTCTATATCCTAAAAAGTCCACTTGTCTAGTGGTGATGGTGCACTTCTCCCGTTTGAGTTTGAGACCATGCTGTCTAAACTTCTCCAATACAGCCCTAACCCTCTGGAGGAGCTGGGGTCTGTCCATAGCTGAGACCAAAATATCGTCAAAGTATGGGACTACTCCTGGAAGACCTTGGAGAATTCTCTCCATTAGTGACTGAAAAATACCTGGGGCTACGCTAACGCCGAATTGGAGGCGTTTACACCTGAATGCCCCTCTATGAGTTACTATGGTTTGTAAGTCTGCTGTGTGGCTGTCGACAGGGAACTGCTGATATGCCTGTGACATGTCTAGCTTGGCAAAAATGGTGCCGGGTTCGAAAGTGTGCAACAGGTGCTGGATGACTGGAACGGGGTATGCGCTAACCTGGAGATAATGGTTAAGGGTCATCTTGTAATCAGCACAAATTCTTAAACTACCGTCCTTTTTGAGTGGGGTGACTATGGGGGTCTCCCACTTGGCAAAATCTGTGGGTTCAATTACCCCTTGTTTGAGAAGTTTGTCCAATTCCGCGTCTAATTTGGGGCGGATAGCGAAAGGTACTCTACGGAATTTCAGGCGGACAGGAACTGCCTGGGGGTCCACGGAGAAGGAGATGGGTGTGCCATTGTAGCAACCCAGCTCGCTACTGAAAACATCGGAATAGTCGGAGAACAATGTGTCTACGTCAGAAGTTGAGACAGCATGAATCCGTGTTATGCTAAGGCCAAGAGAGGGGAACCAATCTAACCCCAAAAGACTAGGGCGGGTACCATTAACCACCACTAAAGGCAAATGGCCTTTGAAGGTTTGGAATTTAACAAGGAACTTGCCTTTCCCGAGGACAGGGATGTTCTTGCCTTGATAGTCTCTCAGGGTGAGGTGGCACTTTTGCAGCTGCTTCCTGGTCAGTCTGGGTTGAATCTTTTTCAGCATATCCCAGGAGATGATTGAGAGCGCTGAGCCGGTGTCCACCTCCATGGTGCAAGGTTTACCTTCTAGGGAAAGAGAGAGTTTAATTTTATTTGGAGTTTGGGAAGTGTGGTTGGCGTGGTAACACGTGTAACAGTCTTCTACTTGCCTTTGGAGGCTAGGAGATGAAGGAAACTTCTGGGGAGGAGCGCGTGCTGCCTGGCAGACTCTTGCAAGGTGACCTTTCTTATGGCAGTTTAGGCAACTGGCGTTTCTAAACCTGCAAGATGCCCGGGAATGGGAACCCCCGCAGGTTAGGCACAAAGGGATCTGTTGTGGGCCACTGCTGTTTCTCTGCCTCGCTCCTACCTGTGGCTGTTTCAGTTGCTTGAGGCGATGGACATCTGAAATTTCAGAGGGGTCAGCTTCGCTCATTACCTCCTCTGAGTGGACGGTGGAAGTACCAGGCTTTGGTGCGGTGCCCTGAATCTCAGCTGCTGACTGGACGGATAGTTCAGCAGCTAGGGCTTCATCCATCGCTTGGGAAAGATTTAGATCTTTCCTGGCCAGCAGACGTCGTTGGAGCCTCTGATCTCTTACCCCGCAGACAAGTTGGTCGAGAAGCATGTCGTCTAAGTAATTCTTGAATTCGCATTGGAGAGCGGCTGTCCTCAGGGCGGCCATGTACTGGTTGATGGATTCTCCTCGGCTTGCTTCCTCATCCTGAGCGCGTGGCGTCTTGCGATCTGGGAAGGTTTAGGGAATAGTGGTTCGAGAGTGTTTCTTGTAGCTCACTCCATGGAACGTTCTTGATGTCACGTGGTGCAAAAAGTGCCGTGGCAGTGTCGAAAACTGCAGCCCCGCAGTAGCTAAGGAAGTACGACTTCTTCCTATGTTCCGCAGCGTCAGCTAACCCAATGGCATCGATGTAATGGCTAAAGCGATTTTTATAGGAGTCCCACGTCTCCTCGTTGGGTTTGAATGGTTGAAATGCCGGATTGGCGTTCATCTTGGGCCCCTCGGTGTCGTCGGTAGACCGGGCTATCTCTCAGGTTGGTCGTGGCCCTGGGGCTGCGCTATCGGGAGTGCTGGCGGTTGTGGCTACAACGCCCTCGACTTGCTCCATGACTCGGCCCTTGCAAGAGCAGCCTGCGTTGCGCTCTCTGCGCTCGTTGGTGGCGGCAGCTAACAGCGCCTTAACTGACTTCAGCTCAGTGATAACAGTTTGAATTTCGCGCTCTCTGGGGAGCGTTGGCGACTGTGGCTACAGTGCCGTACTTCGCTTGAGTAACTAATTCAAACGACAGCGGTTTGAATTTCGCGCCCTCTCGGGGGCGTGGGCGGCTGAGATTTCAGTGCCGTGACTTCAGCTCTTTCGCAGCGGATGAGCTTGAGCTTTCAGTGCGAAGCGGTTGCGGTTCAGCTCCGAGGCTTCGCTGGCGTGACTTTCAGCTTTTTTGAATTTGAGTGCTTCTGGCTAGCCTGCGTTCATATCCCACCCTCGTCGCCAGTGTTGTGGAGCGAAGGAATAGACGAGGCTTAGACCAGAGCATACAACTAACAGTCTTTATTCAGGGAATAAAGGGTTGTCGCGTCTGCTAGCTAACAAGGCAGACTGCAAGCGAACAACCACTGGCTCTGCTCGACAGCCGGCTTTTATAGCTGACTGTCAAACGGAGCCAACCAATGGGAGCTGCTGATGCTCCCGCTCAAACAGCGGACCTGGTTGGGAACTCCAACCAGTCCTAAAGACATAACACTGACTTTAAAAGAAATCTCACTCTCTCAGCCTATATAAAGAGTTGTTTTCATCAAGATGAAATAAGACAATTGGGCCATTTTTAACTCAAGCAGAAAAGGTGAGATATGAATATAATAGATGCTTTCTCCAAACACAGCAAGAATGCTGTTTCGATAGCAGTATATGACATTGGGTGAGTTTAAGCTGTCTTGAATCCAAAAAAGTTGCTTTATATCATGTATAAAAAACCAGCTAGGCTACTTGATTTTTGGCTTAGAAGGCTGCATATAGTCTTAGAAGACTGTACATGTATAAATGTTGTAAAATAGGGCTCAGAAAAAAACATATTAAGTTGGAAAAGCATTTTAAAAAACCAGATGCATTTTGTAATTGCATTTTAGAACTTATTACATTTTGAAAAATGACATTTTAAAAAAATCCGTCAAATGTATATATAATTACACATGCTACAAACTATTTCAATTTTGATAGACTTAATTAGTTGTCATCAAAGGAAGTCTGACTCCTGGTATCTGCTTAATCAAATGTTTAGCATCTGGATGGTGGAAATAACTCATCGTTCTTCCAGGGACAGGTCAATAAGCCTATTGGTCCCATCCTTCTCCTTAATTTCCCCCCCTTTTTAAATTTCCTTTAGTTTTTTCACATACACACATAGACATACACATAAAATGTGTGTGTGTGTGTGTGTGTGTGTGTGTATGCATGTGTGAATGAGAGATATGTAGGGGTGGGATTCAAATTTCTTAAAAACCAGTTCTGTGAGTGTGGCCTAATCTGTGGGTGTGGCTTGGTGGTCGTGTGACTGGGTGGGCATGGCTTGTTTGTAAATCTTATAAATTTTTATGTAAATATTGATTTTTTTTTATAAAAAAAGAAAAACTTTTGCCTAAAAGCAGGCAAAGCAGGCAGGCAGATTGAGTTGCTCACAGAATCACAGGTTCACTTAGAGATCTATCTATCTGCAATCGGCTACCTGAGTCTGCACTGAAAAGTAGAAGCTTCAGTCCTAAGGAAGGTTCGGTTCTGCTTTTAGATTATTTAGAAAACAAGAAATCCAAGGATTTCCTGCTATCTAGCTAATCTAAATCTCCCAGCAGAGCAGAACAGCTGATGGTCGGAGGAGGGGGAGGAAAAATATCAACTTACCAAACCAGGCAAGTTGGAGGGCTCGCATGCCAGGTAAGGAGCAAGTGGGCGGGGAGGGGAGGGGCCATCCAGTGGAGCAATTTGCCAGTTTTCCAAACTGTGAATAATCATAACGCACGTGTGTGTAGCGTTTGCAAGAAATCATCAGCTGTGCTGCTTGGACAGCTGAAAAGCACTGCTCACATGCACAGCTTTTGAAAATCCTCTTGTTTCTTGCTTTTTCAACCTCAGCTGTGCCGTGCAAAGCAGCTGTGGAGGGAAGAGCAGGGAATAAAGGACAGCCTAGAGCCCAGGCAGGAGGGTGGGCCAAACATCGAACTGATACGGTGTCAGCTGCTCTTTGCAGCTACCGGTTCTATAGAACTGGGCTGAACCAGTAGCATCCCACCCCTGAGTATATGTGTGTGCACGCACACACGTACACACGCACACACACACACACATTCTGTTTTTTTTCATTAGTACATCAGTCTCTTCCATTAAGTGCTCGAAGTTTCTGTTTAGTGATCATTGCCTCAAGGACACAATCATGTTTTATTTAGTCCATGATTGCTTGGTTGTTCTTCTTGAAGTCTATGGTAAACATATCTAAGTCTATAAATCTTCCACTCTTTCTCATTGTCCAGCTTGTGAATTCATGTATTGCTTGACTTAAAACAAGACCATTACTTTAATTGTTTTAATCTTTATCATTTCAATACTTTATTTTTTTGTAATCTTGTCAGATGTTTGTATTGGCCTCCTCTCTACATGTAATCTCTCACTTTTTTTTTCTGCAGTGCATGATTTGTTTATTTATTTCCCTCTATTATTATCCTTATAAACAACTCAAGATGGTGAACAAATATAATCCTCCTTCCTCCTCCTTTTACTCCACTACAACAACCTTGTGAGGTAAGTTGGACTGACAGAGTATGACTGGTCCAAAGTCACTCAGCCGACTTTCATGGCTGAATTGGAACTAGAACTCGCTGTCTCCCAGTTTCTAGCCTAGTACCTTAACTACTGGACCAAACTTTATTTATTCTTAACCCAAGTAAGCAAAATTAGCTACCATCTTTATTTCTTTGCCTCTTTGTAGTACCTTTGTTTAATGTTTAATATTAAACTAGATTTTTATTTTTTTATTTTTTAAATTCTTCTAAATTTTCTATATCCTGAACTATCAAGGTGATTTCATAGACATTATCAGTCTGCAGTTTTAATTCCAGTTGTTGTTTCTTCCAATCTTATAGCAGAACAGTTGTGCAAGTTAAATAACTATGGGATAACATGCATCCATATCTTACTTCTTATTCTGAGCTATTCCAATTCTTAGAATAGCTATTTATTCCTTGAAAGATTTTTTCAAAAAACTAATCAGAGGTTCTGGCACACCCATTAACCTTACTGTGTTCCACATTCTGTGGTGATCTCCATAATCAATGGCCTTGCTGAAGTCAAAGGAACAAAGAGAAACCTACTTTTTCATCCGTTGCATGGTCCACTCTTTATATTTTCTTAGCTAACTGAACTTACACCTGTCTTTTTTAAAACATTCCAGTTCTTTTGCTTATTCTCTATATTCTTCATAGTAAAACTTTTCTTGAGTGAGAAATGACTGCATTTGTTTGTGATTTCCTTGCATCTTCTTTTTTCTTTATTTGCAAACACAAATCTTTTCCAGTCTCTAGGACACTCAGCCTAATTCATATTTGTTGACACAGAGCTGTTAGCACTTCAACTGCATTTCCTCATGCAGTTTTAAACAGGTCAATGGATCTATCATCTGCTCTGGTGCTTTTCTATTTCCTAGCTGATACCATTGCCTACTGCGACGTTGGTTCCAGAATACATTTTGCCTCGGCAGGTGCATCTGACATTATATAACCCATTTCAGTAAAGCCTTTTCATTTTCCTTTAATCTCAGTTGTCTCTATTACATCTCTTCTGTTATTTCTCTTCTGTTATTTCTACTTGTAGTATTTTCTGTTGATTTCTTGAATCTTCTTTAAACAGCTTTCCTTCCCTTCCCTTTTCCCGTTTCCCATTTCCTGTTACCCATTTCCCATTTCCCTTTCCCTGTGTTCCTTTTGATTTTACTCTATTAATGATATTCTCAACTGATATATTTTCCTTATCCTTTTTGACTCGAGATAAAGAATAATATTAACAAATAGTAATAAGTATTCTAAACTTCACCTTCATAAATGTCATATTTGCATGCTCTGATGGTCTGTAATATAACTAATTTATATGGAAGTATGCTTTGTAAAAGTTACTTTAAAATGTCTTTGTGTTGGATGCTAGGCTAGATGGCAGCATCTAGTGAAGTTTGGCCATGTCATTGTTGGATTAGCATTTGAATGGGAAACATCAGGAAATCTTAAACGGAAAGCTTTTTTTAAAAAAATTGGAACAGGGTAATAGTGTGCCACTTCCATACAGTTGCCAAAACAAAATTCTACTGTACATCAGTTTGCCCACAAAGTCACTTTACTTTTAGATTTTTTTGATGAGGAGGAGGAGAAGGAGGAAGAAGAGGAGGAGGAGAAAATCTCATAGTCATTCAGAAACCTTTTTGATTTGAATTCCCCCCTCCTATTTATAATGAAATAGGAGGCTAACTATTTAAAGCATTGTGTATAGTCTGCAAATAGACAATCAACTCTGATTAAGCAAAAAGCTTAATCAGACACCAGGAATGCTGCATAAGGCTGATGACATCTCCCCATGTGTTTAATACTTGGGAGAGTAGTATTTATCAATAAAAGACAAATTCTCTGGGACATGTCACATAGCATGGAAATAAATAGACAGATGCATGCATGCATATACACACACACATACAGAGAGAAAGAGAGACCTACACTTGCTCAGAACTTGTCTTCATTAGCTTCTTTTTCATCCCATAGCTGTGGCATGAAGACAAAGTTAAATAGAAATCTCTCAAAGACAACAAAACCTTTCAGAAAATTGGAAGACAATTTTGACATGGTATTAATTCCTGCATATGGATTGAATCCACATTTATCTTTTTCTGTTTTCCCCAGAAACATTAAAGCTCATGACATATTGTTATCAGCTTCAAGGATTTTCATCATTGTGAATGAATATATGCAAATACATGAACATCTGAAAACATGTTAAATGATTTAAACAAAAGCATCCCATGCTTTTTTAAATATATACAGGTGAACTAGGGCAAAATTTGATGATACGTGGATATGTACAATATATGCACATGTGTCATTTGTTGCTGAAATTCAGTTTCAAGGAGCAGCAAATTAATAAAAATATTGAAATGCTTAACTGATTTTCTGTATTTCAGATTTGCTTTGTTGATCACAATTAGCTGCTTTCTCCAACTATTTTTGTTGCTGTAGAGGTAGATATATAAGGTTCATTGTCCCCACTTTTGTGGCTTCTCCTTAATCTCTATGGTGGGAAAGTCTCATGAAAACTTTCTCAGTGGAGAAAGAGTAAGATGCGTAGGTAGATATGAAATTTGAAGCATTCTTGTTCTCTACTTTTCCAACGTATTAATGAAATTATATGCTATCTGTAAAACATTTTATACCAGTTTTCTTTAAGATTATAATTTGGATTGAATTTTATGCATTTATTCATTAGTTTTTCCCATTGTTGTGTAATGACTGTTTCTTTAACATTTTGCATCCATCTAATCGTGTATTTATTCATTTGTTCTATATCATATCTAAGTAGGAATGTGTGTGTGTGTGTCTGTGTCTGTGTGTGTGTGTGTGAAGATTGCTTAATTTACATTGCCTGATTAAGAATCAGTCTTTCCAGATAGAACTATTCAGTTTCACATTCATCAAGTTTATTTAAGGCTGTGCAGTACTTTTGATTTTTTTTTTTTAGGAAATTGTCCTTTGAAACATGCTTCATAAATGCAGCAACTGAAAGAAACTCATTAAAGCAGCTGCATCACTTTTCTGTGTATTATGAACAAACTCTTCCCACTTGAAACACAAAGCATTGTAATCATTTTATTATATTTTACTGCATTTTAGCTGTACTGGAAGGAACGATTTAAATGCATTATTCTGTTGATTAATAATTATGACCCAATTTGCATTTTCCAGACTCAGAAGTGATTTTGGAGGTCTTCTTGTCCATCCCTGCTCAAGCAGGAGACCCTGAACCATTCTGGATAAATGGCTGTTTAATCTCTTCTTTAAAAGGTCCAGTGACAGAGTACCCATACCTTTTGGAGGAAAACCATTCCACTGATTAATTGTTCTCACTGTTAGAAATTTTCTCCTTAGTTCTAGGATAGATCTCTCCATAAGTTTCCATCTCTTATGTCTTGTCCTGTACTCAGATGATTTAGAGCAGTGGTCGCCAACTGGTGGGTCATGGCACATTGGTGGTCTGCAAGAAAATTTTGGTGGTCCGCAGAGAAATGTCACCCCCAGAGCATCCCCCAAAGCAATTAATCCAGGCTATATGGGAACACAAGGCTGTGCTGCCCACATGGCCTGCGGGAACCCTTCCCGCCCATTCACTTCTTACCTGGCAAACTTGCCTGCTAAGTTTTTTATTTTTCCTTTTTTTTCCCCTGACCATCAGCTGTTCTGATGTGCCAGGAGATTAGCTAGAAAGTAGGAAACCATTGGATTTCTTGTTCTCTAGCTAATCTTTAGATCTTCGGCTCTGCTTTTAAGCAGAGCTGAACCTTCCTTAGGACTGAAGCTTCCATTATTCAGTGCAGGTAGCCAATGGCAGAATCATATATCTCTAAGTGAATCTGTGATTCTGTGAGCAACTCATTCTGCCTGCCTGCTTTGCCTGCTTTTGGGTAAAAGTTGCTCTTTTTTTATAAAAAAAATCAATATTTACATACATGGTGTGTTGTGAATTAATTTTGTGAGTTTGCTTGCAAGCAAATTTTATGCAACAGACTGAGCTAGCCAATAGCAGAAACACAAATGTCTGAATGAATCTGTGATTCTGTGAGCAACTCAATCTGCCTGCCTGCCTGCTTTGCCTGATTTGGGGTAAAAGTTGCTCTTTTTTTAATAAAAAAATTCAATATTTACATAAATATTTATAATATTTACATGCAAGCAATGCCCAGCCAATCACATTACCACCCAGCCATACCCACAAATTAGGCCATGCCCACAGAACCAGTTGTTAAGAAATTTGATTCCCACTCCTGCCTCTGTGTGCGTGAGAGAGAGAGGGGCGGAGTGGGAGTGGGGGAGAGAGATGTCAGATCATATATATATATCTCTCTCCCTCCCACCAATGTCAGCAAGCCACCGTCAGTCAAAATTCATATTAGTGGTCCCCAGTATTTAAAATTATGAGTTTGGTGGTCCCTGAGGTCCAAAAGGTTGGCGATCCCTGATTTAGAGAATAGATTGAGCCTTCCCCTCTTCTCTGTAATAACCTCTCAAATATTGGAAGACTTCTAACATGTCACCCATTGTGATGACCCACGGCATGACACAAAAATAACACAGTCACAAAAGTAAAATAAATTTCCTTTAATGCTTCCAACTTGGGCCTCAATGTCCAATTATCCTTGACCTGATATCAAACTCTTCCAAAAAAATAGTCTATGAAGAAAATCTAAACCAAAAGTAAAAATATTTAGCCAAAAATAATCCAACACAAACCACACTGGAGTCATTAACATGGCAGGCCAGAATGATAAATTGCAGACTTCCACAAGAGAACACAGCAAACACAGTTGGGAAGATGCCAAAACACAGATAAGCCTCGACCAAGATAAAGCACACTTTGCTTTCAGCAAAGAGCTATTTAAAATGCCCCACTTATACCCTGTTCTCCCAGCTGCAATTAATGTAAGGGATCAGGGCCTTTTCCTCTCCCATAAGACACGTTGCTCCCTTCTCCATTCCTTCCTGTGTGCCCTAGGATGAAGATGGGATGGCCCTGGGTCTTCCTCTGAATGCCCAGCCAGACTGTGCTCTTCCCCCGTTTCTTCCACAGCCACTAAAGCCACACTCCAACTCCCTGTCAGCTCCTCAGTCTCCACCTCAGAGTCATACTCCAACAAGGGCATGACACCCATAGTCCTTCTTTTTGTTAGACTAGTCATACCCAGGTTCCTGCAAGCATTCATCGTATGTTTTAGCCTCCACTCCCTAATTGCTCTTCACTCTTTCTAGAGTCTCAATGTAGTTTTTTGTATCATGATGACCAAAAACTGGATGCACTCTTCTAAGTGTTGTCTTACCAAAGCAGTATAAAGCAGTATTAACACTGACATCATCTTGCTACTCCCTCTGTTGAAAGCAGCCTAGGACTGCATTGGCATTTTGATAGCTGCAGCATACAACAATTCTCAGTGAAAGAAGAATTAAGATACACAGACGCACAACTAAACAATAATATAAAGTTCCAGATATAATAAAATATAGATAAAAAGGGACAGCAAACAAGATGGAAAATCAGTGTTCCCTCTATTTTACCAATTTATTTTTGTATATTCTACTATGTTATAACATACCTTTTACATTTGAATGTATCATCTATCTATCTATCTATCTATCTATCTATCTATCTATCTATCTATCTATCTTTTATCTATCTAGCCCATTTAAAAACAATTATTGAAATACATAAATACTTGTCCCATTGCAGGATTTTGCTTACAATTGGAAAAGTCAAAAGATAGAATTGGGAAAGCAAGAGTTAACACTGTTTCATACAAGCATATTTCAAATCCTCAGGCTCTATGGTGAAATTCATCTTCCAATGTTAAAGCAGATAAGAGGAAAGGGATTGGCACCATTAGCAATTATTTTTGAGAACTTGGATGACAGGTAAGGTCTCAGAGGACTGCAGCAGGTCAAACTCAATGCCTATTTTTAAGAAGAAAGGGAGGGAATCAAGAATCCAGGGATTTCATTCAGGTAAGTTTAATTTAACACCTGGCAAGTTTTTAGAGTAACTAATAGAGCAGTCAATCAGTAAACAGTACAGCCAAAGGAAAATAAGATAAAGAACAAACAGTAAGACAATAGAGCTGAGCTTTGTTAAAGAATGGGTATTATAGCTGCTTCTGATAATCCCCCCCCCTTTTTTTTTTGTTCAGGATTGACTATAGTATCAGTGAGATATTAATTTTGTAGGGCATGGAGGTTTTTTTAATATATTAAATTACAGCAGGTTCTGTGTAAATTGGAATGGGGCTTCCAATACTTCTGAAGAAGCAATGGAATCCAAAGATATACTAAACAATCAAATGAGATGAGCAAATAATTACTCCAAAATCTGTAGCTTTGGATCACTACAACCTTGTCTTCTCCTAGTTCATTTTGGTTTAAATTCATACTGCCTAAGATTTTTAAAAATGTAAAAACACCATTTGTTAGATTTCTTTTTAGCAAACATACCATCATGTACTGCATTGCACAGCTGTGAAAGAAGCCTAAACACTGTCTGAATGATATTGGCTAATGTACCTAGTTCAGGAAACCTAAGTTCTACGGAGTATAGCATAGTCGGCTTTTCTTTCTCCGATTTGATTTTAAAACAGTCTTTATTTTTCAGGCATATCTATTAAAAATAGGTGGAGCAGATCAACATTTCTTGAGCTGTTTTATTGAGGGGTCCCCAACCCCTGGGCCATGACCCATCACCAGGATGTGTCCCATTCAGAACTGGGTCATGCAAACAGCAGGTGAGTGCATGTGTACAGCTCCACTTGTGTGAGTGGCTGGCGCTTGCATTCACACACTTAATTCCACTGGCACGAAGTGGGCATGTGCATGCTTGCCCCTCTGCTGCTCCCTGCACCGGGCTGCCAAAGTGGAAAGGTTGGTGACCCACTGTTTATTGCACAGTTTTGCCAGTTTACTACAATGTCCCTTGAAGTGGGATGATGACAGCTAACATTACAGAGTAGGATCATAAAGATGTTCGGATGGCAAAGAGGAGCCACACAAGCCTCTTTCTTAGAAAGATTTCATCTCTTCCATCCATCCATGATCTGCTAAGGTTTAGCATGGGAAATGAAACTTCTGAGAAGCTATAGCCAGGGTTGTGAGATATATCATGTGTCTGTGTATGTCCATAACAGAAACAAGTATTCTAGTGCAGTGATTTATTTACAATTATTAGATGCATATTACTTTCTAAATTTCTTAACAAGCTGTGTTGGTTACATGTACAGTTCTTTAAATATGTACATGCACATATAATTTTTATGCACACACACACACATTTGTCTTGTTCTCTTCCTTGGTTATTCTTAAAAACTTTCCTACCTTCCATTTCCCAGAAGGGAAATCTTGACAAATTGATTTGTAGGCTTCAGTCCACTATGTATATCATTGATTCTGTGTAGTGTATAGATGATTTTATTATTTGTTATGGGTGATAAAGGCTAATCTTGTTGATCATTTCAATAAGAGGCACGTGACATTGTGTAGTGTGATAATTGTGGCAAAGGACCTGCAATCCTCTCTGAAAGATAATAATGCTTGAGCATTGACCTTATGTATACTGAATATTCTAATGTACATATCAGAATATCATTATCTTTTAAATGTGGCATTTTCTCCTGAGTTTGCAATGCTGTATTTGGATTAAATATATATTCAAATGTCCATCCATTATTAGGAACTTGGGAGTTGAGCAATTATGTATCTTTGTCACTCTGTCTCAAAGGCCAGAGATCAGTCATTCTATATTATGCTAGTCAGAATAAATGTGAAAGAATTCCATTTTTGGCAGTATATCATGACCTAAAATGATTTAAGTCTACTGGGAGATCTAACTTCTACATTAGTGGAGAGGATCTGTTAAAATGATTATTCGTGAGAGATGAAAAGTAAACATGATGATCCTTTGGAAACCCTAGTTGATCTGCAAAGGCAGGTGGTTGTCAAATTGATGTCATTGTCAGTAGGTGTTTCCTTCTTGAATACGGAGTACTGGTTTCTTGATTTTCAAAGGGGGTTATGCAGTGGACTATTTATATCAGCAACTAGAGTAAAACTGAGGGGGGGGACTTACATTGATACATTTTTCTTCCTGAGAAATAGAATGTTGCAGTCCTATACTTTTTAATTTAGTCTGTTTGGATTTGGAGATGTTTGGTTTTGCTGATGATAGTTTTGTGCACTATTGCTAAATTTTGATAAATTAGTATATTGCCCTCTTCTGCTGGGCTTTGGGAACTGAAGATCCTCAATAGATGGTAGAGATTTTTTCTTGGATTTTATATATTGATTTTATGTTGAAATGTTCTTTTAGAACTTTAGAATTCTCTTATGACTAGGCAGACCTAAAATTTGAGAGAGAAAGAGAGAGAGACACAGGGAGGGAGGGAAGGAAGGAGGGAGGAGGGGGAGAGGAAGAGAGATTAGATATAGATATAGACCATACCATATTTATTTGATTTTATATCTACAGCATCTTCATTTTAGTGCTTATAATAGCAATGCTACTAGAATTTTTTGAGTATCTTCTTAAATTTCTTAATTGTAACCAATTTCACTGAAGTGCTGTCTTCCAGATGCTCTGGCACTAGGAGGATGAATCTAACATCTATTAAAACTGTAAGACAAAATCTAATTGCAATGAATGGGAGTCAAAACAAGCTCAAGAACACATTTAGAAAATGCAACCTATACTTCACAGATTCATAGAATATAGTAAGGTGTTTGCTGTGATTTCACAATGCAATCTCAAGAGGATGTGTGTACTTGGCAGGGATGCTGCTGCATTCAGCACTTCTTGTAAATGTACAGGTGATACCCTTCCTGCATTGTTCAGAATTCTTTCTGGGATTGTCTGTTCCTTACTCAAGTATTTGCAGTTGCCATATTCCAAATCCTGTTGAGTATGTAACTAAATCATAAATGCTGTAAAAAGAATTCAGTCATTCAAGGACAGATTTTACAGGGAAATAACAGCACTGTTTGATATCTTGCAGATGGTGCTGGAACTTTGAGTTTCATTTTTTTTTATTCTTACTGTTGGTTATTCTTATCTAATACATTGATGCTTCAGACTGATTATATTTTTTTCTTTAAAAAGTTAAAATTGGCCAGCAGAGATACAGAGTGACCTTTCATTTACTAGTTCTTGGTGTTATTGTTTTGGGGCACTCCTTAACATTTCTGTGATGACCCGGGGCATAGCACAAAAGCAACCCAGTCACATAAGTAAGAAGAGTCCCTTTAGTACCTCCAATTTAGCTCCCAATGTCCAGGTTACCTTCGGCTGGAAAAAAAACTCTCCCAGTCTTTAAGTGGGGGAAATTCAGTACGAAAACAAAGTACATACAAACTGTAAATAAAAGTCCACGCAAACCACACTGCAGTAATTAACTTGACAGGGCAGGAGAAGGAATTGCAGACCTGAAAGGCCATCAAAATGCACACAATTGGGAAGATACCAGGAACCCAGATAAGCCTCAACAATACCAGATAATTCACCATTTGCTCTCAACAGTTGGCTGTGCACAAGTCCCCTTTTTAAACACTTTGTTCCCAGCTGCAACCAATGAAGGAAATCAGAGCCCTTTCCTCCCTCATAAGCCACACAACTCGAGTTGATCCCTTCTCCATTCCTCCCTGCATGCCCTAGGATAAAGAGGGGGTGGGCCTGGATCTTGCTGTGAATTCCCTCTGCCTTGCTCTACCTCTCCCCTGTTCTGCCCAGCCAGACTTTGTCCTTCCCCAGTTTCTTCCACAGCCAACAGAGCCACACTCCCACTCCCTGTCAGCTGCTGGGCCTCCCCCTCAGAATCAGATTCTGACAAGGGCATGACAATTTTCCTTGCTATTGGCTCTATGGAACATTGCCATATATTGGTTTTTTAAAAAATTGTTTACTATATTTTAGGATCTCTCTCTCTCTCTCTGTACGTATATGTCTTTCTTATTATATACAGAATTCTGGAGTTTCAGTACATTCAAGAGCAAGACCTAAATAGAGAATCACGTGTTTTAACATTAGTTCAACATTAATGTCTACAGTAATTCTTGTTTAAGCAAGATATGTTGCATGACTCATCTAGATGAGGAAATTATTGAATTGTAAGCATTCATTTGTTCATTCATTCATTTCATTCATTCAATTTGTACCCATCTCAGACAA
This sequence comes from Pseudonaja textilis, assembly GCF_049901715.1. Lineage (NCBI taxonomy): Eukaryota > Metazoa > Chordata > Lepidosauria > Squamata > Elapidae > Pseudonaja > Pseudonaja textilis. The sequence goes on along the minus strand of NC_141995.1, from coordinate 34,151,591 downwards.
GTGACATGACAAACAATCATAAAATCAGTTAAAAGTAGTATAAACAATATACTGTATATATTGCCAAGAAAAAAAAATCATAGATGTTAACATAACCAGAAAACTGGGCTTTAATACATTTGACGCCCCAAGCCTGCATCCTGGTTTTTTGTGGTTTGCTTTTTGTTTTTGTTTGCAAGCTATGACTATCACAAAAACGTATCCACCTGTTATCTTGTCTTTTGACATGCAACTGGAAAGTGTCGCTAGACGAAGGAGAAAAAGTCACAAAAATTTGACACTAAATGTTGCCTGTGGATGGATAGATGTTACTCACCCAAACTATATGTGTGTTCTATTACAAAAGAACATCTAGTTCACCTATAATTTAAACAAATACTCACTGATTTCTATATGCTAATGAACTAACTTACAACTCTACTCATACATATTAAGTTTATACCAGTGGTCGTCAACCAGTGGGCCGGGGATCTCTGGTGGTCTAAGAGAAAATTTGGGTGGTCCACATAGAAATGTCACCCCCAAAGCACCCCCAAAACAATCCAGGCTGTGCGGGAACACAAGGCTGTGCCGCCCACATGGCCCGTGGGAACACAAGGCTTGCAGAATGATTGATTGATAGGAAAACAGGGTGGGGAATTTTCCTGCAGACTTTTTGGTGGATTTTCCCAGAAACTCTAGTCCGCAGGATTTAAAATTATGAATTTGGTGGTCCCTGAGGTCCAAAAGGTTGGCGACCCCTGGTTTATGCAGTGTCTCTTGCACTATTTCATTACTTTTCCACTTAGCAAAAAAATTGCACCTCTGATGGCCTGTAAAATTTGAAACTTCATCAGTGTTGACCTGAAAAAGATCTGTTAAGTTCTACTACAGGGGTTGGAAGCCTATTGAATTCCAGATGTTGCTGACTTAAAACTTCCAGCAGCCCTAGGAAATATAGCCAATAGGTAAGAATGCTGGGATTTGTAGTTCAGCAACATCTGGAGTGGCACATGTTGCCTACAGCTATTCTTTTAAGCTCAGTTGAGCTTTTTCTTTCAGGAAATACATAGGAATACAAATTCAATTTCATACTTACAGGAATATGTTAGTCTTAGGCATTTCCTTAAATCTATTGCTTTTAGAGCAGATGGCATTTACTTGCTTGTTCTACTTTCTATTTTAATTATATATTATAATTATATAATCATATACATATATATTCTAGTAATTCTACAAACAGTAGGGGGACAATAATTTTTCTACACATTATTGTAAATCTTAAAGGACTGAAAAGTTTAATGATGAATGGTGAATTAATCATCTACCTCTATAAAAATGTCAGCTGTATTCACTCATTTTTGCATCCATGTATAATCCAAAAAAATGTTTATTGTTTAAAAAGTATTCAGTTTTAAATTTCTTCTGTTCTAAATTGTTAGATGTATTTTACAGAACCTACTGAAAAATTCAGAGAATTTTATTTTTGTGCTAAAATGAAAGGAAAATAGTGTTCATCATGCACTGTGTTTCAATGTATTTAAATATTAATCAAATGAAATTCAAAACACATGCTTAGAAAATTACTAACCTATTCATAGTCCAAAAACCCTAAGATTTACAAGTATAAAAAGATAAATCTGAAATTAAATAAAATTGCTTAAACCTTTTGCTGCTGAAATGCTATCCTAATCTAATAGAACCATATGACCTACTTTTAAGTATAGTACACAATTTTGGTCTGGTTTTCTTGCAAACTCCATTAGACAAATTTGGATAAAAAAGATTGAATACTAAATGATATTATTCCAATATATAGATACTTTATTCAAAAAGAAAGAAAGTATGCTTAATTCATAGGTAAAGGTAAAGGTTTCCCCTCGCACATATACTATGCTAGTTTTTCCTGACTCTAGGAGCATCCTTTTCAAAGCCGAAGAACCAGCGCTGTCCGAAGATGTCTCCATTGTCATGTGGCCAGCTTGACTAAATGCTGAAAGTGCATGGAACACTATTACCTTCCCAACAAAATGTCCTTATTTTTCTACTTGCATTTTTACATTCTTTCAAACTGCTAGGTTGGCAGAAGCTGGGACAAGTAATGGGAGTTCACCCCATTATCCAACACTAGGGATTCGAACCACTGAACTGCCAACCTTTCAATTGACAAGCTCAGCATCTTAGCCACTGAGCCACTGTGTCCCTTGTTTTTTTTATTTTCTGTATGTAAACTCTTGTTACAACTCAACTTCCCATACAGTTCTCCTAAATATCTATGACAATTCTTTATAGTTTACTTCTTATCTTCACTTTGAAGATAGCATTTCTTTGAATACTTGATTATTATAAGGGAAAGATCTACTAATTAAACCATAATTAGAAGATTGTGCCCGATAATTCATTTTTCTGTACTTATGCTTATTATGAAGCTTCAGGAACACTTTTAAAACTCTGAAAGCATGCCAATATTTGTGATATAGAGTTAGATAAAATTCTTCATTTTATTTTATCTCATTGTCATTTTTTTTCAGCCTCAGACTTATTCCATTTCCTTTCTACCTCAGTTCTAAAAAAATATGAAAATACCTCTTTATAACATTTCTTTAATGCATATAATTTCCTAATATTCCTTAAAAACTTAATTTTGTAAGCAAATTTCTCTAAATTAATTTACTGTCATGCACTACTGTATGCCATTTATAGATACATACATACCAGTGGTGGGATTAAAAAAAAGTTACTACCGGTTCTATGGGTGTGGCTTGGTGGATGTGGCAAGGGAAGGATACTTTTAAATCTCCATTCCCTCCTCACTCGTGGGGGAAGATTACTGCAAAATCCCATTGCCTCCCCATCCCACTAACCTGCTTTCCAGATCCGTTCTCCCATGCAAGGCAACAAAAGAAGACCCACCCAATTAGCTGGGACTTGGCTGGCAGAGAATAGATCGGGATGGGGCCAGTCAGAGGTGGTATTTGCCAGTTCTCTGAACTGCTCAGAATTTCCACTACCAGTTCTCTAGAACTGGTCAGAACCTGCTGAATACCACCTCTGATACCTACACACATATACATGCACATATATAATACATTTATACATACATACAAATATACTGTGTATACTGTAAATAAATTTCAGGACAAATAATTAAAAATGCTATGAACTAAACAAGGTAGGCAATAATAAACTTACTGAAATAAATTTCCTTCATATACTTCTGTGTTTACAACATGTATATATTCAACTGAGTAAAGACTCGTAATAATAAGATATATCACTCTCTTCCATTTGCACTTCTCCCTTTGGTGAGATGTCACCATGGCCTGATGGCCTCTACCATCTGCCACACAGTTTGCATTAGGGTACTACAAATGTGTCATTAATATCTATTAACTGTTGGTGTATCTAACCTTCTATTCCACATTAGCCACTAGTCATATGGATTACAGCAGTGGAAATGATGAAATCATAGCTTCACCCATGCAGTGTATTCACTTTTACAATAGAAACTGCATGTTAGAAAACTCTGAATAGGAATGGCAATCCTTGAATAAAGACTTAATCCACTGCACTGAAACCATATCAGTCAAGAAGTGTGTAAATCATCCACTGCTAAATGTCTAAGAATGCATTATATCACTCATTTGAATCTAAGGTAGCATCTCTTAACACTTTCAGGCAGAAGCCTTTTCCACTCCCTACAGTATCAGATATTTTTACATGTGATGCTTCCAAACTATTATTTTTCCACTCCAATGAGTCTTTTAAATTGTTTCCATTCTTTGTTAATTATTTTACTAAAACAAGGCCAGGATGCTGTCATATTCAGAAACAAACACTTAACAGTGGATTAAATTCCAGTAGCAGCTCTGTGATGCTAAAGAAGCAGTTGTTTACACCAAGAAGGTAAATTGGTATATGCTTATAGTATGAATGTATATGTATGAAATTTAACTAAAGCCCATCTGAGGTAAATTCACAAAGCAATATCTGCTCTATCCCTCACTTCAAAACAAAGAGTATTGTATGAAGCATTTTGTTAAATTGAAGCACTTTGTCTCTGAAGTTTCAAGTGCCATTTTGAGCCACATCTCACACACACCTTGTATAGCTGTAATCTATAATGCTGGTTGGGTCCATGTTGTTCCCTTACATTATCTGAAAATTTTATTACCTTATCTGGTAATTATCTATAAAGGTGTTCAAATATAGCTGAAAGCAGGCATGATTCTTGTCTGTTTGGAAAGGCAACATAATGGTCTTTGTAGAGTAAAACTCTTAAGTCACAGTACAGAAAACCAGTTTGAAACTTTTTCTACCTTACTGAACATCTATTTATTGTCCTTGACCTCACGTCATCATCAAAATGTAATAAATGGCATATAAGTGTGAATAGAGAGCTATAACAGTAAATGCATTTTCATAGTTCAATTATCTTGTATTGAAACACTGTCAAGGTGCAGGAGGAAATTCAAAATATTTACTTAGGGTATGAAGTGAAAATATGTTGCCTTCTTCTCATTAGCTCTTTGACGACATCAATAAAAATAAATAATTTAATTGAAATTATTTTAGAGGGATCCAGAGAACATTGACTGATTTTATATGCAAATTATAGCTGTAATGGATTGCATCTACAAAAGAGGAGGGGAGGTGATGAACTATGTAAAACTGCAGTTTCCTGGGAAGGAGGGAGCCAATTGCAAGAAGGATGATGAGACAAGAAACAACACAGCCTGGGACTGGATCATAGAAAGAGGAAGAGATTTAGGATATAGCCACTCCTTAGAATCTCCCAGGGTACACCATTGGGGTGAAAGTAGCACAGGTTGAATCTGGAAAGGTTCTATCTATTGGTGTGAGCAAATAAAGAACTGAACTTTAATTAAATTGTTCTATATCACTCTCGGGCTGAATCTGGCAACAACCCATCATCATTCATAGACTTCCACTTTAAAATAGAGAAAGGTTATGGATTTAACATATATACCGCAGATATTATCAAGAGCTATACAATAAATTATTCTAAAAGCCCTTATCTGTTGCTTAATTTTTAGCCTTGCCTTGCAATCAGTAGATCTGAATGGAGAGAGCACTAAGAAATTGGTCCGAAAGGAAACTTGGTAACACCATAAAACACTTACAAAACAATTACTATCAGAATTAATGGATTTATTGAGAGGTGATGAACAGTCTGTATCTCATAATGTAAATAGATGTTCAGTTGAAGCTTTCAAACAAAAAATTAGTTGTAATTGTGTTTAATTTTCCCAAACTATTCCAAATAGCAGTTTAGGTTCTGTGGTCAAATCCTGGCTCTTTATATATGTCAATATGTGTGTGTCAATATTACACGTATGCAGGGTTTTTTTGTTCATGTTGCCATGCCCATTATCTTGACTTCTTCACATACACATCCCACAGACACTAATGTTCTGGTTTCATAACTCCACAACATAAAAGGAATCACATATTAATTCCAATAATAAAAATTGCCCCTCTTTCAGATCAATCTGCTATTTCATAGAGTTTAAACAGATCAGCAAAATTTTAGTAACAAGTGTGCTTTGTCTTCTCTCCCTTCATTTTGGCATTGTCAGTTCCTAAATCTTCTTTGGGAGGAATTATTTTCACAAAGCATCCTCAAAGTTCATAACTTTTGTGAAATTGGGAAGTTCCTACCAACTCCTGTTTTCCTGTTCAATTTTTAAAGAAAAGGGAAAAGAGATCTTAGAGAGAGGCAAGTAAATTGTGAGCCTCACATCTAGGAGACTAGATTCAAGTCTACCCATCCATAGTCATAACTTATTGAATGACTTGGCATATCATTATCTAGCAAGTTTGTTTAGGTATAAGAATAAAACCAATCTTCACTTTGAACTCAGTGATGAAAGGTAGGAATGGAAAAGGAGGAGAAGGAAAAGATTAAAAGTAATAATCATTGATCCTGCTGTATACAAAAACCTCTTAGCTGGATCTTGCATGACCTCATGCTTTTCTTGCTGCAAGAGAAAACAGAGTTCCAGATCATTCCAAACTCCATGAAATGAACCAAGATAAGAACAACATTTTCTAAATCCTTTTCTGTAGTGGATTATCTACTAAGCATTCACCAAAATATAAACTCAATGATTTTTCATGCTCTAGTGTTACTGAACACCACACACATTTCTTTACATGGTTACACTTTAGAATAGAGAGGTAAAACTTTCCTCAGTCCTACAGATTGTTTCCTAACTATCTACATTGAAAAAATGGTGGTTTTTTTTTTTCTGTTCCTGTACAACTGAAGGGTGAGAAAGAAGCATTGTGAAGAAAGGAATCTAGCCAACGTTTGGTAGGCTTGGGGAGAATCTCCCAGGTTGAATTGGTGCCATAGAATCAAGGTTCCCAATCTCTGTTTTAGAAAATAGGCTACAATTTTAGGAAAGACTGGCCTGTGCGATGGTGAACTAGCACTTAAGACAAGTCATGTTTAACATGCCTCATACTTGGAATTACTTGACAGTTCTCAGTTCATTAATCCTACAGAGAAATTTGTTGATTTTTAAATAGAAATTACAATTTCTTGATTAGTGTGCTCTCACTTCCCCTTTTGTAACACATTTTCAGTTTTGCATTTTCATTTTTGATTTAAGGTTCATTCCTGTTACTTTTCTTTCATGTGCATTTTTTTAAACTGTGTCAAATTTAAATATACTTCTCACTTCCAATAACAATGCCTAAGGAGATAATCTAAACATGCAAAATCACATGCCATCATTTTTCTTGTCTTTTTTTTTTTCATTTTTTGGTACGATGTTACTGTTGATTGGTTTTGCTAGCTTGTAAAGCATTTGAAGCAATGGCATTTGAAAGTTTTCTTTTGATTGATCTGTCACTTCATTTTCTTTGTCATATATGTATTTATTTATGCCTTGGCATTTTTTTCTCTTGATTATTGAATGCATAGATATACGTGTTTACATTCACATGTTTCTTTGTTTGAATTTCATCCCATCTTTATTTTTAAGTAACTCAAGGGAATAAATATATTTAATACTCCTTCTCCTATTCTTTTTCACCACAACAATAACCCCAGAGAAAGAGAACAATCCCAGAGAAAGTCACTGGTCCAAAGTCACCCAGTCGGCTTTCATGCCTAAAGTGGGCTAGAAGCCACCATTCTTGGCTTCTAGGGAAGCACTTTAATCACTACATCAAATTGGCTGTAGGATATACACAATCTCTTCTTAGTTTGCAAATAAACTCCTTTTTCCAGGACTCCAGTTCTAACTGCAGTTGTGAAGTGAAATATTATCTAATAAGAGACGGAACTGAGAGGGCCGTGTGTAGTCCATTCTCCAACAAGGAAAAATAATCTCTATATTCCTATTTCCAAATGCCATAGACAAAGCCCTATCCCAGATTATAGTTAATGAAATATAATAAGGTTATATTAAAGAGGCAAAAATATTTTTCTCTTATCAAGATAAGATTAATGCAGGATCCTCTTTGGAATTATTAGATGAAGTCCTATTTAGCACCTGCACATACACACTTGTAGACAGAAATTGGTATCTCTTAATTCACTGAATGGGATTCTTATCCCAAATAATAACCCAAATGGATTATTTTTCTGGATTAGAAAGAAATTCTGTGATGAGGTGATTCCAAGTATTTTCTGTCTGAAATTAAGCTCCTGTGTCTTTAATAGCAATTGCTGTCAGTCATGAACAATGAGACCCATATGTAAAGGTTCCAGTTTAGTGGTTTATTGCTCAAGCACAGGAATCTTCACTAACTAACAGTTTGCACTTGAGTAAAACTGGGTGAAGTTAAATGGCATTCAGGAGGGTTGGACTTCATTGTTTGTACCACAGAAAGAATTTAAATTAATTCCCAATTGACCAACATCTATATGGATTCCACAGGTGTGGCCTTTCTTCACTGGATGCAGGGATACACAATTTTGCTTGCTGCTTAAAAGCAATAAATATAGTTAAACAGTTAATTTTAAGTGATGGCCAGAAGTTGGTGCATCAGAAATCATTGTCTCCAACAGACAACATGAAGAGAAGAGCACCACTCTGGTAACATTCTTTGTGTTACTATGCATTGCGTTATCCTTGATGATATTCTCTTAGGGGTGGGGCTTACCTTTTTTTAAAAATTCAATTGTGATAAATTCTCAGAGAATGCCTGGACAATTCCCTGCAGCTTTTTAAGTAAGGTTTTTCACAAGTAGCTTGCCACTGCTTCATTTGTAGGGCTGAAAGTGAGTGGCCAAGGTCACCCAGCTAGCTTTGTGCCAATAAAACATTTACTTGCTTCAGTTTATTTCTGTGCAAATAAATTGTGCAAGTAAAACATTTACTTGTTCCAATTTATTACAGCTTTAACCTTGGCTACAACCATTGTACAAAGAAATGCAACACAAGTGTCTGCAATAAATCAAATGAATAGAACCCTTATCCTTAGATTTCCTCAACTACATGAACTCACCTGGCAAATGTGGTCTTAGATTTTATCAGCCATGTAGGATTTGGTAGCCTAATTTCTAAAACTGGAAATTTTTCCAATTTAAAACTTCATAGGAGCAAACCAGGTGGTTTATACCTGGTTTATACCTTCTATTGTTCCTCAACTTTTAAAAGCCCAATTGATATCCATATTTTCCCCACCCCTTCCACAACATACCCACTTTCTAAACTGATCAAGTGATTTTTGAATCCACTGGCTATTTCAAATAAAACTCTATGCTTCTCTGCCCCTTTGATATGGATGTTTTCAGAAAAAGGACAAACTTTAACCATGTTTTAGTCCTGGTAAGATGATTACTGAATGATTGTAATCCTTAATCAATAAATAATTATTATTTTAAATCCAAAGTTTTTGGAATCTTACAAATTTTTGTTCTGCTACGGCCCTGAATTACTTATATCTATTTATTTATATTTATAATTTTAAAACTTTAAAATAATGTCTTAGTGATTGGAAGGCAACATTCCCACTCTTCCTTTATTTCCATTTAATAATGGATACTTCATTTTGAAAAAAACAGTGTAATGTCCTTTCATAGAAATTATTTGCAAATTATTAAATCAATTAAAGGGTAAATTTTAAAAAGAGTCATATACAGTAAATTGAAATATATATTAGAGAGAAATCTGATTTGTTAGTAGTTAATATGTGTAGTAAATAAAAAATGTTGGCAATTTAACCAGATCATTGCCCTGCCCACTGCTCACGAGTCAATGAGCAATTTATTAAGAATACACAATTAAAGAACATTGATTTTTATTGTAACTAGTGTTTAACTTTCAACAAACTAATATGCATTATTGAAACATAAATGTTTATTTGGACCATTATACTAATTTTGTTCAGTATTTCTGTAAATTGAAAGAAGTGTGTGTGTGTGTGTGTAGCAATTTAACAAAAAATAATAGTAAATAAGAACAGTATAGTTGATAATTTAATAATATCAGTAAAATAATATGGTTCTTAAGCTTGCAGAAAAACCTTTATACTAAATGTTTTTACAAGATGTTTATTATACATATGTTTGTGGTGCAATAATCCTGTGTTAAACTTTGGGGATGAAATGTCATGTAAAAATAATTTTTAGTGTTTGAAGTAGATGTAAAAACTGTAAAAATAAATTGGTATGACATATAGCGAGGTCACATAGGTCAAACAATGAATTTGGTTATCCCTGGAAGATCAAATGCAAGGCAATTCTCAGTATGCACAGTCTGTAAAAGAGAATTAATATAGAGAATTAATGTAAGTCTCTCCAAATCTGAATCTAAAAGGAATATTGGGGAAAATTATAACAATGTGTTCTGTTTTCTCTCTTTTAGGTGCTGAAAGTGTAGAAGCCCAGTGTAAAAGATTTGAAGTTAGCTCAAGTGAAGATGGTAGAGTGCTTTTCTCTGCTGATGAAGAAGAGATTGTCATTGGAGCAGACAGACTGAAGGTGACTGGTAGGTAGTAAGAGTTGGATTGCTAACCCTGAATGCATTTCACTTACCGGGGGTGGGGGGGGATGGGAAGATGAATTTATAAAGTGTTTATGTATTTTGTGTGTGTGTGTGTGTGTGTGTGTGTGTGTGTGTGTGCGTGTATGTATACACATACATTTTATGTGTATTATGTATATACATAAACACACATTTATTTGTGTATGTGCATATGTATATGTATACACATATGCACACGTCTGTATATGCATATATACAGATATTTATATATATACATGCAAACACACATACACATCATGTATTGTATGCAAGTTCTATATATCTGTGGAACTGTTTAGAAATAATGTTCATCATTATTACATTCAAGATTTGTATCAAAAGATAATATTTCATGATTCTGAATTAAGAACCGTAATTTTCTTCTATTGTAGGAGTAAAATTTTATCCTTCAAGTTACAATTTTCATTTCTTGTTCTTTTGGCCATTAAACGTTAAGTTAGATACTGCCCTTTGGCATCATAAAATTTATGATTATATAGTCAACTATATAATGTACTCTGAATGTCAGCTCTAATTTCTCTGTGGTTTAAGACTAATATAGTTCTCAGACAAGAGTAATTATTAAGGAAGGAGAATTTTCAACCAGTAAAATCAGAACTACTGAATTTCAGGCATGATTTTCTCTCATAATTTTAAATTATTTCTAATGAAAGATTGTTTGTTCAGACATACTATTCAACTCCATTGCTATATATTGATCAACTTGATAGTACAGGTGATGTACGTTTTTTTTCTGTCGAAACCGATTGGATGCTTTTTGTTACAATAGTTCCTTACCCAGCTGATCATCATCGGAGTTCCATACCCATGATTGAGACATGGATATTAAACTTCTTACCCAAAGTAGAGGGTTTAATAGGACCATCATTGTATCTTTTGGAAGTTCAAAATCTCTACTGACCATTGCTCAAGTCAGATTCCCACTTTCAAAAACATTTCACTTAAATTTACATAATGCTTCAAACTCTAATATATCAGCAAACTCCTTCTGCATGGGATAGTCTGTTCAGGTCTTTTTAGGAAATTGTGTTGAGTGCTTGCCCATAGTAGCTGTAAAATATTTTTACAGGACTGGTGTAGAGGAAGAATACAATTATTAATTATAATGTCTAGCAGAAAGATTAGGTTGATTTACAATAAAACAAAGTGTATGTGTTGAGACATAATGAGAGCCTTTCCCATAACTTATAATTACATAGACTTCCATTAAATTAAAAATATAGATATTAAATATTTATTTTCCTTTTCATTAAATAAATTAAGATTAAACATTTATAAGAATCAAACAGCAAACCTGTCAGGCCTGGTCTAACTAAATAACTATTGTATGTTTTTCTGTATTATAAGCATATAAGATGTGTATCTAAAGAGATGGAAGTCTTTAAAAAAAACCTCAGTGATATTTTTTGACAATATGTCATGTCACAGGACATATTATAGATGAACTGATGCAAGACATGGATATGTAATGTAATTTGAGGTCAATACACAAGGGTGAGTACAAAGACAGTTCTATCTGTCTTTTTGGCTTGGAGAATATAATGCCTTTTGGCAGTGTTCTAGTTATAACTTGCAATCGTAATTCATTCTTTTGTAACCCAGAGGCTACATGACATGGGTCAACCCTTGATGACCACTAGAGAGCTGCCACATTATAGAAAATGGAGGCCAACATCCAACAACTGGAATTCTATGTTTCATCCCCTGTAGAAAACTGCTTAATTTCTGTTGTCTATATATTCTTAAGCAGCTGGGCTTCTACATATTTAAAAGAAGATTTTAGTTCTGTCACAACCTTTGAAGTTAATCCATCTTCATCAGACTGTAAATTGACTTACATATTATCATTTTAACATCTTGCCTTCCATTAAAAATTCCAAGCAATTAAGAATGATCATTTAATGTCAATGGGAGAAGAACTTTTAGTTATATAATCTAGTTTCAATATATTCTAGGACACTTAAGCTAAGCAACATGACTGGAAAGATTTTGCTCCCAAATCTAACAAAAAAAGCTAACCTTTTTTAAACCTTAACTGTCAAAGAAGATGCCCTTGTGCATTGTAAAAAGAAATGCTGTCCAACTATTTTGGTGATGTTAACATCAGACAAGAACAAAGCTTTCTAGTCAGATTTCCTCCAGTGGGATATGATTGAGATCATTAAAGAAGTTTTAATCAAAGTGTATGGAAAATTGTCTTGAGTTGGATAAGGAGATGAATGTCTCCATGGCTTATATCCCAGCCAATCATTCATACAAGATCAGGAGAAAAAGAAGATGGTCTAAGAAGGCCTAGAAAGGCCTCACTTTATTCTCTAAGTTGGAATATACCTCTTAGTTTAATCTTCCATCTGCAGTGGAAGCAGCCACATATGATCAGTGACTTCCAAATATTGTCCTCCAGTATCCAAAATAAGGCACCAATAAAATACCATTAAAATACAACTGCAACTAATGTTTTCACCAGGAATATGTCAGTTTTAGAACAAAATCCAAACTCAAAGAAACTCAAAGAATTTGAGAATAGAACTCAATACAAACTCAAAGAATACCCTTCAAGAGGGGATTTTAAAAATCATGTCTTTTTTAACTAAAAATGATCAGGTAGCACATTTGGGTAATAAAACTTATCCAAATTATCCAACAAAGGAATTCTTCATCATGTTAGCACTTTGTAGAAGCTGTTCTCATTTATTGCTAGAGACCAGGGATGGCAACTTCAGTTCACACTAGTTGCTTGTTCAGAGTGGCACAAACATTCATTTAAATGTAGGCTTGGGTATTTTTATCTACATACCAATCTATCCATTCCCCTAATTCTTTTGCATGCACACAAATCATTTTTCCTTTAGCAATCTGCTAGCAGATTGTTGTATTTCCCATGTAATATTCCTAAATAATATCAAAACAATGGGGTTTATGGATAATTGCTATGTGGAGCTGGGAAGCTTAAACCATTCTCTCTTCCATCAATCCTTCACTGTATTAGTATTATAGTCCATGAGAATAGATTGATCCAATTATTTATCTGAAGTAAAAAGCAATTTTTATGTTCTGTTGTTACCAATTAGAAGACATGGTTTAGTTAAGTATGGATTAATTACCCCTCTGACTGACAATCAAAATGCAATTTTCAATATTTTTTCTATTCCTAAATGTTCAAGCCAATTACTCTCTTTAAAAAAATATTGAATGTAAATGTAAAACAAATAGATCTATTTCTTAATGCTATAAACATTTATCTACCTTTTTAAAATGGTATCATTCTAAAGGATTATCTTACTTTGAACATACAGTGTAATGTCCAAGCAGCATAGAAGTACAATACAGTGTAATGTCCAAGAAGGATTTATGTCACAGGATACATGTTCTAGAATTGGTGTCTTTCTCATACATAGCTCGCATTTATTGAGTTGAATAAACAAAATGACTTTATTCAACTTTGCTGAACATTTCAAATCAGATCTGATATTCAGATGTATAGGAGAATCCTGGTAGTTCTGAATGAACAACTTTTTAACTGTCTTAAGTAAAACTAGTTTTAAGACCAGAAAATATACAGTAAATGTGTATGCATGTCATGTACATTAGATATTATTCAGACAAGTTCAATTCACTTGTCATGCTTTTATTTAAGGACTATGAAGAGAATGCAAGAAAAGTGACTTATTTATTAATTTATCAAATTTGTATGGCCACCTATGTCACAAGAAGTGACTCTGGGAGGCATACAACAATTAAATAAAAGCAACACTTACATAAATTGGGTGGTGCAGTGGCCTAGAGATGGAACTCTCACCACACAATTGGGAGGTGGTGAGTTCAATCCTAGATAAAGGTAGATATTTCTTTCTGTGGGCACACTGAGAATATATTTGCTGAATAAAACCCCACATTGGTGACAGGAAGGGCATCTGGCCAATAAACACTCAGTTCTATTCAGTTGCCCAGACTCCATTCCACAGAGGATTATGGGAAAAGAGGATGAACACTTACATAAATTGATTACTATAAAAATATAAAATGATCATTATTAAACATGATGCAGGCATGAAAATGCAGGTATGCAGGTGTATTAAAGGATTTCCTGGGACCCCCAAGTCTAGTGATATAACCAAGTCTTGAGTGAATTCAGAAACATTAACAGGGATGGAGCAAACCTGAGGGAGGGTGGGGGATGAGGGAGACTGATTTCCATTTCAATCCACTGGGACATTAACCCATAAGGTCACATCTAGAATGAATTTCTCCTTGGTGAGGGATAATTATAGCATATTTTTTCTGGTTGACCTCTGCAAATTCAGTCCAATGCAATCTAAATGTAATAAAGTCTTTTTTAAGTATCTAAAGCCCTGGGGTTTATGTAAGGTATCTGGATTTTATTTTGTTTTATTTTTGCATTTGGATTGTAAATGAGAAGCATGGAGATGGGCAAGCATTGATAAGATTCTCAATTCACAAAAGATATATAGCCATATTTTTAAAGCAACGTATCTTAGAAAACTCTGGTTCCATCCCCAGGCCAAGATTTTTGCTCTTCTTCCCCCATTCTGCTCCCACCAGATATTTTTCGTAAAATATATGCGTAAAGCCCTTTCAGCTATTTTACTTTCTGGGCTCCCTCATCAGCACAAAACATGAAAACACTGAACCATCCAATCAAAAGCTGCTGTCATGTTTTTGCTCATTTCTGAGCATTGCTAAACTATGGGAAACATTGTTAAAAGCATGCCAGCAAATCCAAATATCAGCTGGCCAATATAGCACTTTTTAAGATGGACTGACTCCGACCTCTGGACCTGAATCCGCCTCTGGACCTGAATCTGGGTCTGCCTCCAGTTTTGTGATTAATCCCAGCCTGTGTTTTTAAAGCTTATTTATTTCTTTGTTTAGATTTTAATGTTTAATCACATACACATCCGGAGACTTCAAATTTTAAACAGAATAATAAAATAACTATAACATTAACATATTTTTTTAGAAAAAATAACATTAATTTCCTGGGGTAAAAATTAAACAATGCCTTATAAAATCTTTTAAACTAATCAATTTTGGGAGCTTATCTCAACCATAACAAAGGCCTAATAAGTTCTCCAGTCTGGAGCACATAATGAGCAGGACATTTCTGTTTGGGGGTTTTTCTTCCATTAGTAAATCCAGTCTATTAACTGATCTGTAAACTGCATTGTGATTTTTTGAAAAATAAAATCCTAGAAAATGATATTGGCATTTCTCTACAGTTAGCAAGACAACAGCATGAACATTTCCATAAAGCCATCAACTTAACTTGATAAACTCTACTTTATTAGCTAGCTGGAAGGAAACTGTTCAGCTTGGAAATAATAATAGTGAGGATAGTTCCAGACTGTTGGCTTTTGCGACATAGTGCAACTCATATTGTGGCTGGGTGGAAATGTCCAGTGGGATAGGCAGTAATGAACAATCAATAATAATCAGATGACTGAGAAGACAGTTTCATTTCTGTTTTTGTGCATTTCATATCTGATATCTCCATATGAAAATAGAAAAAAATAGCTAATCTTCTAGAATTATAGTGAAACATAGCTAAGCAACAATTAGCTGCAACAGATTAGTTCCAAAAATCTATTCATGATGAATAATTTGAGGGGGTCCTTGGTGCACTCTGATCTTAGCTGTAAAATGTGAGGAATAAATGAAAGCTACATAAAAGAATGTAAGGTAACTGTTGTTTTGCTCTGTCAAGGACAGTGCCCCATCACTGAGGTCTTAAATGTAAAATCAAATCAGGAAAATGACAAAATCCACTTTCTAACAAAAGGAGGTAGAATTGCAAAGGCATCATTTAGTTTTCACCAGTCACTCTGTTCTATAAATGGAATTAAATGAGAAAAATTTGAAGGGGCAACAAAAGCTGAATTCATCTCTTCTGATCTCTTAGTTATAAGGTCAGTGTATCAAGTGCTTTAGGAGCTACAGATGGATCACAGTAAAGGCTAGAGTTTGTCACATTGCTTCATTCTACCTCTTGCCATTTTATTTCTTCATCGCTCTAGAATTATTTACAGAAAATTGATGTACAATAATAGAAGAAGAAAAACCGCATCCAATGAAACAGAAATACATTTCTTTTCTATAGGCTTACATTATTGCACTAGTAGTGTAATAGTGTAAGTTCCCACTCAAACAAATTTAGACATAACATTTGAATGTGATTGTCTCATAATATAAGCATTTTTATGAGTATATAGGTTGATCCACAGTATTTTTATATATGTCATGCAGTATTAAATATAGATACGTGGTACTCAGAAGAGGAACCCATATGAGGGATTCAGTGGCATTAGAAATAATTGAGGATAAGTCCTCAAAATAAATCAATTTTCAGATTGCACTCATCTTTGTCATATTTAACTTTACACCAGATGTTGAAAAATATTCTAGACCATCCAATCTAACACTTTTCATTGTATTAAAAATGGTAACATTAAGTTTATCAATTTAACCCTTTAATCCTTCTGGAAATTCTTATAACAACATAAAGGTGTCAAGACACAGCCTAAACTCCAAATCCATAAAAGTTTTTGAACTGTAATGTGAACCAGTCTCAGCATTGTGATTTATCCCCATTTACAGAGTAACCAGTCAGGATCCCCAAATCATAAGATAAACATAAAATATAATCATTATATAATAAAAGCTTATGCTTTGTTTCTCCCCTTGTAGTTCAATTGATAGTTTTAAAAACTTCTAATTATGCAAACAAAGGGTCTAAAGACAAATTTAAAAATAAGAAGAAAAAGGAAGCATTCACAACTTGGACATAAATTTGAACAAAGAGATGGCATATCATTAAACTTCTCTTATGATTTAGGAGTTGAATAAATCATATCAATCCAGTATAAAAAAAAACTTTGTGAAAGTCCATTTAAATCAAAACCTATCTCAAAACCTGCCAAGACACCATATAGGTTAATTGCTTAGCAACTGAAGAAATCAGAGCTGCTGGATGATTATTGATTATTTTGAGTAAAAACAACATCAACTAAAAATCTCATATTGCTTTATGATCAAAATTTGTCATCCATTCTGGTTAAAAAGTACTATACAATTTGTGGATCAATTTAGCTTTTAAACTTATACCATCTGCATTTATAAAAAAAAATAGGTCTATAATTAGAAGACACTATTAAGTTCTTAGTCAGCTGGGGAATAATAATTGTAATGTTTAAAAACCAGCTGTGAAATATTTGAAAAAGCCTTACTATAAACCTATAATGAAATAGGAGGTTAAAAACCTCCTAGCAACATAAGAATTATCAGAAACAAGAGTCTCCCCAAATTAAATTTTAATGACAATTTTTGGAAGCAAGAAAATAAAAATTAGGAAGTGATCAGGAACCAAAAATTGTCATTAAAATTTAATCTATGAAATTTGGCCCATGTATCTGTAGGTGTGGGGGTGGGGCTTTTACATTTTTGTTGAAAAGAATTGCAGATTCATACACTTGGAACCTGTATGAATGTTCCCATTTGAATCCTGAACTGATAGTATAGTAGAGTATTATATTGCTCTATTTGATGAAGTCTAAAAGTCAATAATTGATTTTTTCTCCCTTCTTCCTGATATTGTTGCCTTGTGCAATGTAATACAAATTCTCCTTCTACAACTATAAAACTTGTTAATTTAGCAGTCTAGAAAAGAATAGGGTTCATAAGATAATAATAATTATTTAACAGTATCATCTAAATTTAAATCTTTAAGCACTTCTTTTTATTTTCAAAAAATGTACAACAATGAATAAATGCTTGAGTGGGCTCCCATGCCATCTCTACTACTTACTCTGTCATTATCTTAAGAAAATCTTTATCATTCAACAAATATGTTTTCAAAGGGCACTTAAAGAATATACATAAACTTTCATCAAATAGAACAGTGTATCATGGGAGCATGATGAGAGATTAATCTATCTCAAATCAAAGACTGAGAAATCAAGGAACAGTGGAGCAGAAAATAATCCAAATGTTTTACTAGTGCTTTGTAAGCAGTACTATGGGATGCAGATCATCATTACAGGTAGTCCTCAACTTACAATCACAATTGAGCCAAAAATTTCTGTTGCGATTGGACACACAAGGAATTTGTCTTGGTGCAAATACTCTTAGTATACATAAAAGAAAAGATACATTCATCAAGAGTCATTGATTTTTTCTGCAGGGACACTGCAACTGTCATAAATATGAGTCAATTGCCAAGCATCTGAATGTTGATCACATGACCGTGAGGATGCTGCAATGGTTGTAAGTGTGAAAAGCAATCATAAGTCACTTTCTTCAATGCTATTGCAACTTCAAACAGTCACTAAACAAAATGTTGTAAATCAAGGACTACCTGTATTAGAAGTAATGTTTGCAGAATTAAGCTATGCCACTGAGTTTGAAGATTCCATTTTATGACAGCAATTAAATACAGCCCAATCTTTTTCATCTTTAAGAAAAACAATGCTTTTAACATACAAAACAAAACTATTAACCAGATCAAAAAATTTAAAAAAAATGGAAAAACAGAAGTGAACCTGCATCAGAGGGGAAAAAATAAAATAAATGCATATAAACCAAAAATCTTAGTTCTTAAACACAAAATTAAGTTTTGACTACATGGAATATCATTCCACATCATTAGAAATCCAATTCATTTATACAAAGTGAACACATATCGTCTACCCAGAGTTAAGTCAGGTGTAAAATAGTCTATCAACTATTTAACTCCAACCCACTCACAAAGAAGTTCTTAATAATTTGATGGATTCCAATCTTTGGTATTTTTCCCCAGTATTCTAGCAACCTTATGAATACTAAACCAGAATGGTGTTTACAACAAGCCAGAAACATGAATTAAGGTCTCCTCAAAAATATACTTCTAACATACAGATGTTGAAACCCAACCATTATCATAAGCCTTGGAATATCCAATAAAAATTCTTACTTGATAAGATATAATGAATTATTCTCTAAAACTTTAGCTTATTAATTGCTTAAATAGAATATTCTTACTCTTTCTTCTGAATTATTTCCATATTTATATCTAGTTTTCAATTGTACAATAATACTTTGATTTTGCAAATTAATTAGAGTGGAAGAAAGGGAAGGTCTATGATTCTCAAATGTTTTTTAAATTGGAGAGGACTTCATTCATAGCAACATCATTATATAAGTTACATCACTTATGCCATTTTATATCATTTGTGCAATTATGAAAAATAACATAGCATTTCATAAATGAAACAAGTGTTTTGCTCATTATATCCAAAGTCCACTAAATTGAGATCTGCAAAAATTGAGTGTAAATGTGGGACTCATAAACCTCTTTCAGTTGCACTAATAGCAAGGAAGTTTTGAAGCTGTTAATGCATCAAACCCAAATTGTCAGATGAAAAGAAATTTTAATTAAGTGTATTCAATGTATTCCATTCAGTAGTTTTAGTCGATCCAAATTTATTTTGCAAATAAATAAATAAAGTATATGTAAAGTAGTTTACATATTAAATGTATTCCATTCAGTAGTTTTAGTTGATCCAAATTTATTTTGCAAAACATTGGAAATTGTAAAGGATTGGTTGACAGTAAGCTGTACAAAAAAAAAATGAAAAAGATTTTCCAGCTATTTCAGTTTATTATTATTCCATAATATTAATTTGTCATGGGAATTAAGATCATATTTAAATTTTCTTCCCAACATTATCCATATTTTGTAGTGCGGGGAGGAGGAATGAGTTCTGACTAAAATTTCCTGAAAGTATCATCTTAAATGAAACATCTCATGGTTTTTATTTGTTCATTTTAATCAGTCTACCTCAAGACTGTCAAATTCATGGCCCACAGGCCGGATGCATCACATGCTGGCCATCGCCACACCCAGTTTAGTGAAGAGGGAAAAAGTTGTGATAGATCACATGATGATGCCGTGAAGACACGAGTTTGACAACCCTGGTCTACCTGATCAAAACAATTCAGTCAATTTAGGATTTACTTAAAGGCAAATTTCGCTTATTTCATTCCACAACCATGTCTAACAATCTTTCATCAAAGATATGAACAACTAAAGTTTTTTTTCTTTTTCTTTTTTTAGTTTTAAATTTTTAGCTTTCATTTTAATTATTATTATTTTTGTTTCACTGAGACCAATTCTTGCTAGATAAGAACCCCTGGAATTCCCACCTGATTTGGGGCTAAAATCCCTTCCTTTTGCTTTTCCTGGGAAGCAAACCCACATGGTTTCTAGGTTATTGTAAATTAATTTCAGCAAACTCTGCAATCATTTTTTCAATTCCCTTATCTGAAATAAACAATACATTCCCCCAGAGCTGAATTCATTTACTCTGGCCTCAAATGCTGTAATTAAATTAACAGGCTCTTTTTTAAATTGCATATACAGTTCTCTCAATAGAACATAATTACCCAATTTTGCCTCTATTTGCTACTATTCTCTGTGTGTTTTTTTTCTGTTTGAGATCAAGATGCTATATAGAGAAACTCTTTCATTTGCTGTTTATATAACAAGTATCCTTCTGCTCTATTCATTCTCTGGGTGCATAGCTACCAACATCTATCACCAAGCTTTCGACACTGTAATTTATAATATATATTTCCAGTGATATTAATGAAACCATGTTCATTGTCATTTTCTAAAGGTTAGATCTCAGTAACTGGTAAATTGAGCAGAATAAGTAGTTTACCCCAGTCAGTGTCTGAGAGCGCTACATCTTCAGTTTCCATAGTTTCAAGGGAGGACAATTTGCAAATGCATGACTAGATGTGGTTTGTACTGAATTAGGATGAATGCCATGCACACAGAGCTTTGCATCAGATAAATATCTTTTAGAATCATGCCATTTAAAACAGCTCCATTTATCCTGCAGGGTATTGCTTGCTTTATTGGAATGATATCTCTTGGAAGATTTTCAATGCTCTGTCTGCTCTAATCTCTAATCTTTTTATGGGTGATCCCTCCATCTTCAGGGTCAGGCAATGTAAAAGAAAGTACTGCACCTTCATTTTTGTTGTTGTCTAATATGGGAAGCTAAAATTAAATCAAATTAGTAGTTTGTAATAATTTCAGTGATGCATATTCTGTACTCTGTATGTGTATATCTTTCTCTGTGTAGTATATGTGTGCATGCAATTAGAAGGGAGGGAGGGGGAGATGGAGGGAGGGAGAGAGAATATGAACCTTTTTCCAAGGGAATCACCAAATTTGGAAGGGGAAAAAATTGGCCCAGTCCTTAAATGCCCTTTCGAATTTTTACTTACTTTCACAGTGTATTCCCATCTTATTTTTACTTACATTGCAAGAAGTATTGAAAACTGAAATATTGAATGGGAATAAATGAAGCAGGTTTCTCTCTTCTTCCTTCTGCATAATGATTGATGATTAATAATGGATTAAGGAACATCTGAAAGCAAAACCCAATGTATAGGGAGACATGACAGTGCATTTAAAGTGCATGTAAAGACAGAAAAGGGAAAGGAGAAGCATGTCTGGTCCTCGCACAGATTATGCTCCTGTCACTTGCAATATCAAATAAAGAGAGGAGGAAATGTATTTTGCAACTAGATGGGAGAATTGGATGGGAGGGAGGTTTTTTACCATGGTAAGAACTGGGCACACAAACAGGTTCAAGCTGGGGACTTTGGGAAATTCATCTTTCATTGGAAGTTCTATTTTCATCTAATATTGTTATGGAAGTCTGAATCGGGAAATCTTTCTCAAAATCCCTAGTCAAAAGGACAAATTGATTCATTGCTTTCATTGGGAAATGTGGTCAGTTAGCATTCAAGCAATGGACTTGAACCAGGGGTGGGATTCTACCGGTTCTGTCCACCTCTGTAGAACTGGTTGCTCTGCAGCAAACAGACAGCATACATAGAACCGGTTCTATGTATGCTGCTGCTGTTTAGGCCCACCCGCCTGCCCGGGCTCTTACCTGACCTTTATTTCCTGCTTTTTCAGCCGCAGCTGCTTTGCGCGACACAGCTGCAGTTGAAAACTCAGGAAAAAGTGCCTTCTCAACTGCTGTGGAACCAGCAGCTAGTTGATGATGATATACACGTGCACGCAAAGCGCGCATGCATGCACAAAGTGTAAAATCACCAAACCGGTAGTTATACCAGTCGGATCCCATCCCTGACTTGAACCTTACCTAACCAAAGCATAAACATGTGCAGGTGACTTCTTTCTGCAACATGGCCAGTTTTTGAGTGACATAAGCTTAAAATCGCATTAGTTATTTCAGTATTAATGAAGTTTTCCCTCTCTTGAGTAGCCTTTAATATGTATTAAGTTTCCCTACCATTCCGCTAGAAGTGGGTTAGATTTACTCATTCACCTGATGTAATGGTATGCAGGACTGACCTTGAGAGACAGGGGAAAGAGCCACCCCCAGGAGAATGATCAAATAAGAGGCAATTTATCCTACAGAAGAAATGTGGGCAGTTTCAGAAAGAACACTCCTTCATGTGGGAGTGTGGCAAATGACTCAGAAGGGACGTTCTCTAGTTTCTTCGGCTGTTATCAGTGACAGGGAAAAATGTACTTCCCGACTTGAAAAATTCTGTCAATTTAATCTTACAATAAGGTAGAATTCATTCATCTGGGTGTGTTTCCTATCTACTTGGCAAGGCTACCAGTCTTGGAAGTATTTTTCTGCTTTGTTTCCTGTATAGCCCAAGACATTAAAGACATTAAAGGCGGGGTTCTTTCTGAGATGGTTTGGTCTGCCCACATTCCTTCTATGGGTTAATATTAAGGGTTAAGCTGCCTCTTATTGGACCGAATGAGCTGTAGCTGAAGCTCATTCCCTGGCTTCACAAGATCTTTCTCATATATCTTTATATCAGATGAAAGAACCAGGTAACAGGGGCAGGATATGGATTCATGATGGAGAAAATTCCCATTTACCAATGAAAAATAAATGGTGGCATTCAGTTCAGCCATGAGGAAAATCTAGCTCTGAGGAGCAGAAACAAGCTTTATGAATTGCTGGGCTTGTGTGATTTGTCTTCCTCTTTCATTGTATACATGAAAGAATCTTCCAGGTTTTTTAATGACCATTTGTTCTTAGTGTGGGTTCTTAGGTGAAAGAAAATTACAGTTAATGAGTACCACAACATGCTTTTTCTGAATAACAACCAAAAAAGCAAACTCTAGTTTGCCAAAACCATTAAAACAATGCTTCTAATCTGCTTTCTACCTGCTTGAAAATAGATGATTGTTGCTTATCAGTGATTGGTTTTTAACAATCTTCAGGAACAGTGGTTCTCAATCTGTGGTCTGCAGATCCCTGAGGGGGTTATGATGTCATCACAGGGGGTCCGTGAAGGCTTGAAGAAATTTTATGATTTAAATCTTGTGTTAAGTCTCAGAGGTCTGTGGCCATGATCCATGGCCACAAAAAGTATTTAAACAGGGTTCATGGTGAAGAAAAGATTGAGAATCACTGTTCTACAGCACATTAAATGGTAATAAGAAGGAGAATTCAGATTGTTAGAAGAAAAAAATTAATAATGTAAGAGAATAATTTTTATTGTAAGTAATTTAACCAATTTGTATTTTATACCAAAAGCATTTTCTTTAAGTTGTTTATCTTCACTTAAGTATTTTATAAGATATTGAAGATCTGAATATGAGCCAGGCTTGGGTGCAAAATGGTTTCATGCATTTCTAAATAAGTATAAATGTTATGCACCTATTAAGAAGATAATTCAGTCATTGTTTTCAACAACTGTATACTTTGTAGATTTATAGCTCCATGAAAGGAAAGGATTGTTTACAAAACTGCAGAGAAGGTAGATACCTGAACAGGTCTTGTAATGGACCTCCTGCTTCTGTGGAAATATTGGAATAGGAACAAGTGCCCATTAATTTTACCTATTTACAGGCATATGGATCAAGGCTGTTACTTTTAATGAGATTAATCAAAACTTCTTCATGTGTTGCATTGTCTTAAAATTATTCTACAATAAATTTCATTGAAATAAATCTCGTAAATATTAATTTAGCTTATTAATATTGATTAAGTTTGTTTCTCAGAAAAGCGGGGTTCATTACTTTTCAAATGAAATGTTGACATGGAATGTAACTATACTGTATTCTATTCATGTATTATTTCTTGTAGGCACAGAAGGAGCTGTTTTTGAGCATTCTGTGGAAACCCCACATATCAGAGCTGAACCTTCTCAAGACCTCAAGTAGGTGCCTTAAAAGTAGTTTTGGGGTATTACTTTGCAAAATGATTAGGCAAGAGAAGTTTCAATTTTTATTAATTTGTTCAATGGAAAACTTGAATCCTATTTGCATTCCTTGCACATAAATAAATGTCCCTGGGATGCCGGTCAAATGGAAAATGTTACTCATTGGCTCCTTCACTGCCCCATTTACAATGAGATCATGGCCCAATTGATGATGAAAAGTAAACTCAAGGACTCAGATCATATGATTGAATTGTCTTATTCTGGATGTGTTTCCAATTTACAGCAGTCAAGTTGCTATTTTTGCTTTGTTGTCATTAAAAAAATAGATTCTCATCTCTAATCCTCGTCTTGGTCATCTTAAATCTTCTATTCATTTTACTCTTTTTAAAATATTATTGTTACTTTGTTTTATTATTTTTGTGCTAAGTTATATTGTTATATAGAGAGCAAGTTTGTCTATGGTTTTTTTAATATATAATTTTATTAAGCCTATCAAAGTATAAAATACAAATGTAAATAGTGGGAAAACGGGAAAAGGGAAAAGAGAGAGAAGACTACAGGATAAAGGAAGAAGGCATTTTCAGAGCAATAGAATAAAAATAGTAGCATTACAGCCTCAATGTTTTACTTTTCCATATTTAATATGTACTAGACTTTTTCTTTAAGCACAAATGTGCCTAATCATAAAATCATAAAATCAAAGTTTCATTTTTTTTCAATCCCAAGCACAAAATCCAGAACTGTTTGCAAATAGAAGTAAAATTGGATGTGTACTTTTCTTTGTTTAATAAAATAGTTGGCCATATCTGACAATTCCATCAGTTTTTCCAGCCATCATTGTGGGAAATAGTGTATCTTTCCATTTTTGCAGATAGAGCATTCTCATGACTCTCAACATGTATAAAAATGAAGTTTTTCAAGTTCTTTGCCCATTAAACCTAAAAGAAAAATCTCTGGTTTGATTTTTATATTTGTTTTGAGTCACTTATATATTAAAATGTGAATCTTTTTGCAATATTTCTTTGCTTTGTCACAACTTCACCAAAGCTGATAAAAAGTTCCTTCTTTGCATTTATATTTCCAACATACTTTTGAAACATCTTATACATATTTGGAAATTTGTCAGGTGTTAAATACCATCATACATTATTTTATAAAAGTTTTTCTTTAAATTTTAGCCAAAATAAATTTTAAACCCTTCATCCACATGTTTTTCAATTATTCAAGCATTACATTATATCCAGCAATTTTTGCTCATTGAATCATACAATGCGCCACATATTCATTCTCCAAATTCAATTTCAATAGCAATTTATAAATGTTACAATAATATGCTTATCATTGCCACACAGTACAATTTCAAATGCCTTTTAGTCTAGTAGTTATGGCATCAGGCTAGAAACTGGAAAACTCTGAATTCTAGTCCAGCTTTGGGCACAAAGCAAGCTGGTGACTTGGGGCCAGTCACCTTTTCTCAGCCCTGAGAAAGAGGTAATGGCAAATCATGTCTGAAAATTTCTTGCAAAACAAACCTGCAGAGATTTGTCCAGGTAGTTTCTGAGAATCAGACCCAGTTGAAGAAGACGAAGACGACAAAGATGAGGACGGGGGAGAGGAAGGGGAAGGGGAAGGGGAAGGGGAAGAAGAAGAAGAAGAAGAAGAAGAAGAGGAAGAAGAAGAAGAAGGAGGAGGAGGGAGGAGGAGGAGGAGGAGGAGGAGGAGGAGGAGGAGGAGGAGGAGGAGGAGGAGGAGGAGGAGGAGAAGAAGAAGAAGAAGAAGAAGAAGAAGAAGAAGAAGAAGAAGAAGAAGAAGAAGAAGAAGAAGAAGAAGAAGAAGAAGAAGAAGAAGAAGAAGAAAGTAAAGCTTTATTTTATTGTGCACAAAACTATTTTAAGTATTTAGTCTACAAATGAAACTTCATTAGTTGATCTAACATGCACACTTTTCAGCAACAGCAACAGGAGAATGGCAAAGCTTAACTTAAGGGCAACTGCAGCTAGAACTGTGGTAGAGTGTCTGTGGCATTGCACCATGCTGCTAAGATGGGATGGGGCTGGGCTTTGTATTGTGAAAGTCTTCAATGCATCAAGAAAACCCTATGTTTCTGGGCTGGGCTTTGTTCTGGGCTGCAGCTCAGCGGCTTCTTGCAGTCTCAAATCCAGGTTGATCACTGAGACTAAAGGCTTAGTCTCCTGAACTTTGATACTGGAGCCTATCTTTAGGGAACTTCTCCTGGAAGATTGTTTGGGGCAATTCTGTATGCAGTATTTATATGGTGCCATTATGTGTGGCTTTTTAGATGTAGATTGGGGTGTTGATAGTTGGCTATTAAGGCATTGGCTGTTATTTCCTTGTGCTGCCAAGCCCTCCCCTGCTAAGTACTTGAGAAGATGGAGGTAAACCAACTTTATATTACTTCATATTGCTTCTAATAATTTTAATCTTTAATCCTTCAAATAATGTTCTAGAACTCGATTTCATTTTTTCCCTTTGCCCCCTTCTCACAACATTCTTCAAAACTTTAACAAGCCTCTTTTGTAAATCAAAGTTAAGAAAATGATTCAGGTTACTCTCTTGGTTTGTTATTTGTATATCCCATTTTAGAATTAAGACATAAGCCAGTTTCTTTTGTTTTCCCACTGTAACATCTATTTCCATGTCATTCTTCTCCTTTGTTTTTTTTTTTTTTAATTTCCACTTTCCAGACAGTCTCACTGTTGTCATGTAAAACTTGCTTCTTTTTCATAGCATTCTTAAACACAGTTTATCTGCAGAGGCAAACACTCTTGCAATTAACTTTGCGGGGTTTTGTTCAAAAATATTCTTCAACATCTTCAGTTTTAAAATATTTTGCTTCATTCTGTAATTGTAAATTGAGTTTGAGAGTTCTTTTCCTTTCATTGTAATTTTTAGTTCCTTCTAATTCCTGGTAATGTACAGTTTTTTAAATCTTAGATATTTTTAAGAATTCAAAACAAAAGCATTTCTCCACAGGATTAGTCCAGCTGTAACTTTCTAAAATTAAGATTTTCATCACTCTTTTGCTGGTTATTCAGAAAAAAAGGTTAAATCTTTAACTTTTATTTAGTATTTAAAACTTCTTTCTCTAATGATTGCATACAACTCATCAAGTGCTATAAAACTTGTTCATCCAAAGGTTCCCAATAAGTGAAAAGCTTCCAAGAGTGACTAGAAAAGGAGGTATGTAAATCATCCTTTTAAAGACACCAACTCCAGTTTCAGCATGATCGCTACTCCCACATCTTCCAGAGCTCAAAACTCATCAGATATTTCTATTTTGTGATCTCCTTGTGGAGAAAAATTGTCTGAAGTACTTGTGGCTGATCTCAAGTTCTTGCTATATCTGGAAAGAACTTACAAAGAACCAATCTGCTCACCATGGTCAATAGATCCACTTTTTACACTTTTCATCCGTTCGTCATTTCTTCCTTGGAAGAATTTAAGAGCCATTTTAAAGGCTTCAGGAAAGTTCATACTGTTTGTTCTGCTGTTGTTTTTATGGGGATTTTATGTGTTACATTTTTATTATTATTCCAACCACAAATGTTTTGTTCGGCTGTTTTTTATGTATGCTTAACTGCACTGAATACCATTCAGATAACCAAGTAAGTGGGTGGTTTTAAAACTAAATAAATAATGGAAGGAAAAGTTTTTGAGTTTATTGAGCATTGTGTGTGCCCTACAGAACAAAGGTCTTGTTCTTATTATGAGCTATTTCAGCTAAAAATGTCAGTAGTTGGTTAGATATGCTGAGGCTTCTCCTTGAAAAGGGAAGTTGCTTTTGTATGTTTCTTTTTTCTTGAGCCGTACTCATTATTCATTTGAATCTCCAAAGTTATTCAAAAGCAACAAATGAAAAACAACTCACTTTTGAAGTCCATGAAACAATATGCATTAAAAGTGTTTAGGACTACTACTGAGAGCAGTATGCTCTCCCCAAAATACAATAAATATGGGAATAAAGAATAAATATCATATCCAAAAAAATGATGTGTTCTAAGTCCAACTGAGATTTTAAACACAATCAGAGCCTTTTGTAAAGTATAGATCTGACATTACTACTGAGTCTAAATCAATATTTTTTTAAAAAAAATATCAAAGATACTTGAACAAATGGTTATATCTCACTTTAAGGTTCCATATCAAATCCATCTCCAAAGACTTGGTAATCCAGTTTTCAGATTCTACATGTGCTTCTCTCTTTTTTTTGTTGGTGTTGTTTGGCATTCCTTACACATCACACCCAAGGATGTAATCATGAAGAAAAATTCATTTAATTCAATCGATAAGTGTGAACTTATTCATTTGTCTGTAATTTTTGCTGAGAAGGATGCAAAAAATAAAAAAATAAAAGCACATAAAGATGGGTATATTGGTAAAAATATAAAGCCCTTTTAAATTGGTTGGTAAAAAATATACATTAGGAAATTTATATAATTGCTTCTGGGGATTTTTCAAGAAAATTTGCAGACTAAATAAGAAGTAAAGTAAAACCAAGCATGAAGTATTTATCAAAGAATGAAAACTTTAGACTATGAAACAATTGGACTATTCGGGTTTTTAAATATTTTTTGCATTATAGAAATATACCATTGCTTGAAATCCACTATATGAATATGTGTACATTGTCCTAAAGCATATTAAATACAGTCTAGCTGTTATAGGACACTATTTTTTACTTCTTACTATAAATCAAAAGGGATCTAGGAAGACAGCCAAGAGCATAAGGAATGGGGAGATACCCAAAATAACAAGAACAGACATATTGCTTTAATTCCTTAATCCCGAGAATTGGTTTTGACTATTCATTATGATATACAGATACTGTATATCATAACATATCCTACACATAGCTGCCCAGGATTAGTAAATTTACAATAAAATAGAATAAACCAATTTATTTCAAAGGGCATTATAAAAAAGGAATAAATAAACTATCCATTCTATCATATTCTAATGATAATCTGGGGTGTGGTGACATTTCCAACAAAAAGAAAACTACAAAAGAAAACTATCCCCTATATTTATATTAATAGTGCTGTATGGATACTTGTATCTTCCTTTGTTGTTGTTTTTCAGAAAGGCAATTTTACAACCTGATGAAAGTTAGTCATTTTTTTTTATTTTGTCAGTAATTGTAGTGCACCAAGATAATGATTTTGAGGGGCAGAAGGGAAAGATGCTACTAAGACAATCAGAAAACAGAA